>NW_028277074.1:43076721-43390943 GCF_059951505.1 Python bivittatus | reverse complement strand
TGTCTTGTTACTGTGCTCAGTCTTGTGACATGAAACTGTCTTCCACAACCTCACCTTAGTAGCAGAGTTTGGCTGTTCCTCACCCAGTTTTAAGCCTCCTACACAGCTGTTTCTGTTTCAGTATGACTGTGTTTCAACCTACATATGAAATTGATGATCATTAGCACCTGCTCAGTATAACTGGTTAATTATACACCTGACTCTAATCCTACGAGATCCCTGACTTTGTGCAAGTGTACAAAGTGTGCAAATGTAAGAATTGATACTGGTTTGAAGCCAAAGGGTAGTCACACCAAATATTGATTTGTTTTAGATTTCTCTTCTGTTCGCTCACTTTGCATTTTGTAAATTGATAAACATAAACAATTACAATATATATTTTTGAAAGCATTCTTACTTTACAGCATTTTTTCACACCTGCCTAAACTTTTGTATAGTACTGTACACCATGCAATGCATAAACCTATATATATATACATATATATGAAAAAGGAAGATAAAAACTAATACAAACTAATATAAGAAAAAGAAAAGAAAAAGAAATCAAAGAGAAAGCTAAAAGTGCAAGGAAAGTAAAAGAAAAATAGAAAAGAAAAAAAATACAAAGAAGTAGCTTCTGATCTTCTTTACAGCAGTTATAAATACAATTATAAATTTCTACAGTTGCATAATTACATAATTATTGTAACAAAATAATCACATAAGTACAATTACAAATCTTCTATGGTTATAACATAACTCTCTTCTTTCTATAATCTATCCTGTCTAATAAAAACATAAATCGTAAGTTCATTTTTTTCTGTTTTAGGCAAAAAGTCCATAAGGGGTTGCATAAACCTTCCTACTAGCTGCTGACACCAAGTGCCAGACTAGCTCTAAAGACAGATGCACTCCCTTAACACAGCCATTGAACTTTCAGGCCCAAATCCTAAAAGCTCTGAACCAGATATAGAAATACACCTGCCCAAAGACTCCAGGAAGAGCAAATCTGGTTGCAGGCTGCCTCCTGGGGGTCAGTTATTGGAAAAACATGAAACATATAGCCCCTGAAGCCAATGAATACCACAGGAAAATCCTCAAAACAATCAAAATGGAAATACTAAAAAAAAAAAGAGAGAGAGAAAAGATTACTGGAAGAACATGGAAAGGAGAAATCATTATTTAAAAAAAAATCACGTAACACCCCAATGACAGACCAATCATGTGACCTATTTACAATTAACTGACCATTGCTTGTATCTGCCTGATGACAGTTTATTGTTGAAATGTTGTATTTTGGTACATTATTTACAACTGTATTATATCTTATGAAATCAAATTTTATCAGACTAAAAATGGCCAATGAAGCAGATTCTAATTAGTTTAACCAGCCAGTCACACACATTCAGTTTGCTATTATCTTAGTCACAGCCTTCTGTAAACTGTATGCATAACAAAATATATCTCAAAACCTGCAGCCTATTATATATATTGTCATATTTACAACAGCCAAACAGTACAGGCAGAAATTGTGCCCAAATACGAGGTAAATGTTTTCATTTTCTCAGTAACAGTGCTATCTAGTTTGATGATAAGGCAGTTAAATCTGGAGAAATTGCTCTAAATGAACATGCATATGACCCCTATGTGGTAATTACAGTAATGCAAATCTCAATTTAATGTTACATTTATTATATAAAGGATCAATACATTATTATGAAGAATCAATTGAGTTCTTTTCTACTTCTTTTAGGTGGCGACAAACTATCAGTTCACCTGTGATCTTGTTAAGGTAAGTATCAGGTATTTCGTCTTCAGTTGGAATTCCATAAGGCAGTTTTAATGGCTTTATTCTATAGTCAAGAATGGGGGGAAAAACAACACATTAGTATTGTTACACTAAAGCAATTTCAAAATATTGCTGGTGAAAAGAATTACCAACCTTATTAGGTGTTTAATGACTTTCAGTTTTGCATTCACAGAAGGGATGTTTTTAAGCACCACTGGATCAAATCTCTGTAGGTGATACAAAACTCAGTTGCCAATGCATCACAGTGAATTTGTGAAAACAGCTATACTAATAAAGTTCAAGTATATTTTAATAAATATTTAAATCAGTGCAGACACTAAATATTAAGTAACATTAGAACAAATATTATGATCCCTTAAACTTATTTCTGTTACAGTTTAGTATTACAGGTAGTCCTTATACAGTGACCACAATTGGGACCATCAACTCAGGCATTAAGCAAACTGGTCACTAAGTGACACCGTGTCTGTGCTTATGATCTTACTGTAGCTTTCCTTTGTTTTACAGACCTGCAAAGGTTGTAAATGCAAGGATTGATCATAAACCTTTTTACTTTTTTATCAATGCCATAACTGCAAATGGTCACTAAACAAGGCAGTCACTAAATAAAGGATAAATATAATCCTTTAATTAAAGATGCAGATTCCTTAAGTATTCTTGATTTCTATACTCTGATTCAGCAGTAGAGAACAACATGTGAAGGGGGGTGGTAAGAGTTCTGATATTAGCTACTGTGTCAAGTCTCACCATCTGCCACTGTGCAACCCCCAGGCCACTGTTCCCAACCTCATGTAGCCCTCAGGAACAAAATATTGTCCTTACAATCCATCCTTTAACTATTTTATTTTTATTTATTTATTTGTTGGATTTCTCCCCCGCCCACCTCCCCCATAATAGGGGACTCTGGGCGGCTATTTTACATGCTAGAGCAGTGCTTCTCAACTATAGTGCACATCCCACTGAAGGGAAGGGTAAGTCTGTAAGTAACTCAAATTTTACTTTAATGATAAACATAAGATAATGCCTATAAATAAATGCTTATAAACATTTAGTTTAATAGTAGATAAAATTTGTATGCTGCCTGACTCCCAACAACTCCAAATGACTTTGTTGGGAAAGATAGATCTTTGCTTCTATTGTGATGTGACCAGACTCCTAGAGATAAATTATACCTGTCATTTGTAATCATGTAGCCATAATCTGACACAGGTATGAAACTTTGTATCAGATATTACCTGTACAGAACACTTCATTGTTCACTCTCCCCCCCCCCATCTATTATCATCCTTCAAAAGCAAAAGCACTTCAATTCTACTTAGCTTAGTAGTGTGGCAGACATACAGTGTGGCAAAAAAGTATTTAGTCAGCCACCAATTGTGCAAGTTCTCCCACTTAAAAAGATGAGAGGGGCCTGTAATTTTCATCATAGGTATACCTCAACTATGAGAGACAAAATGGGGGGAAAAATCCAGAAAATCACATTGTCTGATTTTTAAAGAATTTATTTGCAAATCATGGTGGAAAATAAGTATTTGGTCACCTACAAACAAGCAAGATGTCTGGCTCTCACAGACCTGTAACTACTTCTTTAAGAGGTTCCTCTGTCTTCCACTTGTTACCTGTAGTAATGGCACCTGATTGACCTTGTTATCAGTGTAAAAGACACCTGTCCACAACCTCAAACAGTCACACTCCAAACTCCACTATGGCCAAGACCAAAGAGCTGTCGAAGGACACCAGAAACAAAATTGTAGACCTGCACCAGGCTGGGAAGACTGAATCTGCAATAGGCAAGCAGCTTGGTGTGAAGAAATCAACTGTGGGAGCAATAATTAGAAAATGGAAGACATACAAGACCACTGATAATCTCCCTCGATCTGGGGCTCCACGCAAGATCTCACCCCGTGGGGTCAAAATGATCACAGGAACGGTGAGCAAAAATCCCAGAACCACACGGGGGGACCTAGTGAATGACCTGCAGAGAGCTGGGACCAAAGTAACAAAGGCTACCATCAGTAACACACTACGCCGCCAGGGACTCAAATCCTGCAGTGCCAGACATGTCCCCCTGCTTAAGCCAGTACATGTCCGGCCCTGTCTGAAGTTTGCTAGAGAGCATTTGGATGATCCAGAATTGGGAGAATGTCATATGGTCAGATGAAACCAAAGTAGAACGTTTTGGTCTAAACTCAACTCGTCGTGTTTGGAGGAGAGAGAATGCTGAGTTGCATCCAAAGAACACCATACCTACTGTGAAGCATGGGGGTGGAAACATCATGCTTTGGGGCTGTTTTTCTGCAAAGGGACCAGGACGACTGATCCATGTAAAGGAAAGAATGAATGGGGCCATCTATCATGAGATTTTGAGTGAACACCTCCTTCCATCAGCAAGGGCACTGAAGATGAAACGTGGCTGGGTCTTTCAGCATGACAATGATCCCAAACACACCGCCCGGGCAACGAAGGAGTGGCTTCGTAAGAAGCATTTCAAGGTCCTGGAGTGGCCTAGCCGGTCTCCAGATCTCAACCCCATGGAAAACCTTTGGAGGGAGTTGAAAGTCCATGTTGCCCAGCGACAGCCCCAAAACATCACTGCTCTAGAGGAGATCTGCATGGAGGAATGGGCCAAAATACCAGCAACAGTGTGTGAAAACCTTGTGAACGTTTGACCTCTGTCATTGCCAACAAAGGATATATAACAAAGTATTGAGATGAACTTTTGATATTGACCAAATACTTATTTTCCACCATGATTTGCAAATAAATTCTTTAAAAATCAGACAATGTGATTTTCTGGATTTTTTCCCCCATTTTGTCTCTCATAGTTGAGGTATACCTATGATGAAAATTACAGGCCTCTCTCATCTTTTTAAGTGGGAGAACTTGCACAATTGGTGGCTGACTAAATACTTTTTTGCCTCACTGTACAACAGCAGCAGCAGCTTCTTTTTGATACACTCCTCCCCAAAATTCATTTTTTTTAAATTCAGGGAAATTGCCTTTGTACCATAGTTCAAGTAAATAAATTTCTAAGATGGAATTACCGCATTTTAAAATGATCAGACCCTGGTGATACTGCCAGTTCTAACAAATGACATAAAAATGCTTCCATGCAAGCAAAAAGTAAAGATCTGAAGTAGCTGTGCAAAGATGTCTTAAGACCTGAGACAGGAGGAAATACCACCACCCTCCTTTTTTTACTGCTGAATTTAACAGCAATGACCTGAATTTTCTTTCTTTCTTTCTTTCTTTTTTTTTTTTTACTATTTCTATGAACAGTTGTTTCTTATTGCAGCAGACTGACAGATCTGTGCTGCAAAAATCAAATTACTAGATGGCACTTCAGAGTTAGATTTTTCTGTATCTCTTGCTGCCATCTAGTGGCATCTGATGCTTGCAGCCCAGAACTGGAACACCGGAGACTCCAGTGCTACTGCATTCTGACTACGTTCAAAAGGCTTCACTCTGAGAAATGACTACTTGTCCCTGGAGATTGTTACACTAACCTTCTGGATACCTTCTGCTGTGATAGAGAGAAATGGCAGGCAGAGATCTTCACAGCAGCTATCTAGCAAGGGCAGAATCTTGTGATTGGCATGTTGTATCCATCCCGCACTAATAACTGGCAGATTATAATTGTACTTGGCAGATTTTACTATAATCTACTGTTCTTTCCAATCTACTATTAGATGTGCAAATCATCCTGATGACAATACTGGCCTTGGACAGCTCAAAATAACTATATACTTAGAAGTAGCTAATGCTAATCTCAGCAGGTACTCAACCATTTCTGGGCCTGGAAGCTAAACAGGGTTGGATCTGGTTAGTAGTTGGAGGGGAAACTACAAGGAATTAGCAGGCTACACTATAAAGTAAAAAAAATATTGGAAGAAGGTAGAAGCAAATGATTTCCCTGCTGTTTCCAAGTAAACTCCATGGTTGTATCTATTTAGTCACCAACAGTCAATCACAAATCAAGATTCTCTTTTCCTTTTGATACTGACCTTCTACTTTACAATGGAAATGAACTCAAACGTTTAGTCAATGTAATAATTTGCTGTGACATGGAGCTGTTCCAGCTACCAATTATTTTAGCATGTGGTCAAATCTCATCTCAAAATCTAGTCATAAACAACCATTTTGTTCAAATGTATCTGAACGTTAAGTTTGCAAGAACAATTTCTGAATAAACAATGCGTAGGACTGAAATCTATGAAATAGTATTAGAGGTGGGAAAAAAATCTCTGAACACTGTAAATTGGTTACATACTTTTCCTAATCCAAGCTCTTCGATCAATTCTTTTTCCCAATAAGGACGCCTTCTTCCACTTTTGATTCTGGTGATAAGATGTAGTTTATGAGGCTCTTGTGGATTACCACCATATTTTTCATGATCACCAGGTCGTGGTTGAAATACCTAAAAGAAGTTCAACAGAATGAGTGTAAGTTATACTTTCATTATTAACCAATACAATAAGTAAAGTTAGTTATTGGATTAGTGATTTCTGGGGCTTATCTTCACATTTCTCTAATCATGGTACAAAGATACTCAAATAATCATTTTTAAACAACTTATCCTCAAAATATTGCTTCATCTCATCCTCAGATACAAAAGAGCCAGTTTAAAGTTATCTTTAGCTTTCCAGGTTTAAAGTAGGGGTTTCACTCTTTTTTCTGACACAATTCTTGCCTTCTCATGATTTATAACACTTCCTTAACAATTTATTATTTACTGGCATGAATACTGGCTAGTAATTGGGCTGCATGTGGTTCAAGAGACTACAGTAAGGATCAAACTGGGGATTAAGACAAAGTGAGTTATTCTTTTGAATGCTCAACCAGCTACCTCTGCAGAAGAGGAAGCTACAAAGAGAATGCATTAATTAGCCAGAAGAAACTAGGTGAAATAAAATAGTGGCTACGTATGAATTCTCTAGCCTGGAAGGTATATCAGAAACAATGGCAAGTTACTCTCTGACCAGCTCAGATACCAAAGAGCCAGTTTAAAGACCTACTATAATTCTATTGTAAAAGTACAGAGCATTATTTCACATTATTTTCACAACAGATTTTATGTGGAGAAGAACATATTTTGGCCATTTTCATTTGTAATTTAATTTTAATTTGTAATTGTAATGTTTGATTAATTTTTTTAAACCAAGGCTTACTGATTCCGGAATTCGAGACTTTGTAAATTTCTGCCTAATCCATATTCTCCAAGCGACTGGTTCGCTTTTTGTCAGATTCTGCAGCATAAGAAGAAACAAAAGAGAAAACAGTGTAATATTTCAGAGCTAAATGCATAATGTATTCAAATATATCAAGGTTTCAAATAATAATGACAGAATGCATGTGCACGTTTATTAACTCTACTAAGAAACTATCATGTTACATTCCTGAAAAACTAGAAGCATTACAGGTTCACAGGAAGCCAGTCATTTATCAGACTTACTCATTCACGTATATTGAAATCAGCTAGTGTGGAAAGTATAACTAGTTTACGAAACAGGAAGTACAAGAATGCTTGCTAGTCTCCACTCAAGGAATCAATTTTTCCCAGAATTGAGGCCTCCAATTAAAAACGCATTTAAGAACGACAGCTATGCTTTATTCCAGCTCCAGCAAGGACGTCCAGCAACATAAAGGGCTTTCTGCAACGTAATGCAATTCTCTTCCTGATGAAACAATTCTCTGAGAAACCTTTTAATCGTTTCCAGTCCTCTCACCTGCCAAGCGGCTACACCGCCCCTCCAGGCCGCCATCTTGCACGGCCGACTCTCCTCCTCGCGAAAGGAGACTCCAATCACGTGTAAAGTCCCCTCCTCCGCAGCTAAAGGAGGGTGAGGGGCGTCGGCGACTTGGGTTTGCTTCTCCCGAGGCTTTCACTTTCCCGTTCCTAGGAATCACGTGAGCAGAAGAGGGCGGGGCGCTCTCGCCTCTTTCCGGCTTTGCGTGGAGGGTCGGATGGACGCCTGCGTTCTTGCGGGTTTCCCGCGCTGGGCACGGGACGCTGCGTTACTGGCGGCGGCGCAGATCCCGGCCTTCCACGGAGAGTCGCGCCGGACGTCGCTGGCGGATTGACATGGAGGATTCGGCGGCGTCGGTGCTGAAGCGGGCGGTGGAACTGGACTCGGCTTCGCGTTTCCAGGAGTCGCTGGTTTGCTACCAGGAAGGGATTGATCTCCTTCTCAGCGTGCTGAAAGGTGAGAGTTTCGTCTTCCCATCCCCAGAGCGAGGAGACGGAGCCTGGTACGTACGGCCGGTCTCAGTCAGTCGGAAAGGGGATTTTTGCGAGCCTCGTGCAGCGGCCAGAGATGGATTGCAGGTGAACATGGAAGTCCTAATCAGACGGGGCCTTTCTCACTGAGGGGGAAGCCTTGTATTTGGGCTGTGCCGCTTGGCTACAGTTTAAAAGATTGCGGGCTTTGATGCAAGAGGTGTACTTTCACCACCTCTAAAACGGGGACAGGGAGGAAGCTGGATCAGAATATTTTTTGCCCCGTATTTGTTTAAGAACCTCTAACTCGGTAGATGGTCCACTACCTGCACCCTGTTTTAAGTCACTCAGATTGTACATTTGTAATACGTTTGTGTTGGGATTGATCTTTCTCTTGATTCTGGTTTCATGAGAAATAATTCTCTTCAGTGCTTCTAGGTCTTTATCAAATGGGAGAGATGAAGTTTTCATGATTCTAACAACCCCCAGAGTCTCAGATATGTCTGCTTCCAGAGTTGTAAATTTTATGAAATATGACGGGAAATAGCCTGAAGTTTAATCATTAATTCAAGTAATTTCAGATGGTGTTATTTTTCTAAACAGAAGTTACTGTATGGTGGTAACTATACCTTAGTTCTCCATTTTGGCTCAAATGATTTTTAATAACTACTTGAAACCACTGGGGAAGATTTTGAGCTGAATGCAGACAAAACAGGTTAAGGGAACAAGTTTCAGAGAGATGGAAGATCTTTCTACACTTCTAGATCCTGATCTGTTTTCTCATACTGAGATAATGGCTACAAATTTCTGTCAACCATGAAGGATGCACCAATTGCATCCTTTCCTGGAAGAAAATAAACCTTAAAACTGTGATGCAGGTTCAGATTCAATTACTGTAATGTGCTCTACGTGAGGTTGCTTTTGTGTCTAGTCTGTAAGTTGCTGTTGGTACAAAAACTAGCTAAGTTTGTCTCAGAAACACATCAAAGGGACCATAATACACTTGTATTAAATGCACTGTATTGACTGTCTGTTTCAGGCCAAAAATCAAAAGTACTGATTACAGGTAGTCCTCACTTACCAATGGCAATTGGGACTGGGAACTCTATCGTTAAGTGATGCGGTTGTAAGGCATGCCATCACGTGACAGCGCTGACTTGCGACAGCAATTCCAGCAGTCTCAGTTGCCATCTTTAGGCAAATCCCACATGGTTGCAGCATCCCACAGTAATTTGATTGCCATTTGTGACCTCCTGCCAGCTTTCCCATTGACTTTGCTTGTTGGAAGCCACCAGTGAAGGTAACAAATGGCGATCACGTGACCACGGGATGCTGTGACATCATAATTGTGACTTGATCACCAAACGCCTGAATCGCGATCATGAGACCACAGGGATGCTGTAATGGTTGCAACTATGAGGGCCTGTCATAAGTCCCCCTCATTCAGTGCCGTCATAACTTTGGTTGCTGAACGAGTGGATGTTAAGTGAGGACTACCTGTATTACCTTGAAAGCCCCATGTGCTTTAGTCCATACCTCCTTGTACATGATTTCCCTTCACCCTTCCCAGTGTTCAGTGAGATCATCTCAGGAAGTTCATATAAAGTTGCTATGGAATCTTACAGCTTGCAGAGCAATTTTATACATGTCCAGTTAGCAATAATTCCTAGGAATTCAATAGAGGTTTACTGTAGGTAGATACAGAATGGCGGCCTAAGTCATTCATCCCTAAAACTAAAAACAAAATAAAATACACAAATATACTAGTCTTCTCTTTTTTTTAAAAAATAATTTTATTAACGATTATAATTGCAATAGTAAAAACTAATAGAAAGAAAAGAGTAAAAAAGGAGTAAAAAAGTGTGAAGGAAGAGAAAAAAAATATTAATCACATTTTTTCCTCGACAAGATCTCAAAATACATAACTTCAACCACCCAGAAAAAATCTGGGAGCCAGATGGGCCTTCCCTCTGCTGAGATACTTGATGCATAAGAGTCCTTCACCACTCAGTACTCTTGCTATGTACGTAAAGGTCATGTAATGAAATGAATGGGAGGAGAAATACCTTTTTTCCATTTCTTTCTTGTCTTCTGTTCACAGCTACAAAAGATGAGAAGAAAAGGGCCTACTACAGAAACAAAATAACAAGTTACATGAACAGAGCAGAAGAAATTAAGGAATACGTTGTGAAGGAAAAAGAAGGTATGAAGCTATAATGTAAGTTTCCTTAACACTGCTTTTAAAAAGTACATTAGAAGACCTTTTTAATTCAACCATGACATAACTGTCGTGAGGGGAGATTCTTAGTGAAAATTCGTTCTTGTTTTTAGATGGGAAATGCCACAAACAAATTAAAATTGGAGAGGATAGCAAAGGATTCAGCTATGAAAAACTGTTCCAAGAATATCTGAATGAAACTGTTACAGAGGTTTGGGTTGAGGATCCTTACATTCGCCAAGCCCACCAGGTGAAATAGTGGTGCTGCATTTAATCAAGACAGTTTGCCCCTTTCCATCTGAAAAATTAATCTTGTTTAATTTTCTACAGTTGTACAACTTTTTAAGATTCTGTGAAATGCTTGTTAAAGGACCATGCAGAATGAAAACTATACACCTCCTTACCTCTCATGAAGAAGTAAGTATTTAAGACTGCAATCATTATTACAGAATTTAGTAAGAATTACTTAATATATTTAGGATTGCATGAATAGCCTCTTACTCAGTATCAGGTTGCATTTGCTGAATGGAAGTAAAGTAATTTTGTGGTAAAAATACAAAAAAGAATTTTCACTTACTTCTGTAAATAACATTCTGTCATATTTTGGGTCAGAAAAAATAATTGATTAAAAAAATCCATTTGTAGGTGAAAAAGATTGCTATCTCTTGCATTAAAATTGAACACTTCTTGTATTAGGAGAGTTGGTTATGCTTTGGGGTAAGAATAGTTTGAAAACAAGCTAAACTTAGGTACCCTCAGTGAGTGGGATCAGATCAATTTTAAATTGGTAATAGAAGAAAATGGAATATATTGAATCAAATTATTGGTTTTGGCTCAGTATTTTATATGCTGTTTGGTAGCAGTTCCTCAAAGTTTCTTTCCAATATCTACAGGAAAAGTCAAGAATTTTACCAAGAAGCTTTTGCACACAAGCATGTGCTCTATCAATGAGATAGTTTTATTCCCCTTTCTAACATATTTTGTACTTATTTCTGACATATTTCAAGTCATTGTTGACTCCTGGCAACTGCCTGGACTAGTCCCTGCAGTTTTCTTGGCAAGATTTCAGAAGTAGTTTGCCATTGCCTTTTTCTTAGGGGTGAGAGAGAATGACCGTTTCAAGGTCACACAGCTGGCCTAAAGTGGAACTAGAACTCACAGTCTCCCACTTCAAGCCTGGTGCCTTAACCACTACACCCAACTGGCTCTCTTGTCACATTAGTGTTTTACAAATTACTAATTCAATCTGAAAATCTGTATTGTATTGTAGGAGGTGTCAGGAATTTCAGAGGGGGAATCTTCCTCTGGCTTTTCCACTAGCCTCTGGGGCCTGGTGTTTCTAAGTTTGTTAGTTCGTTTGTTTGTTTGGCTTCTGTGTCATGGAATCAAGGCTTGTTTTCTTACAAGTCATCTGTTGTTTACACAGAAAAATAATCGGTACAGGTTTCTCTTCATAAGATAGTTTGTAGTTTTTGGCTGAAAAAGTATAACATTAAGGTGGTCTACATTAAAGTAAGTAAAAATAGTAATGTTTTTCAGAGAATTCTGAATTGATGATGTTAGATTGTACGTTCATGTTTAAATGATAACATGTCTTAAATCATAACAGGGTCATGGGAAGAGTCAACAGATGGGTGCCTTAGAAGAAATACAGCAGTCTCTAAAGAATTTTGGCATTACACTGGATATAGCATACTCTTCTTCAATACATGATCGAGAGATTAGGTTGGTGATACGTAAAATTACTATATAGTAAATAAGAATATAAATACTGTACTGAATATTGGTTAATATTGTCCTCACTAAAATACTGATAGGCAGTAGGTGCCTATAGGCATCAGGGTATTCAGAAACATTTCCTTTGGTTTCCACCAACTTACATTAATTGAAAGAATCTAAATAAAACATAGCTGAAAAACAAAGCATGAGTCCTTAACTTCAGCTTTATTTACAAGAATGTCCCTAACCCATCTGCTCGGAAGAACAAGGCAAGTGTTGGGGCATCTGGGTCAGCGGGGTCACCTACTGACTGGGCAGAGTTTTGCAGCCCCAGCCATATATTTTGTAAATGTAGAAGTCTTTCCTAGGCAGTAATTTCGCACCCATGACATGCTCACAAAATTCCAAATGGGTTTACATACTTAAAATGTTTGCCCTTTGTTAAGAAATGTGCGTGTGTGTATATAATACATGATTATTAAAGGTTTTCAGGTCTATCAAAACAAAGTTAGAGACAGATCGAAATTAACTTATCAGGATGCTGCTTTAATATTTGGCAATCCGTTTTCATGTGAAAAAAAATCTCAATCTCTCTCTCTCTCTCTCTCTCTCTCTGTGCACGTGTGGAAAATAACTGTGGCTAGGACAGGCCAGATTTCCAAACTAAAATCTAAAGTTATCACATAAAAGTAAATTTATCTGCAAACATACTCATGCCATTTCTGTATTTGTGAATATTATATTAGTTTCTATATTCTTATATTTAAAACACAGATTCAACAATGGATGGATGTTTAAAATTGGAAGAGGCCTTGATTATTTTAAGAAACCACAGGTAAGGGGTTTTGTTTTGTTTTGTTTTGTTTAACAGAGTTCCTGAATTTTTGATCAGAAAAAAACATCTTTTCTGCAGGGTCGTTTTTACCTTGGATATTGTGATTTTGATCTGAGACCCTGTCATGAAACTACTGTGGACATCTTTCATATTAAACACACAAAGAAAACATGATTCCTTCTGAAACCACTCCCTTTTTTTCTAGTGTAAATGTCTTGTCTAAATATATATTTACTGTGTGCTTTTACAAAATAAATAGCTGTTTAAGCAAAACAATACATTTATCTCAATATATCCTTAAAAGGGGCTTCAGTAATTAAATTTTGTTTAAATGAAAACCAGCATTCCTACCTTAATAGACATCAGGTAAAAGAAATGGGAAGAATTATCAAATCCTTAATTAATGAATAAATTAAATTAAACCACTACTGAATATATTTTAGAATTGCAATCTGACAAGATTTATGCATATGGCTGGGAGAGCCTTATACATGTGGCTGGATTTTTCCCCATATAATCTTCACTGCAGCCATTTTTACTGTGAAGAAGTACCCCACTTGGTTGTCTCTTCAACATTTGGTGGATGTTTTAAGGAAGTCTTCACAAGTATTCTTTTTTGTTTGTTTTCATTTACTCAGAGGAAGCATCTATCCACAATGGCTCTCAAACCAGAATCACTAAACTGAACAAGTAGCTGAAATGAACCTAGATACAGGTAGTCTTTGGGTTATGATCATTTGTTCAGTGACCAAAGTTACAACGGCACTAAACGAATTGTACTTATGACGGGTCCTCATAGGTTGGCTGTCATTGTGTCCCCATAGTCACAACTGCAATCCGGGCACTTGGTGCCCTGCTCAAAATTACAATGTCACAGCGAACTGTAGTCATGTGATTGTGATTTCCAATGTTCCCCACTGATTTCGCTTGTGGAAGCCGGCAGGAAGTTGCAATTACATGAGGTCCTTGCTTAACAACCTGTGCGGTCCTTGTTTAATGACACTTGCTGAACTGCCGTCATGTTTTATGACTGCATCACTTAGCAATAGCAATTCTGGTCCCAATTGCTGACGTAAGCCAAGCATTACCTGTACTTTTGAATTCAGCAGTATAAAAACAGCCAGCTACAATGTTTTCAATACAAAATTATATGAAGCTATTGTATATAGAAAAAAAAAGGTGCCTGCCAGATACTTTGAACATTAAAGGGGGCTGAATGGCAGAGGAGTTTTGGACAGTTACAGAGCAGTCACATGGGTCAAATAACATGCTGATGTCACTTTGAACAATGGAGTTTGTCTGATTAAGAAAACTCAGGAACATCCACTATATATATATATAAACACACACATACACAGAGGTAGTCCTCGTTTAGTGACTGCCTTTTTAGCGACCATTCTCAGTTATAATGGTGATGAAAGAATAACTTTCCAACCAATCCTCGCAGTTACGACCTTTGCAGGTTTGTAAAACAAAGCTGAAGTAAGATTGTGTGCAGTCACTGTTTCACTTAGTGACTGCCTCACTTAATGACAGAGTTGCTGGTTCCAGTTGTCGCTAAACAAGGACACACACACACACTCATATTCATTCATTAAACTGGATAACACATGCAGATGACTAGCATTTTAAAGGTAACAATGAACAAGGCATAACTTTTCTTGTTAACACAGCACGCTATACCAACCTGTAACATATATTGTATAAACATAGAAGAGCAAAGATGTATCCAGTTTTGGGGATCCTGATCCTTTGCCTGTTGGTATCCTAGTTATCTCTTTGTGCTCAACTTTTTTTTTGCAAGCTCTTACCTTATCTCAGGTACCTCAAAATAACCTTATCTGTTGCCACTACCACACACATTCCTGTCCAGTCAGCATGGAAGAAAATTATGCCTTGCCCAGCCAGCTTAGCCAAGTATTTCCTCAGAGCTTAATAGTGACCCACATCCACTGTACTTTCAAAATACTGTATGTTTGCAATTTACAGCTCATGTTCCATCTATGAGTTTCTTGGAGAACCTTTCTAGTCCTGGTGTGCCATTCCTGGGACCTGCTATGAAACATGCCTGTTGTAGTCAGTTTTTTCTCCTCAGAATCTGTTTTTGTCCAATAAACTGTTAGATGCTACCAATACTTTGGAATCAACTTACAAATAATTGATCACAGTCTATCTAATCCAGAATGTCAGGGAAACTGTAAACAAATTGCATTTATTGAAATCTTGTCCTTTTGAATGTTACTGGGTATATGTTTTTTATAATATTGTATGATTATAGTTTATTATATAAAAAAACATATACCCAGTAACATTCAAAAGGACAAGATTTCAATAAATGCAATTTGTTTACAGTTTCCCTGACATTCTGGATTTTTTTTTTTTATAATATTGTATGATTATAGTTTGAGCATGAAACTGAGCAAACTCAGGGAGGCAGTGAAGGACAGGAAGGCCTGGCGCAATATGGTTCATGGGGTCATGAAGAGTTGGACACGACTTAACGACTGAACAACAAATGATTATAGTTATAACCTGAACCTCTTTTAATTTATTTTTAATTTATACCAATAAATTTGTATTAATCAGAAGAATATAAGTTTTGGAATAAAAAAGAAATAAAGGCTTGTAAAAAAAATGTACATTGCACACTGATACAGATCTTCTTACTAGAATGGTGAAGTAAGAACTGGTAGAAAGTAATTTAAAGCAAAACAAGCCAAAAAAGCTTTCACAAGGTTGCTAACTAGTGCTACCCAGCTCAAGACAGGGAGATTTTCTAATTGGCAGAACAAATCATCTTTTAAATTTTGTTGATTACAACAGGAGTAATGTTTCAATGGCAGTTCCAGTGTGGCATAGTTTAGGGGTTTGGACTGGTAATATATTGAATTCAAAAGTGGCTTTTAGTTGTAGTTTTGCATCCACATTTTTGCCCACCCAACAGTGTATTATTATCGCATTCTTGGCTGCAACTCTACACTAAGTTACTTCCAAGTTCCATTAAATTCAATGGCGTTCACCTTTGAGAAGACATGTAAGGGGTGCAGTATCAATTAACTACCTCCTCTTTTAAGAAAACATTTATATTCAAGTTTTATTTTTGTTAAATAGTTATTACATCAACATTAAATCTGTTTACTGTACGTTCACTGAACTCTTATAAAATCATATATAACAAGCTTGTATTAGCAAACTGGTGAAATTCAAGAATCAAGCTCATCACATAATTTACATTAATGTTACAATCTTCTCACATAAGATATGCCATTTGCTGTGTAATTTAGAATCTGCACAAGTTCTCAGCAAAGCAGTTGCCACTGCAGTAGTTTCATTTGGGCAAAACCTGTTGCCAATGAGGCTGTTCCTAAGTTCATCATGCATATCCAGGGGTAGCCAGTTCCGAGGCACATCTATTTGGCAAGTTTCAATGTTGCCATTCTTTACATCCATACTTATCTGAATTTCAGCTCGGGATTGATCATGTTCTATATTAAAGGATGTGCTGATATTGAACTTCGGTGTTTTTCCATATAGCCAGTTCCAGGCTTTTAGTTCTCTGGCTTTATTATTAATTCCAGGGAATTCTGTTTCATCGGCTGGATTTATTACGTGGATATGGTTAGCAGTGTGATGATGTGAAGCATATTCGCCAGCAATGGCATCCATAAGCATTTCACAAGTTAATGTAGGATCTTCTTCAAAAAGATTTTTCACTAAGGCAGGCACACTTGGTGTGGCATTACTTTTGATCCCATTGTAAGGACTCTTTAACACAGATGTTAGAACAAATTTATCAGCACTGCACAGCAAGGTGCAATGGTGATAAGCAGTTGTTCTTCCTAATTTCGCAGCAGTTCCTGAAATTTTAAAGGTTTTGTTTAACAAGAGATCATATCTCTCAGTAGCCTGAACATCTAGTTGGGGGCGCAGGGTCTTTAAAGCTTTAACAACCAGTTTTAAATTTTCAATTCTTTCAAATTTTTTTCTGCTGGTGAAGAAGGTCAGATTAATGTTGCCTGGGTCATGGTAAACTGCACCTCCTCCACTTCTTCTTCGCGCAAGCTTTACACCCTTCTGCCTCATGACTCTAAGATTGCACTCCTGCCAGGGATTCTGATGCCGACCAATCACTACAGTAGAAGAATTTCTCCACAGGAAAAGAACATGTCTGTTCTCTAAATCCATGTTATCATGGATCCAGTCTTCTAATGCTAAATTCTGGTAAACGTCCTGAGACGCAGACTGTAGGATCAGCCCTCCTTCCTTTGCAGTTTTGAAGCCAGCAGCTGGAGCCTTGAGGACACAATATAATGGGAAGCATTTCTTCAGTGAAAACTGGATTATCATGTTATGAGGAAACAAAATAATCAAGTATCAAAGGCGATGAAAGTTTTGGCACTATTCAGAATCTTTCAAACCATTGTGTCAGTGTTGTGTTTTTTTTTCTTTTCAAAAGCACTGAAAGCAGTCTTAGATTATTTTAATAAAATATTGCTCCTTTTTGGTAGGTAGATGGAACCTCTAGTCAGTGAATAACATGCAGATATTCTTATTCAACATCTTTGCTGATAACCTATCAGAAAAAAAAATGAAGTTATGTCTGCCACAGCTCTCAGCAGTACACATACAAACCCAGTCCCCACATCCTCTGTAGGATTAAAATATTAAAATATTAACAAAAATTTAAAAAAGAGAAAGTAAAACAGTAAATGGCATAACAGGTAAACATAATTGAAACACTATAGAAAAGCTCACTTTTGAATTTCACAAGCAGAAACTGGAATAAAAGTTGCTAAGGTTGAGAAACACTGCACTAGAAAGATACTCCAACAGTTCTACACCCATTTTTCTTTTCTAGGATCCCTTAGTTCTGTTCCCTGTTTAGGCTACCTAAAAGCCTAGCAGGAGCTCTCAGGCCGCGGCCCAAATGGTTTAGCAGCCATGGGAAGACTTTTGATATTCCCATTGATACATACATCTTCGCACTTTTAAAGTTACTAATGCAGCTGCTTTGGGGATGATAAAGCAAGCCGAGTCTATTTCCTGACAGTTATGGTTCCTCAGCTCAAACCTGGGGATAATCATGTTTGCCAAACCTTTAAAGGTGCTAGCAAGGACATACACAGAAACACCCCAGGACAGATTTATAGCATGTGCTCTGCAGTTACGGATAGGTCATGAGGACAAGGTCCAGATATGCTGCAACCAAATGAATTCTTGAGGGGAAGACCAGTGGTAAATGTTGTTTCCCTGCTACATTCCGAATTTTAAAAAAAGTCCCATAATCGTTATGAAAAGGTTCAGCAAAGATGATGGGCGCCGTAGTACAAATACGTCTGGTGGATACCTACGGGGGAAGGCTGCTTCAGAGTAGGTGAAAGGCGGGCATAAGTTGATTGCAACAGTATTCAGCTGAAAACTCTGGACCGTGCAATCTTATACACTGATGCAAACGCGCCTTTTTCACGTGTACAGGATTGCAGCATCAGGGCAAGACAGAGCGCAGTTTAGGCACCGGAGAAAAGAGGGCTGCGCCTATGAACCTATCAAGGGCACGCTTGCCTCGCTGCAAAGTTCGCCAGACTGTGTTTAGGAGAGAAGAGCAAGCAACACATTTACCAGCTTCTCTCGGCGGGTCTTCAACCTATTGCAACGCAACAACTTTCGGCCCACGCCGGAACCGCGCGCGAGACCCGGGGAGCCAAGAAGGCGGGCTGCAGCCAGAAACAGAGGTTGACACGCGCATTTTTACATAGAGGCAAGAATGTAGAGAGCCGCTCATCCCATTGTTGGAACTCGCAACATCCCGATTGCTTAAGACTCTCTCCCCATACAGTACTTGTTTGGAGAAAGTGAGAACGAACCCTGAGAAAGGATTGCTGCAGAGAGTAGAGTCACCGATACGGGCCTTATTTTAAATATTTAAAATTGTAATGGTTTACATTACCCAGGAATAAATCCTTATAGCTCAAAGGACGTATTTCGAAATAGACTGCATTAAAAAATAAACTTTTATATGAATTCCCTCGAAACGATGGCTATTTTTTTTTAATTAGTATGTTTCGCTTATGGCAAACAAAGTGAAAGCAGAGAGAGGGAAAGCAATTATAATTATTTCTTTCGGAGGAAAAGTCTATGTTGATTTTTTTTATTGCCCATCTTAAAGAAAACTATTTAAAGATAAAACAGGCAGATCTGTACACGCCACGATGAAGTTTGTTTTTTAAGTTCGAAACAACTTTTTAAAGAAAAGACCAGTCTCGAATAAAAAACGGAGGAAGTTATGCAATTATTCCTACTTTGCAAACTGAAAGGGGGGTAGATTGACGGGCAACACATTGCTTTGCAAAGCTACAATGAAAGCAGATTTCTGTCTTTTCTTTGGGTGACCCACAGTTCCGGGGTTAAAAGGAACTCGAAAGTTAACGGGTAGTGTTACTCTTCCTTGTATTTTTCTCAGACAGTGTGCTTTCCAAAAGACTTCCGTGTCCGCACAACATTGCTTGGAGTTGCTCTTTTATCCGGGCACTTCCGCTTGGGGACAAAATTAGGGAGACGCACAATTTCCTTTCGTGCTGTCAGCTTCCGCTCATTGCCGATTACTGGTCCACGGAGGGGCGTCAGCAGTAGCCGGGCATCTTCTCTCTCTCTCCAGTTCTCTTTGTAAGGTGTTTAAAAGCAAGTCTCTCCTTAACGGGCACAGGAGAATGGCTGGATAGTTCTGCACGTATTGTTATCCTCCGGTAGTTCGAAGTGCTGCTGCAATGGCAGAAACTTATTTTCTGTTTTTAAGTTGATTGCAACACAGATTGCCAAAAAAAAAAAAAAAGGTTTTAAAACTTATACATTAAAAGTTTAAAAGTAAATTCTTATTTTAATCTTATAAAATGATACTGTCCATAAGTAAATACAACCATGTGTAGCAGGATTTACTCTGTTAAATATGTATACATATGTTTTACTGTGTGGCTAAATACTGTATTTTGAACTAAGCTCCATTGTCCATGCTCACTGGTAAAATTCCTTACAGTCCCATTGTCATCAACGGGATTTGGAAATGCTTAAGACTGGCTGTCATTACATCCTAATTGGTCAATACTGTATATCTGTAATAACAAAGGGAGGTGCAGGAGAATATTAATTCCTCATGCAAGCAAAGTTTTGCTCACAATCTTGTAATGAATATACCAAGGGAAACAGAAATGCTAAATGAACAGTAAATTTCAGAAAAGGCAGAGATACATGAGGTCAATTAGGTAACATAAGATGGATAATGGAGACATCAAGATATTCTGAAGTTTACTTTTCTTGTATTGTCTAGATGCCATGATGTGGAACATGTTAAAGCTAAAGGGTGTCCAGAATACCTGATCATTCTGGGGAACCTTGACAGTGAACAAAGAACTATTAAAAGAACTGAGTTTGAATAAACAGAATGGTTTAGAATAGAAAGGGAGTGAGGTAAGGATGCATATGCTTAATATAGCCAGTGAATATAAGTATGGAAGGACTGGAACAGATGAGAGAGCTGGAATCAAAATGTTTTTCTATTATGTTTTATTTTTACATTTAAAATTTTTAATATGAACTTTTTAATTGTAAATCTCGGTATTTGGATTGCAGTAGGATATAAATGTACTAAATAAATACAAAAATAATTGAGATATTCTACTTTGTTAGCAGATATGCAATGACACCACTTTGATAGTTAAAAATAAAGGAAGACAGAATTGCTCATTAGCAAAGTAACATGGAAAGTGAAAATCTGGATTAATGTAAAATATTAAGACAAAGGTAATGGCAATCAAAATGCTTAGCTTTCTTGGACTCAGAAATAATAATTACAACAAGAGCAACAATACAATTAAACTTGTATGCTGCTTGACTCCCAACAAATCAGGGCAGCTCACAACAATCAAGAAATGACAGTAAAATCAATAAAAGATAAAAGATGGTGTGGGGAAAATACATTTTTGGGTGAAGAAAGCAAATTTCTAGAGGCTTCAGATGAATAGGAGCGCCGTAATAAAATTGAAACAAAAAAATGTGCAGCACCCTTGGAGCTGCTGTGAACTACCAAGGCATTTGTCTTGAAGGAGGATGTGTTCTTCCTGGCATTTGGCACCTTTAACTGATTTGTTTCTTCTTTTCCTTGTAGATAGTAGATAACAGAGGTGGAGAAAGTAACTTGAGATTTATTACTTATGTATGCCTGCATCATCATATGAATATGTATGATGCAGGCTTTTCTCTTTCCCTTTCCTGAAATGTATAAATATCAGAACATCTCTTTTGTCTGCACTATCCCTTGGTGGGGTCCCCCTCCAGTAGGTACTGTCTAATAAACACTGCAGTGAAGCCTTGATTATTTTGCTTTCTTCACCCAAAAATGTATTTTTGTGTATTATGTATTCCACAGTGGTAAGTGCGACAGACCAGATGGATGGAAAGTGTTGAAAAAATAAAGAAATTAATTCAGGTAAATAAGCAATTTCAAACTTAGAAAAGATGATAGAAGAGAAGGGAGATCAGAAATGTGAAAGCAATTATTTTCTGAGAGATATTGTGAAAACTGGACATTGGGAAAGAGTGAATAAAAGATGGGACAACTTTCAGTTATGAATTTGGATATACTAAAAGTATCATACAGTCATTAGGAGTTGGAAGCAAGTTGATGGCACCTAAGTCGGGTTGGAGCCCTAATAAATACCCACTAAATTTGATCACCTGCACTTAAAAGTAGTAAAGTTTAGACTGATTTGTGTCAAATGCATGTCTTATTTTAAGGAGTCTGCAATTATGGTGCAGTAACACTTGCAACATAATGATGAGCACATGATAGGTATACCAAAGAAACTGAATATGGAAAAACAAAAATCCAAGGTCTGATCTGAGTTCTGCAATTCCTACCAACTTTTCTTCTCCCCCCACCCACCCAGCTTCAAGGGATACCAGCTGTAGAGGAGACACCAATAGAAGAAATCATATTATTAAATTACAGCTGTTTGTGGTACATTCTGCAAAATAATGGATAGCTCTAGAATCATCCTCACATTGTGAATGTAATAAAAACACACACCATTTATCAATTACTTACTATGACTTAATTTTGAGTAAGAATGCATAATATTGTGCAATAAGACTGCAGTCTTGTGCATAGTTCTAAATCCCTTTGAATACAGAAAAAGCATGCATGTGATCATATTGTATACTAATTTTCTCATAAGTAGTAGATACCAACTTTGAACTGGTCTGAAAACAAACATTACTATTTCCAATCATTACTATCCATACATTGATCTTCTACATGAAATCTACTACTTTAAAAAAAAGACATAAAAATGAGAAAAGAACTTCAAGTTTATTTTATAAAAAATTAATGTATATTCATTCAGAGTTATTTCTAGTGTTTATGACATATTACAAAACGGAATATGTCCAAGCAACATCGTGAAGAAATACTGTCCCATATGGAAGAAGGCATTTTTCTTTTCAAATGGAAGGCATTATTTCCAAAATATTCATAATTCATATATAAGTGGTAAAATATAAAGATTTAACAACATAAACATAGAATGAGTATTGAAACTAGTGAATTGCTACATTTGAATTGGCTCTTAAACTTTATTTTGTTTTTTCTAATTTACAGTTAGATTATTATGCAGTTCATATGTTTTAGCAGAACCATTTTAATAAATATTAGTGAACATCAGTTACTACCAAGCCATCATTTTCTTTAACTATGGTCTGAGAGCCCATAACATTGTTAGCACAATCTTCTGAATTAATGCTTGCATTATTTTGCATCCCATCTGGTATCTTTTTCCCTGTAATTTGGAAAAAGCCAGTTACAGGTCCTAGCTTGATTTCCTCTGTGTGTTGAAATAAATGTTCATTTGCATTTGAAGTTCCAATACTTGCATCATTCTGTATTACAGATACCGGAGTGTTAGTTTTACTGCAACACTTGCCCATTATGTAATAACTCTGAAAGAGTTAAAACTATCTCAAATTATCCTGAAATACAAAGTCAGTGAGGATGTTCTTCAGTAAGGCTGTTGTATAAACACTATATAGAAAAAAATATGTATATATCAGAATAACTAAAGGAATGCCAACCTATTTCATTCTAATTAATATTTTTGGTGATAGGAAAAAATGAAACATTAATAAAAGTCTCTATTCTTCTAAAATAAACATGCACTAATTCTGCTGAAAGGAGCACCAAGCATAATTTATTTTCTGGGTACGTTCATGAATTTACTGTATGGTACATAAATTCCTCTTTCCAGCAGGCATAATTACACCAATAGTAGAAATTCTTTCTCAGCCTTCTTTACTGAGATTTGTGAATTGGAAAATGTTCCTCTCCTAGTAAGCCAAATATGGTTTACCATTATCAGAGCAAGCCTTGGATTTGTATAGCTATCTTCCCTGGCATAGCCACAAAGAAATTGGAAAGCTCTGCTTCAGAATAACTGTAAATTAATACATTATCCACATTCTAAACTGGCTAATTTCACCTTTGGTTGTCTATGCTTGGAGAACATAGAAAAACAGAATTTTGCACACATTATGGCAAGTATGTTAGTGCCTTTTATGTACAAACATATTGTACGTGTATAATTCAGCTCAGAAACAATGGCCTGATTTAAGGATGGAAAAAGACCTTTGATAATCTCAGTATACACAAACAGATGATGCTAAATGTTGATCAGTGCACATATCAAGCTGTTCAAAAGATTCCAACCACTGAATTTTAATGTACAAAACAATGTATAGTTTCATATAATTACAGAAGTATTACTTTTATCATAAAAAATTAATCTTTAATATAAATTTAATGTATAACATTTTAATATAGAATAAATCTTAAAGGAACCTGGGTGTTTTTGTCGAGGCACATTGTTATCCATCAAAAGGCATTACCTGAATGGATTTCCTATGACAAGAAAAAAAGGTGAAAAATATGATAGGGAAAGATGCAAAAGTTACAAGTAGGAAATTAGTGGTTGACACCCCCCCTGCCCCATATCCCATATTTGAGGCAATGAAATTGCTGTCAAGACATGATTGGAAACATGATTACCAAATGGATATACAATATTATTTCAAATTACTGTGAAGGTTCATTCTGTAACTATAGTCAAAAACCAAACTCTTGTTAGATAAATGGCACCTAATAGCTTTTTCCCCCCTTTCCACATGTAAGTATTCTTAAAAAATAGTGCTCATTACGGACCTGAGATAAGCATCCTGGTGTGACTCTGGAACTGCTTGCATATGCTCCCCCTCTTTTCTCTCCACTTATTTCTGAAGAGATTGGCGCTGGTGTCACAGTCCCCAACAAGCTTGAAGGTCTTCTACACAGATGAGAACCTTTGTGTTGGCTGGTGGTTTGCCAAGCAATCTCCTGGTTACAAATTCCCTCTGCTGAAATCTACAGGGCCTAGTTTCCTTCTGTACCTCCCTTCAACCAACTGCTATGGAGAGCCCTCTAAGAAGTTCAAAGAAGCACTCCATTTCCTTTACCAAATGGAAGTAAATGTCATTATTTACAACATTCCCAAATGTTGCAATGTGAGGTGCAATTGCTCAGTATTAGCAAGTCATTCCTTTCTGTAGGACATTTACTTTCATTTCAGTGCCCTTTGCTTTTTAGACAGGCATGTATATTTTTACCCCTTACCCCTTTTTGTACTGCTACAAACTGTTCTTTGGGACTCTCCCTCTCTCTCAGCCCAACCCACCTCATAGGGTTGTTGTTGTGCGGAAAATGGAGGGAGTATTAGGTATGTTCACCACCTTGAGATAGATAAGATAGGTGAAAAAGTGGGACGATGATTATGATGATAATGTTTTATGGGTGGTGCGCATGAAGTTACACAGGGAGAGTGTGCAGTAGGCACAAGCAGAAACTGGAACAAAATTTGGAAGCCTCCAGCCATTCTAGTCATTCCCACTAGTCCCTTCCTAGTTTTCTCTTCTTTCCCTAGTATATCCTCAATGATCATTACGATCCTTAATAACTTCGTAACAACAACAACAGCAATAATGATAATAATAAAATAATCCCCGCCGCAAAACCCTTCCACAGATCCAAGGCCCCTAACAGCCGACCACGGAATGCGCGTCCGCCTGGGCGCTCAATGGAATTTTGGGAATCGCCCGCTCGGACCGGCCGCGCGTTCCCGACATCCCCGAGAGGCGTTTGAAGCACGAGCGGCGGTTGAAGCGGCGAGAGCGCGCCGCGCGTGCGCCCATGAAGGGGCGGGGTGGGGTCAAAAGCGGAGCATCACTAGGCCGGCTGAGTGTAACAGGTATCGAAAGCCCAAGGGGAGGGGGGTTACCAGGAGACGCCGAGGAGCCGAGAGGAGACAGTATTGTGGCAAGCCGGTAGGGGGCAGCGCCCCCGGGGAAGCGGGCGGCGTCCCGAGGAGACCGACGGCGACGGGCGAGCGGGGCCGTCGGGGCCAAGGCCGCTAGTGCCTGCCTGCCTGGCTGGCTGGCTGGCTGGCTCGGGGGGAGGAAGGACTCCCTGCCTTTCCCGGTGGACTCCCAGCCGGCCGCGCCTGCTCAGCAGTGACGGAGGCGGGTGGGCGCGGAGGATCGCCCCGCTGCTAGCCTGGTTGCTCATTGGCCTGTCTGGCTTGAGAGGGAAAAGGAGGCGAGGTTGCGGGTAAAGCTGAGAAGCAAGCTGAGGAATCCGGGAAGGAGAGAAGGAAGGAGAAAGAGAAAAGGCAGGCAGTACACTTTCTGGCGCTCACAATTTAGCTGCCGTCATGACCTCTAGGAAAAACCCTGGGCGCAGGAGGAAAAAAACAGAATTTCACGCAAAGGTACAAAGAGTCCATAGGGATTAAGGATAAGGAGGCACCCTACTGGCAGAGGTACTAATGAGGAGCTTTCGGGTTAATTGCACAGGGTGAGGACCTGTGACCCCGCAGGTCTTCTGAAATGGGGGTCCCGATAATTTTATGAAGGTTGAGGAGAGGTGGGATCATTGTCCCCAATTTCTGCTAGCCCCCCAAGTGGAAAGCACAAATAAACAAGGTTTATTGTCTTTAAAAGTTTATGTATGTGTCAGCTAGTCCTCAGAAGAAAATGTATGGATACATACACAGCAGTACAAATGTAACATAACTCAGTTAATAAAAATAATACTATTTTTTTGAAAAAAAGGGGGGGAAAGGCTGAAAATTCATGTTGCAAACAGAACAACTCCCCCAATTTTGACCATATTACCTGAATGTCTTATTCATTAAATCCATTGCTCCAGTTCAGGTATAGATTTCTCCTTCCAATGCTGTGTGACCGTTCTTCTACCTGCTTCTGTGTTTGATAAATCCATGATAGAGTCCAAATCCTGGTGATATAGCCAAGAACATGTGCACTCTTAAAACACAGCAATTAATTCAGAAGGGATAAACCTTTTTTTAAAAAAATATCCCTGGCATAATATGTGGGAAATATATCAGCTTTTTATTAGTTAGTTCGATATATATGGCCACCCATCTCACCATAGTGACTCAGCAGCTAACAACACAACCAACAACAAAGGTAGAATACACAGCAGCCCACTTGGATCACTGTCAGATTCATCATTTAAGAATATGTTCCTTGGTTAATATTTCCTTCTGAGAGTCCTCCTAAGGAGTTAAATTCTCAAGCAAAACAAACTCCATTGCCATGGTGAGTCTTACCCTGCACTGTGCCTGTCAAAAAGCAGGCATGGAATAATCCCTCTGGGCTTTGAGAAACATCCTTTTAATGTTGGATGTGAAACATTTGGAGGGCCACATTTTCCCCACTTCTAATGTAGGGAGCTGTACAGGGCATATGGAATTACCATGAAGGACAGGAGGAAGACCTGCTACCAAGACAGTAGTCAGATAAAGGGGCCTTGAGCACAGGCCAAGAAAAGAACTTGAGAAAATGTCTCAGGCAAGCTCCGCCCTCAGTCACACGAAAATAAAGTGAGGGAGAGGGAAAGCACATTCAGACATGCTATAGACTGTTACTATAGCTGTGACAATGAAAGCCCTGACCTGTATGGCATTGGTTTCTTAGTCTGGTCTGGTCTGGTCTGCCTTGTAGGGCTGACAGGAGTACGTGCAAATGAATATAATATACTTTTCATGTTTTTACTTAACAAAAATGACTAATTTTAGCTTGGCTTTTCCAAGTCATTGATTATCAAATTATTATGTTTTCCCACAGAAATCTGTGGAAGAGCTGCTTGCTGTGTGGTTTCATTTCTAAGCATGTATAATCCGTACTGTACTTTAGTTGTTGAGGTTGGTGTAGTTGTTTGTATTTATTGTAATTTTTAAAAGTTCTAAGGATATGCTAATATCAAAGGAGTTCATGAGGTTGGGACACAATACATTTTAATAAGGGGGTCTTTCATATCTGTTTGGATATTTATGGTATAAATACTCGATTCTGTCTTGCTGAGAATTTGATACTTGAGGTTCTTGATCAACAGATAGATTTTAAAATACTTCTTAACTGAAGGAATGTTTTATCCGTGATAGGAGCAGGAAATTTCATTTCCTTGTGTATTTCATTTCAGTTATTATAGTTGCTTAAAAAATATTCCTGTTGAGACCAATGAAAGGGAAAATACCAGTACATAGTTCTGGGACATGATCGTTGGGCAGATTAAGGGAAAATAAGCTTTTAGTTTCCCATGTATCTCACCCCTCCCCAACCCATTGGGGCAGCTATCCCTGTGGTACTTCCATAATTATCTTGGTTTCATTTGGCATATTGGAAAGTGGGGGAGGCTGTGGGACAGAATTGTTCGGCTAATGGAGCAGCATAGCCAAAACTTCAAGTAGCTTAGTCTTTAGCAGTTGACTGGATTGTTCTGCTGTTTGGGAACTGAATTTCAGGGAAATTAATTTTAAATAAGCATAGAAAGGTTTAGATTGCATTTGACATATTTCTCTTTTTAAACTTAAAATCTGCTATTCGTTATTGATAATGAATATTTTGCACTTTAATTTTTATATTACTTAAGTTTTTAATTCAAATCTAATAATTTCCATTAGTTGATCAGTTTTAAAGAAGTATCACAGAATAATCTTCCTGTTGTACAGTGCAATGCTAAGTGCATGTATTGGAACAAATACCATTCTAATCAATAGGATTTATTTTCAAATAAATTTGCATAACAATATTTGCATTCATGCTAAGCCCACTCTGAATAACTTTGGATGCATGTTGCTTTTTTAATTCCACTTGGCTGCTCCTATCAATAGAAGTGATTTGTATATGTGTTATATACACATATAAAGATATATGTGTTATATCTTTAAATTTGATAAGACTCTTCTCCATCTTTTCCATTTCATTTCAGTAAAATACCAGCAGAAGTGAAACGAGGTAGAGGAAAGCAGAAGCTAGATGGGATGGGAAATTAGGGAAATTTTTGAAGCTTATATTGGTTTGATTTAAAACATATAAATAATTAGATATTATACAAATTCATAGAAAAAGTCTTAAACTATAAAAGACCTAAAGTCTTAGATTTTAAAAAATTATATTAAAAAGTCTTAGATTTTTAAAAGTTAGATTTTAAAAAAGACTTAGATTAAAATAATTTTTACAAGGAGGGGTGAATTTTGTGTCCACCTATATCATTTGTAGTAAATGTGATTTCAGGACAGCCCCATGCAGAAAAAAAAAGATCTGTGCTTTAATTTCTTATTTTTGTATCATTATAGAATATGCAAGCATTGTGTCTGTGATTTTAGAATTCAGTCTGCCCATGTTAAAATCTTTAAATTATGTATTCATTAAATGGGGCTCTTGTTTAGGGCTTTTTTTGACCATTGATTTCTAGTAATCTCTTAACAGAATTTACAGAATTCACATTAACATCCTGCTTGTTATTTTCTTCAGATAGTTTAAGGCAAAATGAGTTGTGGAAACAGGAGAGTGGAACTGAGACATGCATGTTAAGAGAATTAACTTTTTACTACAGTATTCTATATTTTGTGAACCATGTTTTGATCTAACTTCTGATTATTTTGTAACTTGCCTCATTTACATAATACTTTCTGACTTGAACCCGTAACATTTTCTCAGGATTCCACATGTGTCCCCAAACTTAAAATGTAAGGTATTCCTGAACTATGTCACTCTTCTGCAATATTGTTTCTTCCAGGTATGTTGAACTACATTCCTACAGTTCTGTAATTCACCACTATCTTAGACAAAATCAGGTTGAGAAAAACTAATCACTGTTATTGAATTACTGGTAAAAATGTTGACAGACCTGCACCTATTTGAAGCCTCCCTTCAATATGATACAGGATAAATAGTACTTAAGCATGGTTTTTCCAAGAATCTCTGAATCCATTTAATTATCATGTAGTCCCTACTGAACCCTGTCAATTGAACTTGCATAAAAATTAGGCTAAAAATATTTTCATCTGGCAGTATCACACAGCTCATATTTTTCAGCTAAATATAGGAATAAATATACAAATTTAGACTGAAGTTATTTTTTTATTGTTTTCACAGAGGGTGACAACAAGAGAAGAGCTTGCATTAAGAGGTCCATTTACTGAAAGTGACAGAACTTCAAAATCAGAAGACAGCTTTAGAAGCAAAGACAAAATAATCCAGAAATTGCACTTAGAGGTGTTGTCATATGTTTCTGCTATTTTGTAACAACCAGATGTGTGGAATAAACTTCCAATGACATCATTTAGTTAGTCAGATGTGAGAAAATGGTTTTGTGTTCTCCATAGAGATGAAGGGACAAGATCATGGCCTAGGATCAGTGATGACATTTTATCATTATGACTTCGTACCTCTTATACTAATGGCCCTCCTACTATGTGTCTCCAGAAGAGTAAGCTCACTTGCTTATGGATGATATGGAGAGAGGCTAACCACCTAGATGTATCAAGACTACTTAGCTCTTGTCGGTCTGAATTCAGTCCTCATGGCAAAACAAGGTTGATGGTTTATTTAGAAACAGATAAAGATTGTGCTTGCCACTAAGAAAGTAAGTGTCAAACTTGATATAAGTTATTGATCACAAGATTGCCTATATGCATAAAGGCTAGAATAATAGCCACAACAGGAATTGATATTATTATTAGATGATATAGCGTTCATTGTGTTGTGAATGTTCCTAAGGCTAACACTATTAGTAGTACAGAATTCTCCTAATATGATCCCACCACTGGACAGCCATAAATAATTTTCAAGTATCCTGAAGTTACTAGATAGTTTAACATGTCATCTGAGCGGCAATATACATTCAACTGATTTAATTCTGGAATGAAGACACTAAATTTGATACAGATTTATTAGGACAGAATTTAAAAGCTATATTCTCATTCAGACTCCACATTTATAATTACAGTTTCCATGCATCTCATAGCACAACCAAACTTGATGACAGTAAAATACAGTTTTGAAGTCCTTGGAGAAAAATAAGATAAAGTAAAATGGTTTTATGGGAGAAGATTTGGTAGAAGAATTTCACTTCTCCCTGTTTATCATGCAGCATAAAATTTCCTTGTTCCTTTGTGTTGTATACCACCCAGAGTCACTCTTTTGTGAGATGGGCAGCTATATAAATATGATCAATAAATAAAATAAATTTTGTGTTAATTCAATGGTGACCCTGTTTTTTTACATACAGATCAAATGTAGCTTGAACTACAATTCCCATTATCTCTCCCAAATAGGTTTTCCAAACAGTTTACTGTATAATGTTGGTAAGAATTTATAATTTAAAGGAATTCTTCAAGTCTTAGCACTAAACCTAGTTCTGCTGCTTCTGTCTTTTAGTCTGTTTGACTTTACTGCTTCATACATGACAGATGGCCCACATTACCATAGAATAAAAACTGTCTATAACTGAGACCTCTGAGGTATCCAAAAAAGGTTCAGAATGTGCCAAGAGTCATAGAAAAAGTCATCAGAAATATATTGTGCCTTAGATCTAGAGTATTAAAACCATTTTATCACTGGACATACGTGAATTATATTCATATTATAAATAATCTCATCTATCCCTTTCATAACAAAGTGAAGAACAAGCTATGGAGATAGATAGTTTAGATCTAAGTTTTGAGTTCTGTTAATACAAATGCAAATAAACTGCATTCCTTAAAATTTATCATTGAGCATTTCATTTAATTTACCCATTAACTTAAATACAATACATTGCTGTTTTTTTTAACGTCAGTAAATTTAATCCTGATCATAGCCCAATTCTGAGGACTCCTTTTTCATTTATGGCCCCACCATATGTGGTATTTGTGCTGTCCCATAAATCATTATTGTGAAGCTTTTCCCACAACATTGCCTTTCTTTGACAGTGGAACTCTTTCAGGCTCAGCTATAGTCTAGCTCAAACTGCAAAAACATAGCTATTTATGTTACTAGTGCTGTATGGGTTTGGAAATGGGGTGTTTTTCTATTCAACTTGTCTCATCCCACCTCCCACTTCCTGAACTTAGAGCTCTTTTAGTAAATTTCACAGGGAACAAAATTGGGGAACCTAATTTAATCTAAGCCATTTCATAACCATGAGTAGAAAATTGTCTGAATTGATTTTCTAGTCTATGTATACATTATGCATTGAACTCTTACTTCACCATCTCCTAGTCTCTGGGTTTAAGTGAGTTCTTACTCTCTTCTTCCCCACCTTCCCAAGCACGAATAGAAATTACAATCTACAGTGATGGGGGTAGTTCCTGCAAAAAGCAGTGGGTTGCAAAACTACAGTATAATACCATTAGTGTAGCTTTAATTGAGAATTTACATGCAGAAAGAATCATATGTTGATGGCCAGGGAGCATTGCAAAATAGTGAGACATTATTTTTTCATCTTTGTATTTGGAGGGGCTAAGGAGATTTTTGTTAACTGCAAAACCTGCTGCTAGCTCGGGGTAAGCTAGTAATTATATATTTTTTATACTCTGTGATTGATTGGTTGGAGGGAACACTGATTTGTTCATGGGTTTCCTTGCCTTTTTTCAGTGTTTTGTTTTCAGCAGGAGTAAATATAATTACTCAAAATGCTTTATAGAGATGGGAAAGTGGAAATACTGGCATGTACAAGGCCTTACTTCATCCAATATATTTACAAATTTATTGCTGTGATAAACATAAACATTTGTTTTGTTTGTCTTACCAGATTGAACATCTAAAAGCAAAAAATCTTGATTTGGAGAAGCATGTTGCGAAACTACTTAATAGTAAAGAGGAAGTAACAACCCAAGTGGATGATTTGACCAGTGAGAATGAATATCTTTGTAAAGAACTTGCTCATGTAGACAAGATAGCTGAACAGCTGGAAAAAGAAAAAGAATTTGTACTTGATAGTGCTGACCAGGAACTTTCAGAAGCCAAGGTACTTGAATTATTACATGAAATGTTTTATACATGCAGTGCATTTATAGTCTATGTTGCATTGTTAGTTTTAATAGATGGAAAATCAGAAGAAAAAATGGAGTAAACATGACATTATGGGTAATCTTCAGCTTACATCCGTTTGCTCAGCAACTGTTCAAAGTTACAGCAGTGCTGAAAAAATGGACTTAAGACTGGTCCTCATAGTTCTGGCCATAGCAGCGTCCCCACAGTCACATGATCGTAATCTGGGTGCTCAGGTGTCTGCCTTGCAATTACAACATTGCAGCAAGCCATGTCATGTGATCTCCATTTGCAACTTTCCTTGCTGGCTTCCTACAAGTCAATGGGGAAGCCAGCAGGGAAGGTTTTGCTTCAGTAAGTCACTTCCACCACATCTTCTCCCAAGGAGCCCGCTATGGAGTATGAGATCCCAGGAATCTTGTGTGCCATAGCACCATCTTCCCACACTCTGTAGCCCGTGTCCACCTGCCCATAGTACCCTGCTTGCACGTCCCACTGGCCTGCATTCTCCAGAACCTGCCCATGCACCTCACCAGCCAGCTCACGCTCCCCAGTGCTTGCCCACACCTCTTGCCAGTCCTCCCACAGCCTCCGCCGATCCACCCATGGGCCCCACCAACCTGCCCATGTTCCATAGTGCCTGCCTGCCTACAGTACCCCCCACCCTCCACATGCTCCTTGCCTGGGACTCCTGCTTCTTCCTGGGTTACGACGGTATGCAGGACTGCTGGGATTGCTGTTGCTAAGTGATGTGGTCATGTGACTTCATACTTTACAACTGCATCGCTTAGCAGTGGCAATCCTGATCCCAATTGCCATCATAACCCAAGGACTACCCATATTGGATGTTCTAGTTACACTGTAAGATTACTGTACCCATGATTTAAGAAATGTATATATAGTTTTATATGGAGTGCCTACTCTCCAATAAGAGATATGTAAATATGTGATTTCTGCAGGGTTGAGGGAAGTGGGCCCATTATTTCTACCATTGCTATGTATCTGTTATTTGACCATAGCCCATTTTCATGTAACTACTTAAATGTTTTTTTCTTTCTAGTCTCAGATTAAATGCCAACAAAATACTATTAAAAAATTGGAGCATACGGTCAGCATTCTTAAATCTGTAAGTTATTCATATCTTTCCTTTGCTAATATATACTATTTCACTTGTACTCTACAACTGATACTTATTTTACTAGCTAGTTAAATTATTTCATTAAAAAGCTTAGGATACTGTACACCTATGAATATTATAGACACATAAGCACACACTGTGTAACTGCACAATAAGAAACTAAAGAGAATTAAATTTTCTCACCACCATATGGATGGAAACTATAAATATGATGTAGCAGTAGAAATGGTAAAACACCAGATAAAAATATAGTAAAACCACCAGAGCACAGAATAAAATAAATTCTAAAAATAGGAGCAAAGACCTAAAACTGGGATGGGCAGTCCTATTGGCTTAAGGCCATGCCAGACTTTGCATTGGTATATCAGCAACTGTATTGCAAAAAAGCATATTTGACAAAATGTTAAGTAAATTAAGTTAAAAGCATTTAAAATTATTCCTGTGTATTTAATAATTTCCTCTTCTGTCATTAAGGTTAGCTAGATGAAGTATATGAACTACTCTAAAAACAATTCCTAACCCTAATGAACAATCTAGTTGCCCTACTTATACTAGATTAGTTTCCAGATGTTCTTCAGGTAGCCTCATATATACCATTCTGCAGTAGTCCAAACATAGTGGAGTCATAACTGTAGTACCAGCTTTAGCTATGAAAAGGTATTCTGAGATATTAATGGTTCAACTGATAACAATGGATCTGTTATTATTATGTATCTGATTTTTCAGGATGTCAAACATGCTTCACAGCAGAATAAATACTGCTTAGACAAAAAGTTAACCAATCACAGAATTTCCTTCTTGTCCTATTGGGCCTCAATTTACTGAGTTTCAATTTATTAATGCTATCCTTCTGAAGAAGTTGCCTGACTTGGATATGGCTGTATAATTTTACAATGATTCTTTCTCTTTTTTTTTTTTTGGTGGTGATGGGGGATTTTCGTCAATGACCAGCAAAATTTGAAAAAAATACAGCACAAAAGTAAGATCAAATAGATGAGATAAAATACTAGTATAACAAAGCTTGGTGATTTCCTCAGCTATGAGACAGGGCAGGAGATGGGGAGGCACTATTTGAGGTGAAAGGCAAAAGGAGGTGAGGCTTGAGATGCCCTAGTGCTATGAGGGGGCATTTCAATCAATCAAAATTAATTTATGGTCCAAGATCTTTTATTACAGATAAAAGGCCAATTGATCAATAATTTGCTGGGTTGTATTTATCACCTTTATTGTAAATTGGGATAATAATAGAGTTAAGCCAATCTTTAGGGAGACATAAGGAATTATTTATGGCTGTGAAGAGGGGAGCAAACACAGAAGCCCACCATGTAAATTTAAGAATTCTGGTAAGATTAAATCTTTATCAGGAGCTTTACTATTTTCCAACTGAGAAATTAATTGAGGTGAAAGACAAACAGGGGTGAGGCTTGAGATGTCCCAGTGCTATGAGGAGGCATTTGGTTATGGCCTGGTGGGTGGTTAGGTGGTTTTAATCTGTGGTAGTTTTAGCATGGTTGGGGTGTTATGTTATGACCAAGTGAGGAAGCTTTCTGATAGTTGGCTTAGGATACTGTGTCTTCTGCGGGAAATGAATATTTCTTGTGTTTCCTTTAGTAGGGTGGGAGTGAGGAATCTAGTTACCTTTTTTTAGATAGGGATTCTAGTAGTTATATCCCTGTAGTGTTGGGCTGAGAGAGATATGGCGGGAGGTGTCGGGAAGCCATTCTAGGGGAAGGGAAATCTCCAATTTAGTGGTGATCTCCACTTCCACCCTGATTGCCCATCCTGGAGACCAGGTGGTCAAGTTGCCAATGTTGCTGGGCTCAAGGTGCTACTGGTTAATGCCAGATCTATTTGTAATAAGACCATCTTGATCCACAATTTAGTGCTGGATGAAGCAGCAGATCTGGCATGTGTTACTGAGACCTGACTGGGCAAGGGCAACAGTATGGTCTTGTCAGAGATCTGTCCAGCCAATTATTGGGTCCTTCAGCATCCTCAACACCAGGATGGGGGAGGTGGGATGGTTTTGATAATAAAAGACCCTCTATTTGTGACCAAAGGCCCTTTTGTGCAATACCAGGATGTGAGTGCCTATTTCTTTGTTTGCGCTATAGAAACAAGCTGGGGATCCTGCTGGTGTATAGACTGCCCTGTTGCTCAGCAGGTTCCCTCCCCAAGCTTCTAGAGTTAATCTCTGGATTGGTAGTGGAGAACTTCCATGTTTTTAGTGTTGGGGGATTTCAATCTGCCTGTTCTGAGGGTTGGCTCTGGTAAGGCTGAGGAGTTCATGGCCTATGGCAACCATAGGCTTGTTTCAGATAATCTCAGGCCCAGTACATATAGGCAGCTACACTTTAGATCATGTGTTTGTGTCTGAACAGATGTTGTGTGATCTCAAGATGGAGGAGATTTTCATTACCCTATTGCCATGGTCAGACCATGCTCTGATCCAGTTGCAGTTGGTAGCCACCCATGTTCTCTGTGGGGCAGAGAGACATATTCAGATGATATGCCCCAGGTGCCTCATGGATCCTGTTGGCTTTCAAAGGGCAGGAAGTTTGGCTCAGTGCTTGGTGAACAACTGGCAACAGAAGGAGAACCAAGCACTGGATATTATTACCCCTGTGTGGCCCATTTCTGGAAACCGATCCTGGTTCTCACCTTGGTTTACTGAAGTCTTCCAGGAGATGAAGTGCTCGGCAGCAAATAACCTTCTCATTGTGAAGGAATAAATTTTGCCTATTGGAGAGAATCACACAAGGAATATCACACACAAGGAATACTTCTTCTGCAGCTTGACACTCCCATCAATTGCACATCTTTTGACTATAAAGTAGTGACAATCAGTGTGAAAACTCTTAAATACTGTAATTCCTTTTTTTTTCTTTTCTGGTCTTGACTCCTGGTCAAGTCCTGGTCAAGCTTGCACTAGTCCCTGGCACACTTTAAAACTGGCTCTTTTTATTCCCCTTTTGCTTCTACTAGGGGTGAACTCACATCCTCCCAATATTTGTTGGCATCTGTTTTTCTAATTGGATAGACTATTTCCTATACCAGCTGCCTCCCATTTTAAATTTTGCCAGCCTAGCCTGTAGATAATCCCTCAAATAATATTACAAATTGTCCTCGACTTACGACCACAATTGGGATCAGAATTTCTATTGCTAAGCAATGCGGTCATAAAGTGAGATGTCATGTGACCTCATCATTTAGTCACCATAATTCCAGCAGTCCTGGCTGCCATCATTAACCAAGAATCACAGGTCATTAAGCGAGTACACACCGCAATTTAAGCCATCCCTCAGTAAGGTAAGGGACTGCCTCCAACTCCCCCCATGCACCTATCTCTCCCCATCTCTGCCCTTCTGGCCACCCTGCACCCTGCCTTGCACCCTACCTGGGCTGGACTTTTGCTTTGTGCCGGGGGAAAAAAAAGCCAAAAAAAGCTCCTGGAGTGTAGCATGCCAAAACGCCCCTTTGTGCCACGCTGCTGCTTAGGGACTGCTTTTGGCTTTTTCCTTTCCTTTCCTTTCCTTTCCTTTCCTTTCCTTTCCTTTCCTTTCCTTTCCTTTCCTTTCCTTTCCTTTCCTTTCCTTTCCTTTCCTTTCCTTTCCTTTCCTTTCCTTTCCTTTCCTAGCACAAAGCAAAAGTCCAGCCTCGCCCCACCCAAGAGCACAGTGCAAAGGGGCTTTTTGGTGTACTGCGGGTCTGGGGCTGCTTTTGGCTTTTTTTTTTTTCCTCAGCCAAAGCCCAGCCCAGCCTGGCCCAGCAGCCAGGCCGGGCATGTCTCATCAGCAGTAGGAGCAAGAAGACGATGAAGGTCAGCTGTGGAGCACAGGGTGGCAAGGGGACAAAAGGGCATAGTTGGGGGGGAGATGGGTGGGGGGAGCTGAAGTGCCCCTGTGGTTGTAAGTGCGGGCGGGCTGCCAAGCACCCAAATTTTGATCACAAGACCATGGGGGTGCTGCAACGACTGTAACTTCAGGCACTGATTGTAAGTCAGTTTTTTCAGCACATTTGGAGCTTTGAACAGTCACTGAATGAATGGTCATAAGTCAAAGACTACCTGTATGCTAATGTGAAAGCCAGCAACCATACAACAATTACAAAATTTGTAGGAAAAATGCATTTCACTAACACTGCTGATTTGCCACTATGAAGAAGAGAAGTCATGCTTGTCATCTTAGCATTTGCTATGATTCCCAACTCAGTCAAACCAATGTACCTGTTCATGTAACAGACTACAAAGATAAATGCTTTGAAAAACAGCAGATTAAAGATGCTGTCAGCAAGCCCAGACTTGATAAAAGAATGCTAGATGCACTTATATGATGTGCAGTGTAAGAACAATCAAAGGATGTTGGAGACACTTTGCAGGTGGGACAGATTGTGGTGCGGCAGGAATTTGTGCCCAGAATGTGTCCTGCTATGTGGTTGTCATGGCAGCATGAAGTTTTGAGTCATTTTTAAAATTTATTTATGAGATTTGTCTACTGCCTGAAACCAGCTGGACTAAAGGTAGCTCATAGATCTTACATATAAAACAGGGCTTCCAGGGAAGAAATGGCCGATTGAACACCGCTCCGTTCTTTGTGGAGCTGGTGCCCACAGCAATTAGAGGAGCTAGCCTTGGTCCACCTCTTCGGAGTCACTTTCAGGTAAAGCAGATCAACAGAATCTCCCCCAGGTACTCCTTACAGAGTTTCCCCACGAAAAGACTGCAATGTAGCAATCTCTAGCGGGTGGAATGCTCTGGGAGTTGAGGGAAACAGCGAGCCCAAGCTGTGGTGCAGAGCCTTCAGAAGGACACTAGATTTGCTTTACTTCCTCTTTTAACTAACATTGTAAATTGCCTATCTGTGATTTATTTGGTAATTAAAAACCTCCTGAAAGATAAGTTGCTGTAAACCGGGAGAATTTCCTTCTATCCTGGGAGAAAGAACACTAAAGTAAGTTCAAAGATCAAAAATAAATATTTTCATGTTTAGAAACAGTGAAAGGGAATTAAGAATGTTGATTGGGGACAGTTAAGAGGCTAGATGGATTTGAAACAGCTTTTTTAAGGATTGTTTTAAATGTTTAAGAAAATACAGTAAGTGAATTTGGATTTAATTACAAGAAAATCTGCCTTGGGAAAGTTTTGCTTCTGAAAATAAACACAAGATAAGACAGAGCTTTCAAGGTCAGAGGGAACGGAGACTAGAGGAATATATCTCTTAACATAATGGAGAAGTATCTTTCAAAGAAGAATTTTTAGCTGTTTGGAGTCAGTGTGTCCAGGAAATATTTTTAAAATTGGGACTAACAGAGGTTGTAGAAGAAAATATTTTACTGGATAAAATAGCAATGGAGGATGACTTGAATAAGGACTCTAAAATGGACTTTAAAGAAATGCCAGATTATAAGAGAGACATGGAAGATATGGAAAAAGATGCAGAGGATCTGAAGATGGACTTAAAGTTGCTTGATTGTGAGAATGATATGGAAAAAATGGACCAGAAGAGTGACTTTGAGAATTACCCTACTTTGGATATACAGAAGGGAAATACCAAATCTCTGAAACCTTTTCTGAAAATAGATAGGAAGAGAATGATAAGAGATTGTTATTTAGGATGTTATTTGGAGAAGAGACTGAAGACTTTTCAAAAAAAAGAGAAAGGAATTTAAAGTGGACTTACCAGATCAAGGTTAAATTGTCCATGTTTTGATCTTGGATTGTTAATATTGAATTTTCTTTCTCTGACCAGGACTGTAAGACGATAATTTATACCTGTAAATGTTATTTATTTGGTTTAGGTTAAAACACATACAGTATGTGATTATTATTGGTCTTTTTATGCTTAAGGGGAGAGATCTTTTAGGTTTCGTTTCTGAGAAAAAACTTAGAAGTTAAAATGCAAAATAGACCTATTTGTTTAAGCTTAAAATATGTAGTTTATTATTACTGGCACGCTTGATGCTTTTGCTGATTAGATTGAATATTTTGAATATTTTTTATAATTCGGTTATTGTTTAGGGATGAGAAAGGGATGAAGAAAGGTATTTTTTAGTAATATTAGAAAAGGTGTTAAATTACTTTTAATACATATACTTGTTTGGAGGGAGGGTGAAGACATCTTTTATTTTTCTTTGTCTTCTTTCTTTTGTTGTTTGTAGGTTTTTTTAGTTTTGTATTAGTTTTTATATATATAAACTTTAATAGAAATGTTAAAAAAGACCTTACATATAAAACACAATAAAATCAATTTAATAATTGATTTTTATTTTTTTTATTTTTTTATTTAATATAAAATGTATAAGACTGCCCAACTCACAATGACTCTTGGTGGCATGCTGATTAAAAGCAAAACCCCATACATTAAGACAAATAAAAGATAGCAATAACTAGGGAATCAACATACCCTAATACATTAGCGTAAATCACATTCAGGTAGATGCATCCCTCACCTAACCCAGGGTGTGGGGAAAAAGCCAACTTTTCAAGGCTTATTTGAAGGACAGTAATTATATCCAGGGATATACAATTTCAGAGGGCAGTCACTGTGATAGAAGGCACACTTCCTGTGTACCATCAGATAGTATTCCTTTAAGAATAGGACCTGTAACATGCTTACTCTGTTAGATTTTATAGGATGGGCAGAGATAATGGGAGAGAGGCAGTCCTTCAAATAACCAGTCCCTGTGCCATGAAGGGCGTTATAGGTAACAACCAACATATTGAATTGTACCTGGAAGCTTACTGGTAACCAGTGCACCTCATGCAGTAAAGTGTTACACAGATATACCAAGACAAGCCCATAACTGTCTGCACTGCTGCATTTTGGATCAATTGCAGCTTCTGAAGGGTTTTGAAGGGCAGTCCCATGTAGAGTGTGTTACATGTGAGGTTAATATTGCATGAATGACTACAAAAAGGGATTCCTAGTCCAGTAAGAGGTGCAATTTGCACACCGGTTGAATCTGGGCAAATACCCTCCTGTCCATTGTTGCCACCTGTTCATTGACTGGAGCTGCAAATCCAGGAGGACCCCTGAAAATGCATACCAGTTCTGTCTGAGGCAGGGTCACCCAATTCAGAGCTAAAGATGAAAAAATGGAAAATCCCAGGTAGAAAATTATAAATACAGTATAATTCCTGATTAAATTAATGTTAAAGGTAATAAGATAAAATTTATTGAATATGGCACCACTAATTATAATTGATCCTTAAAGGCCTTCCAGAAGGCCTGTGTTTTCACCTGATTCCAGAAGGCCATGAGTCTGGGGGCCATTCTTGTCTTAGGAAACAAGCTATTCCAAAGGAGGGAGTTTCTACAGAGAGTGCCCACTGTTGAGCCCCTTCCTGCTATGCTATACCACCTGGTAAGTGGAGATCCTTAGCAGGCACTCCCTAGTTATCCAAGTAGGATGGGCAGAAATTATTGGGGAATGGCAGTCTCTAAGGTACCCCAGCCCCAAGCCATATAGGACTTTATAGATAGTGACTAGCATCTTGAATTGCGCTGGGAACCCTACTGGTAATCAGTGCATCTTCTGCAACAGATATATAACATGGTAATATTGTAACTGACTACTGAGCGTGAGTGCTGTTGTGTTCTGGATCAGCTGAAGTTTCCAGGTAGTCTTCAAGGGCAGCCCCATGTACAGTATATTATAGAAATCTAGAGACAACAAGGGCATGAATGATCCTCTTCAGCACATAATGTTCCAGGTAAGGCCATAACAGGTGCATCAGCTAAAGCTGTGCACCAGCTCTCCTGACCACAATCTCTACCTGTTCTTTGAGCAGTATTGTAGCTGTAATCCCAGAGGAGCCCCGGATTACAAGTTTGTTTTTTGGGGAGAAACACTGCCTCATCAAGAACCAAAGAAGGTGCAATCTTGAATCAGTCTCTAAGTCAACAGCTACTCCATATTGCTTGGCTTGAATCTGAACTTGTTTTTTCCCATTCCAATCCTGATAGTTTCTGCACACTGGGTCTTGACTTCCACTACATCTCCCAACAGACCCAGAATGAAGATGTATCACTGAGTAGCATCTGCATATTGATGATACTTCACCCTGAACCAATGGATGACCTCATCCTGTACTTTCATGTAGATATTAAACAGGGTTGGGAAAAAAACTGAATCCTGAGGCACTCCATAAAGAAGTTCTCATGGTACCAATCTCTACCCCTCACCCCCAGCTAGCCTATCCTTCCCTCAAAGGGTCCAGGGCACTTTGAACAGTGTAGCTGGCTAATATTCTGCAGACTCAGTAAGGGAGGAGAAGTAATTATGCTTTGCCACCTTTATTGTCACAAAGTAGACTTTTATCTGAGCTCTTATGTCCAGTCACATTTGCTTCTTGTTATATACCAGTGTCACTTCAGGCATCTCTTAACTCACTTCATTTCCCAGAGCTCCTCATTACTAAGTACAAGCGTGGGATTTACAAACTGCTTAGATCTTTTTGTGTTAAATATGGCCACTGGCAGAGACTACCCTGGGGGTTTCATCTAATGGCCTGGACTAGGTACTAGTTCCATTTTCATAGGCGACATTTCCTGTAGATTAGCCCATTAATTGCTCCATTTTCAAACTGATCCTCAAGTAGAGAGCAATTATTTTCCTGGTCACCATCCAAATCACTAAACTCACAAGAAATTCACATCAAGTTTTTTACACCTGATTCCTCAGATTCTCTTGCTATCTAGTAGTCAATAAGTCTGGTAAGGTAGATAAAGAGATTGGTGGTTTCCTCAACATCCCTGCTCATCCCTGTTTCATCTTTGCATGAAAATACTTTGTCAGAAGCCCCCCAAGAGGACAGCATTTGCCACTTGAAGGTTTTTTAATCAAATGAGTGGCCAGTTTACACACTCAGCCTTCTGGGTTTTCAAGGGGGAAACAGCCAGCTTCTTTATGATGTATAAACATGCATCAATAAAGACAGTAATCACCTTGAGAAAGTACAATCTCTGTTCCTGAGGGTAATTTTTGGTATTCTCCATTGTGTTCCAAATGCTACACTCTGAATTGAAGCTGTCTTTATTTCAAATTTGGTAAAGCAGACTTGTGTATTTGCCTAGGCTGATAAGTTGTCTAGAGGGCCTAGCTGCCTTAACTCAGTATGAACAACATCACTACAGGTGGATAATGTCACTGGAATCAAGACCTCTTAATCTTGATGAGGTCTTTCTCCATCTCTTATAGCAGCCGTTGGATATTCAGTAGTCAGGTAAATTAAAAAAGCACATGTGGGACATGAAATGTCATTAGCAGAATCACCTATTGTTGTGAAGTTGAAAATGCAACTAAAATGTTCATGTTTTTAGTTACTTTTTATTAAGCACCGCTCTGCCTTTTCTTTGTCCATGTCTTTCTGCATTTACTGAGTCAGTGGCACAGGTACAATTGTTCTGTTCTTGCTACAGGAACTCCTGACATTACTCCTAACATCTCTTCTGAGCACATATAACCTATATACTTTTTACATAAGATTCCTCTTATCAAATTTAAACAAGGTGCCATCTATACATTTTGCCTCTAGGATTATGGCTATTACAAAATAAATGATTCGACAGATACTATAAATGTGGACTCATATGCTTGAATTTAAGTTCGCCACTGTCACATCTATTCCAACCTTTGATTTTTTTCTTGATCATACCTGTTGGGCATTCTTTTTCTCTTCCACATAATTGACTGAATTAAATAAACTGAATCTACTAATAATAGTTACTATTAGCATTGCATTTTTTTTATTATACCATATAATTTAGATTGTTTGATAGCTGACTATTTTTGTTTTGTTTTATTCATTTATGTTACTCTCTTTTATATTCTACATTGTACAGCCATATAGCCTTTAGGATCTTAATATTAGCAGTAAATAACATTCTTATAATTAGATCTTAGTGTTTTACAGTTTTGTACTTCTGACTCCTATAACATTGATTATAAATATTGATATTGTTACTTTATAACTTAAATTGCAAATACTGTAATTTCATGTATCATGTTGTATGATATTAATGAATTCCTCTTGTCATAAAATCTGTGAGATCACAATATAGCCTAGAGTTTTTGATCTGGTGACTATTTTTAATCTAGTTTTCTTTTATCTCATTTATTTTATGCCATTCTGTTTTACTGTTTAGGTTGTATGATATTTCAATGTTTATACTGTCAATAATAAGAACAATTCTTAGATCTTAGTGTTATAAAGTTTTTCAGTTCTGTTAGTAATCCCTATAGTTATGTTATTAATATTTTATGGCTGTAAATCTATATATTTTATACCGGTCTATGAAGGAAATCAATTTTGGATCAGCTGGTAATAATGTCGCTGTTCAAAACTTTCAATTTTTGGACCACCATGGCTTTTTAGCAGATTTTCATAGGAAATTCATACAACATATTATAAGATTTAAAGTGTAGCCTATAAAGTTCACTCTTCAATTCTAAGAAAATTACTTCCTAGTCAATGTTCCATATGCAATACAGTGTTGTAGTTCAAACAGTGATAATGTATTAGAATAGCAATATACAATTAATCCACTCTTTTTTCATTCATATTCCATTACTTAATAAAATATCTTGTCTGTCAAATTGCTATTTGTCATGATATGTGCACCAAAAAAGTATGGTGTGAGAAATTTCTCTAGGTTAGGCTTACAAACAAGAAACAAACTAATCTTGCTGAATAAAAAATTAATAATTACAGCTTCTAAGTTTGTACAGAATATCAAATCAGGAAGCTTCGTATTAAACTGGGCATGTGAGGAGAAGCAGGAAGAAGTATTAATTAAGCAAACTGTGGATTGTTAAATTGAGAATTAAGTAGTTAGACTTCTATTTCCTGCCTTTCTAAAGGTTCTAGATTAAATATTAACATTCATAATTTAAGATTCAGTAGACCTTTTGTTTTGTTTTTTACTCTTGGCAGCCTTTATTTAACAGATTCATACAACTATCAATTTTTGCAGAAAAATATTTATAATAGGACAAACTTTGGATCAAAAGTAAATAAAATACTTAGATTCTTGTGCAGAGAATTTTTATAAAACTTTGAACATGGGATTTAGTAATTATGCTTTTTCACATGCACTTAAAAGACAGCGCTGGATGTTGAAAAGTCAGACGAAAGGTTCAACAACTTTATAAAAACAATAGAAGAGAGAGATCATTATAAATCTGAAGCAGAACAGTTGAAGAAGATGCTTCGAAATACACCAAGTCCTAAGCGCAGCCTCTCAAGTTCTATTTCAAAGGTTCCCTCCCCAATTCAGGTATATATTTTAGCTTTCTTAAAATATAGAATGTATGCATTTAAGCTAGTGTTTTATTGCTTAGTTCTTTTATTTACATTGAAGTCATAAGATTTAAGAAGCCAGTAGGCCTTATTCTCCAATGAATTTATATAGTAAATGTAAAATCTTCAAGCTGAGCTTGAAGAATCCTGGTAAGCTGAAGGATATATCCATGTAGTTTTTCTTGGCAACACTACTGACACGATTTGCCACTGCCTTCTTCTGGGGCACATTTTTTAAAATTACTTCCTCAGTCTGTTTTATAACTCTGGAATTATCTGATGGTATAGCCAGATCTGACTCTGCTTAACTTCCAATTTCCATCCCAATATGTACAAAATGTAGGTACCTTATTTGAGCTTACCTACTCCCTTTAAACATAGTTGCCTGTATTGCAAGGATTGGTTGGTGATGGTTTAGCAAGGGAATTATTGTGCTGTTGGGTACTGGAAGGAATACATGGCATTTGCTCATTTCACCTTTATGGTGAATATTTAAGAGCTATATATATTTCAAATTGTCAATCTAAAGTATATGTTTACTTATGGTAAAATAATAGCATTATGAAACTAATAAAAATATTCAAAATAGTTTGAAACTCAGAATATTACAAAATAATTTATGTACAGTTCTCCCTCCCAAAAAAGAAAGAAAGAAAGAATTTCAAAGTGCTAATATAGAAGCTTAGAATTTTAAAAATAAATTTAAGGTATTAGAAAATTGACATTTTATCTCCATTAAACATTTAGGGAAGTCACTCTGAAACAGAATTTCTGCAAATTTTGAGAGAACGTGAAGATTTTAAGACAATGCTGGAAAAATATGAACGTCACGTTGCAGAAATGCAGGGGAATATCAAAGTTCTCACAGCAGAAAGAGATAAAATTATCTCTCTTTATGATCAGGTAATTTTTGGATAGAGCATTTTAGTAAAAACAATTTTTGATATATTATGAGGGATTATATAAGTTCCAATATATTATAAGATGTCTGCAAAGTATTTAGATCATCTCAAATAGCCTTATAGAGAGTTGCCTTCCCCTAGGATGGACAAGTTGGACTTGTCAATAATGGTCCCTACATTTTGGAATCCCTGTCTTAAGAGATTTCTGTAACTTTATGTTTTAACCAACTTGTTAAACTGTTTTGCTCTTCTGGTCTTTTGATAGTTGATATCTTTTTGTCATCTGTTTATAAAGGAAACATATTTTCTTGTTTTGGACTTTTTCCTCCTTATTTGTTTTATATTATGATATTACCGTATTTTTCCGTCAATAAGACGCCCCCATGTACAAGACGACCCCCACTTTTCCAACCCAAAATTAAGAAATCAATATTTTAAAGATAGTGCAGAACACATTTTTATTTAGTAATTAGTTAACATTTACCTGATACACTCGGTGGGAGGAGGTCCAAACCGTCTCTCTGCGGCTCTATTTCCATACTCTTTTGCAAAACTGATTACCTTCAATCATGAGTGAAACTGCTGATAGCTTGTCTCTGCAAACAGACTTCCTCTAATTGGTTTGTTCAGCATCAGCTGACATCAGTTACATAAAGGCTCGTGATTGGAGGAAGTCTGTTTGGGAGACAAGCTATTTCACTCGTGATTGGAGGCTAGCAATAGGAGGAAGCCTGTTTGCAGACACAAAGTATGGGCAGTTTTGCAACCGCGCGGTTCTCTCCTCGGCTGACTTCCTTGAATAAGACGCCCTTCAATTTTTAGGGTAAGGATTTTAGAAAAAAGTATCGTCTTATAGTCGGAAAAATACGGTATATAGTACTTTGTGCATTGCTGATAAGGAAATGATTCACACATTTGAAAAATAAATAATAACAGTGAATGATCATAGAAGTTACTTTTCCCCTGTGACCTTTCACAGAAACCCTGATGATATTAAAATTGTAATACATACAGTGGGGCAAAAAAGTATTTAGTCAGCCACCAATTGTGCAAGTTCTCCCACTTAAAAAGATGAGAGAGGCCTGTAATTTTCATCATAGGTATACCTCAACTATGAGAGACAAAATGGGGGGGAAAATCCAGAAAATCACATTGTCTGATTTTTAAAGAATTTATTTGCAAATCATGGTGGAAAATAAGTATTTGGTCACCTACAAACAAGCAAGATGTCTGGCTCTCACAGACCTGTAACTACTTCTTTAAGAGGCTCCTCTGTCCTCCACTCGTTACCTGTAGTAATGGTACCTGTTTGACCTTGTTATCAGTATAAAAGACACCTGTCCACAACCTCAAACAGTCACACTCCAAACTCCACTATGGCCAAGACCAAAGAGCTGTGGAAGGACACCAGAAACAAAATTGTAGACCTGCACCAGGCTGGGAAGACTGAATCTGCAATAGGCAAGCAGCTTGGTGTGAAGAAATCAACTGTGGGAGCAATAATTAGAAAATGGAAGACATACAAGACCACTGATAATCTCCCTCGATCTGGGGCTCCATGCAAGATCTCACCCCGTGGGGTCAAAATGATCACAAGAACGGTGAGCAGAAATCCCAGAACCACACGGGGGGACCTAGTGAATGACCTGCAGAGGGCTGGGATCAAAGTAACAAAGGCTACCATCAGTAACACGCTACGCCGCCAGGGACTCAAATCCTGCAGTGCCAGACGTGTCCCCCTGCTTAAGCCAGTACATGTCCGGGCCCGTCTGAAGTTTGCTAGAGAGCATTTGGATGATCCAGAAGAGGATTGGGAGAATGTCATATGGTCAGATGAAACCAAAGTAGAACGTTTTGGTCTAAACTCAACTTGTCATGTTTGGAGGAGAGAGAATGCTGAGTTGCATCCAAAGAACACCATACCTACTGTGAAGCATGGGGGTGGAAACATCATGCTTTGGGGCTGTTTTTCTGCAAAGGGACCAGGACGACTGATCCGTGTAAAGGAAAGAATGAATGGGGCCATGTATTGTGAGATTTTGAGTGAACACCTCCTTCCATCAGCAAGGGCATTGAAGATGAAACGTGGCTGGGTCTTTCAGCATGACAATGATCCCAAACACACCGCCCGGGCAACGAAGGAGTGGCTTCGTAAGAAGCATTTCAAGGTCCTGGAGTGGCCTAGCCGGTCTCCAGATCTCAACCCCATGGAAAACCTTTGGAGGGAGTTGAAAGTCCGTGTTGCCCAGCGACAGCCCCAAAACATCACTGCTCTAGAGGAGATCTGCATGGAGGAATGGGCCAAAATACCAGCAGCAGTGTGTGAAAACCTTGTGAGGACTTACAGAAAACGTTTGACCTCTGTCATTGCCAACAAAGGATATATAACAAAGTATTGAGATGAACTTTTGATATTGACCAAATACTTATTTTCCACCATGATTTGCAAATAAATTCTTTAAAAATCAGACAATGTGATTTTCTGGATTTTTTTCTCATTTTGTCTCTCATAGTTGAGGTATACCTATGATGAAAATTACAGGCCTCTCTCATCTTTTTAAGTGGGAGAACTTGCACAATTGGTGGCTGACTAAATACTTTTTTGCCCCACTGTAAATATCCCTGCTTTTTCAGATAATGGATTTCTTTTATTTACCATCTTTTTCCACAGTGGCTAGTCAGATTATTTTTGAGAAACCTAAATTATTAACAGGTTACAAGGGAAAGATTTTCTTGAATCTGTATTCATCAGCAGCTTATATTCAATAGTAGACTGCCTTTGAACACAGGTTTCATTAATTATTGTAACTAATAGTCACCTATTATAGACCTCCTTTAAACCCTTAGCTTTAAATTTATACTCAAAAGCTAAGGGTTTAAAGGAATAAAAACATTTAGAAAAATTGCTGTAAGCAGATCCTATGCCAAGAGAAAGAGAGAAGGACAGCATACTATATATAAACAAATAGGTAGATGTATTAAGACTAATGAATCTTTCCCTGGTTTTAAGGAAACCAATTTAGACCTTTCTTGTAGCAAACAACTGATAATACAATCCCATAGCCTTAGCTCATATAGTTCTCTTTGATTAAAGTTATATTTTTACCTCACATTTATTATATTGCAGACAATATTCACATCATATATTTTGGATTTATGCGATTGCTTGTTGTATGTTGTACCCAATCAACAGATGCCTTAGGTTATAAATCTTGGAACAAAACAGATAATGCTGAAGAACAGAGCTGAGGGTGCTCTGCAGCTTGCCCTGTATCTCCTAAATTTCCTTGTCCTTGTTATAGCAGATGTTGTTCTATTACTGTTATTTAAGAAAAATTCAGTTATCACTTGAGTCAAATTATGTACATGGAATGAGGGGTGGGGAAGAGTTTTATTTTTCATGTCAACCACAAAATGTCTGAGATCAGGTCTGCTAATAAGTTAAATATTCAGCAAATTCTTATCACAAATAGATACATGCCTAAATATTAATTTTAAATAACAGGCACAGGAAGAAGTAAATCATCTACGAAAAGAAACTATGAAAATCCCCAAAGCTTCTAAAACTGCAATGACTGTTCAGGCTGTATTAAGACGTGTGGAAACAGAAAGGGATGCAGCCATTTCTGATTTTCGAAGGATGGCCACAGAACGTGATAGCTTGAGAGAGAGGTTAAAGGTTTGACTTTTTATCCAAACTCATTTATTTATTTATTTATTTTTATTTCTATAACTGCCCATCTCAACCAAGTGACTAGATGGTTTAAGCAGTGTATGCCATGTTATACCATATGCCCAAAGATTTAGTGTATTAAATTAAATTTTAAGACACTGAAAAATAATTTAATGATTTTTGTTTGATATAGATTGCTCAGGACACTGCATTGAATGAGAAAGCTCACCTGGAGCAGAGAATTGAGGAGCTGGAATTAAATATTCAAAGCGTAAGAAAAATGTTCTTGAAATATATTGATAAATGTTAAAATTTACCAGTAGCTAAAATGTATGGATATAAAAACTTGGCAAGATATATTGAAATACCTTTTTGTACAACTTCATTATGACAAGTAAGCCAATAGCTGAAAGCCAATTTGGTCTAATGGTTCAGGCACTGGACTAGGAGTGGGGAGACCCAACCTCTAGTCCTGCCTTAGGCATGGAAGCCAACTAGGTAACTTTGGGCCACTCACTCTCAGCCCTAAGACATGACAAACCACCTCCAAAAACATTGCCAAGAAAACTGTACAGACTTGTCCAGGCAATTGCCAGGGGTCAAGACTGACTCCAAAACAAGCTAAGAGCCAGAAGTTCTCAGGCTAGAGGTGACAGTTATATAAACATTCAACAACTGCTCAGCTTCAGCCTGATACAGGTAGTTCTCCTTTAGTGACCGCAACTGGGACTGGCAACTCCATCACTAAGTGCTCCGGTTGCTAAGCAAAGCGTGACTGCAACAGGCTTACAACAACTCTTTCAGTTGTTAAGCAAATCACTATGGTCATTAAGTGAAACACCACATGACCGTGACTTACAATTTTACTTCTGCCTTCTCTATTAACTGCTTGTCACAAGCCAGTTGCAAAACATGCAAACAGCAATCATGACCACAGGATGCTGCAGTAGTAGTAAATGCAAGGATTGGCCACATAGCTATTTTTGTTACACTATCATAACTTCAAACGGTTGTTAAATGAAGCAGTCAGTAAGCAAGGACTACCTGTATGAAGAGTCTGTTAATTTGTGGGAAGGAAAAGCTTCAGATGGTACTGGTGGTATAAGAACACTTACATCTTTATGGCTGCATTGTGAAATTTCATATGGCTTGAGCCTTGCCTGCAGTAAAAATTCTTATCTAGCTGAAATGCATCTGGAAACTAATTTTGCTATGGAAACTAATTTAGCCACAGAAGATCAGGACATTAGTAATTTGCTGCCAACTTCTTGTGAGTGAACCTGACAACTTGATTGCCCATTCCTACTCCATTGTTACAAGAGAAGAGCCATTACCTAGAGATCTAAACTTAACACAATTGATTCTGACCCTATTCTGTTGACTATTGACTAAGCAGCCAATGCCTTACTCCAGTATCAGAACCAAACAGCTACCAGAATGGACCAATTAGCCCAGCAGATTTAATCATCACAGGTAGGTCCTTCTCGGTGATACACTAGGCTGCCTCTTCCTCAGCTGCTGGTACAGCTGCAATGGCAGCCATTGTGGCTATCCAAGAGGTGCACCTGCTCCTCTGCCAAATAAAATGGGAAAACCAAGCACATTTACTACCTCGTCACTCAATGTGAATTATGCATCTCCCTGGAAACTGATGACTTCTTACCTTATACAGCTGTGCAGGATTTATAATTAACCTAATGGTGGAAGGAACTATAAAATAGGCAAACCCTTTTCTGAGTTAAGTCAGCCTGGATTTGGACAACTACCTGTTGCATATTGGAAAGCAGGTTAGGAGTTCAATATGAGAATATGCTGCTGAGTTTCAGCTGCTTGCTTAGGATGTAAAGTGGAATGAAAGAGGATTAATTGGATAGTTCAGAGAGAAACTGTCAGAAGAAACTTGAGATGAGCTAATTTGTCAAAACATCCCAGACACCATAACTGCATTAATCCAGGTCTGCTTCAGTGCTGACAGAAGACTTGAAAAATTGTGAGAGACTATGCACAGGAAGGAAAGATGACACTACTCACTTCCATGCCTCCCTGCCTCTGTCCAGCCACATATCTCTGACTTCAAGAGTCAAATTCATGGAGCTAGGCTCCAGCATATCTCTCTTGTCTGCCTGAGGAAAGTTGTTCAGCTACACACAAAGCCAGTGTCCATCTTACGAAGAACCTTGATGCTTTGCATGGAAACACCCTGTTTACCCCCACTCCCAAAAAACATCAGGAATATGTAACAGTTGCAAGAGAGGGGAGATTTTATTAGCTTCTGATCAGGCATGTTGGGAAATGACTTTCTTCTAGCTCCTGAGGAGGCAGCCAAAAATCAAAGTCTAGATATACCTTACTACACATCAATATTTTGTCATTTCTGTTATCCTGCAGACACACGCTAACCTGCAAACCTTAGTAGAATGTGGTGCCACAGGTAAATTTATTGGATTTGCATGCAAATATGCTGCCCTTACTCTGTCCATCCATCCTCCTGTTTGTATTGATGGCCAGGATTTACATTCCAGGCCCATCACAGAAAATATAGAACCTCTGCCTTCTCTGTTGTGGCATCTGCCCGGTGGAATAGCCTCCCCTCTGAGGTTCAGATGGCCTCAACCCTTCTGGCCTTTCAGAAGGACTTAAAAACCTGGCTCTTCCTTCTGGCTTTAGGGTCAATGTGTGTTTTCTTCTGAGTTGTTTAAAGAGTTTATTTTTGCCTGGCGTCTCTTACTATTTTCTAAATGTTTCTAAATGTATATTTTGCTTTATGTTTTGTTTGCCACCCAGAGTTATTTCATTAAGATGGATGGCCATATGAATTTGCAAAAGAAATAAGTAACCCACCACTGAGTTCTGGCAACTCTGTTTAGCCTCCGCATTACATGTTCTCATAATTCTGGGACTAGATTGGCTATCTGCTCACAATCCAAATATTAAATGGGATCCTGATAATATCACCTTTGATGCTAGACTCATACCACAAATTCTGAAACCCCCACCACTTGCCACTTCACAGCAAGTATACCCTACTAACTTGACTTTTTTGTCAAGAAGATGGCTTCCTATGGGTAATCTGCTCTTGAACTCTCTGACCATTAGGTGCCATTAACCTCTTCCCCTCACTTCCAAAATCAGAATGATTGCCTAAGGGACAAATTATTACTAAATTGGATCTCAGAGGGAATTACAATCTGATTTGTATGAAAGAGAGGCATAAACATTTAACTGCCTTTGTTGCTGTGTGGTTGGATTTGTGGATAACGTAGTTCAGATTGGAAAAGAGTCCCTAGGTCTTGGCAGTATATTGATTGTACATTTATTCCCAATTCTGCAGCTCACACCATTGAGCATCCTTTCAGAAAGGGGATTCCTTTTAAGTGGAATTCTGAAGCCCAACAAGCCTTTCTTCACCTCCAAAAGGCATTCACTTCTTGTTCTATTCTCTGTCATCCTGACCATCTCTTTGTTGTGCAGCTCTGATTTCATCTTGGAACTGCACTTCTCGAAAACTGTTCCAGAGATTTGGGGTAGCTTTCTCCCCTGCATGTCCTTTCTCAGCAACTACTACTAGTGGAGATAAACTGGTGTTTTTAACAAGGAGCTATTGTTCATCAAGGAAGCCTTTCAGAATTGGGACCTTTCACTCAGCTTCCATCTTGTGCCCTGAAAAATTTGCCCCCACTCCAGTGAAACTTTTGAAGCTGGAAGGAAAGTGAACACAGATTGAATCTGTGTTCAGCAAGAACAGTGTTCTTATTTGCAGTCTTAGATAGATGACTGTAGTGGGCCTATTGCCATCTTTCTCCCTCTTTTCCAGGGAGTGGGCAGAATTGTGCTGGAATGACTGAATTGAGGAAGGAAATGTTGCAATTCTGTCATGGGAGCCAGCCAAAAAGTACTCATCCCCTTTTCTCTGGCTTTTGGGGGCCTTGCTGGAGCAGATGTCAAAAGTTACATTTCTTTATGCCATATCTGTTGCCATGCAATGCCTCAGACTGTTACAATCTCTCCCCTCCGCATAAGGGCCTTGGGATAGTTTGTTTGGACTTTATAAGTGACCTGCCATATATGAAATACCTGAATATCATTGGCCCACTTCATTCCTTGTCATGGCCTCCCTTCTGAGACTACCTGTCTGTAATTTCAAAGGTTTTACAGAACAATAGCTTGGATAATCATTTGATTTCTGACAGAAACCCACAATAGAAGATAATATACATAGCTCAGGGTTGAACTGTGGAGTCCTTGGGGTTCTCTGAGCTTGGTTTTCTTGCAGACGTTTCATTACCCAACTAGGTAACATCTTCTGAAGATGTCTGCAAGAAAACAACCAAGCTCAGAGAACCCCAAAGACTCCACAGAAACCCACAATTCACAGCAGGTCTTTGGAGAGCACTTTTTCAACTCTTAGATGTGAAGCTCTACGTCTCTCGATGCCCATCATCTACAATTGAATGGAGAAACTGAAAGAACAAATGCCACCTTAGAACAATACTTTCACTATTGTGGAAATTGCCAGCAGAATAATTGGCCAGATATTCTGTCCATGGTAGAGTTAGCTTATAAGTAATTCAATGCAAGAGGCTTTTTCTAAGACAAATATTGGTCCCTTATGTTTGTCCTTAAAGCATACTCCAATTTGTGATGGGAAGATTGCTTTTAGAGGAAATTTACTTTGGTCACACTAGAAAAAAAGAGACCTTTTCTTCTATAAGAAATTCTGAAAATCCAAAAATTGAAGTAACCAGATGAAAGTGAAATAATTGTCTGTAATTCTTAATGATTCTTTATCAGCTTGACAATGAACGATTAGAACAAATATCAAAGACAGCATTGATGAAGGAAACTATTGAGTCTGTAGAAATGGAGATGAAAATATTGGCAAGAAGGGCAGTAGACTCTGAAAGTGAACTTAATAGACAGAAAGCAACTAATGCTTCACTAAGGTAAAGAAAATAGATTGAAACAATCGTGTACATGTGTAAATATGTTATTCATTTAATTTAGATCTAGATGCAAATTGTTCTTCATGTAAAAAATTGTCAGATCTAAAAATGTGATAATGTATATTCTATTTTGCATTTTATTGACTGTGGGAGCTCATTTCATACTGTAGTTCTAAATATATAGGTGCCTGACTTGAATATTAAGGATGACTCCCTTTTTAATTAATTTATTTTTAGACTCTTTGTGGCAAAATAACTATCAATTTATAACATCATCCAGTCAGCACTGTGGTGATAAAAAGCCTGTCTCTATTAGTGATATTTCACAACAGTGATGGCTGGATGATACTATAAACCACTAAAGTATCTTATGTCTGAAACTGCTTATTCTATTGTAAGCAATGATATGGTCCTTCTCATTTATCACTAAGTTGTTTTTATGGGTACTGAAAATTTGTGTGCAAAGTTTAATTTAAATGTCCTTATTGTTAATCTTCAGCATACTGAATGAAAAGATAGAACATAACTTTGCAGAGGTACAGCGACAACTTTCAAAGAAAAAATATGAGTTACAACTTACTCAAGAGAAAATTATGTGTTTGGATGAAAAAATTGGTACGTTTGAATAACACCTTTAAATAAAAAATTGTTTTTAGCTTTAGACATGTCACTTTTATTATATATGAATTGCAAATTCTTTTACTAAGAATTTTGCTTGAAAACCCCTGAAAAAACTCTTTTGTTGATTCATTGGATGGATGGATAGATGCCTTGATTTTACACCAAAAAATGGCACAGAAGTGCCTCACAATAAAAATAATAAGGCACAAAACAAATTAAACACAGTACATATAATAATTACCATCATAAAGCATTATGCATATTATTAAAACTTGATTAAAGAATTATGAAGTTGCTGCTGTAATGTGTTAGCTGATCACCTTGATCACTCTCATTCACTTGAAGTAGGAAGCTGTCTTGTACAGTCCAAAGAACTGATGGGGGCAACACCTTGGGTTGTCATCTGAGAAAATGTTGATCCTGAGGAATTTGACAGTCCTTGGTGAGATGAGCTCTGTCACTGGTAGGCTTGATCCTTGCTCCATCTGGCTAGTACAGACTGCCAGGGAGGAGATAGGGAGTTGGGTCCAGGCCATGGTGAAAGACTGATAGGAAATGGAGGTGCCAGATCCCTGAAGAGAACCCAGGTGTGCTCCCTCCTCAATGAGCTGGCCTTGGACTCAGTGGTACTGGACAATTATCAGCAACTCCCCACTTCCCCTTGGAGATGTATGATGGCACTGGTGGTGGTTGTTGTTATTGAATGTTGGATTATGTCTATATATTTTGTTGAGATTTATTATTTTGTTGTAGATGCTATATGCTAGCTTTTGTTAGCTGCTTAGATTCTATTATTTAAAACACCAGAAAAATAGATATAATTAATTATCTACATACAATTAAAAAAACCTGAACTAATAACATGTGCTGATGCCCTTTCCTCTTGTCACCTCATGTCATATTACTTTTCTAGAAAAATCAAATTAGTGAAATAAGAACCAATTGAATACAATGTTATTGAAATAATATTAAATATTTGTTTTTCAAACTGAACTTAATTTCTTTTATGCGGTTCTTAGTGGTAGGAGGAGGCATTTTGCAACTAAAGTTACTTTTACAATTAATATGATTGTTGTGCTGTGATTTCTATTATTTATCTGTTCCCACATTTCAGCCAAAATTGGTTGCCAAAGCAACTTATTTATAGTATATTATGTCTTTACAAAAGTGTGTTTTTGCACTTGACAGTTGGACATTCATTCCAGAACTTTCATCTAGGAAAGTGAATAAGAGGCAGGTGGAAATGCAGATGTACTTAGTGAAATTGCCAACTACAAAAACAAACTTCAGTTGATTAGATCAGTCTTCCCCATCTGGTATTCAAAATACAATTCACAGAATTCCTAGTCAGAATTCTCAGCATGAGAAAGCTGGCTGGGAATTCTGGGATTGTAATGTCATTACATTTCAAGGGTCCACATTAAGGAAGATTGTTTTACTGTTTGGCTCTTGATTTTTATTTACTTAATTTAGAGGATCTATATTATATGTTTGGACTGAAAGAGTCTCAGAGTAGATTCTAAGAAGTGTGTGTGTGTGTGTATGAATGTGTATGGGGAATATATGTATGTATGTGGAATATATACAGTACTGTGCAAAAGTTTTAGGCAGGTGTGGAAAAATGCTGTAAAGTAAGAATGCTTTCAAAAATATATATTGTAATTGTTTATGTCTATCAGTTTACAAAATGCAAAGTGAGTGAACAGAAGAAAAACCCAAATCAAAATTTGGTGTGACCATCCTTTGCCTTCAAAACAGCATCAATTCTTCTAGGTACACTTGCACACAGTTTTTGAAGGAACTCAACAGGTAAGTTGTTCCAAACATCTTGGAGAACTAACCACAGATCTCCTGTGGATGTAGGCTGCCTCAAATCCTTCTGTCTCTTTATGTAATCCCAGACAGACATGATGATGTTGAGATCAGGGCTCTGTGGGGCCAAACCATCACTTCCAGGATTCCTTGTTCTTCTTTATACTGAAGATAGTTCTTAATGACATTGGCTGTATGATGTTTGGGGTCATTGTCCTGCTGCAGAATAAATTTGGGGCCAATCACACACCTCCTTGATGGTATGGCATGATGGATCAGTATCTGCCTTTATTTCTCAGCATTGAGGACACCACTGATCCTGACCAAATCTCCAACTCCATTTGCAGAAATGCAGCCCCAAACTTGCAAGGAACCTCCACCATGCTTCACTCTTGCCTGCAGACACTTTCTTGTACTGCTTCCCAGCCTTTAGCCTTGTTTCCACATCAGAGGTATGGCTTTTTGGCTGCAATGCTTCCATGAAGACCACTTCTGGCCATACTTCTCTGGACAGTACATGGGTGTGCCTGGGTCCCACTGGTTTCCACCAGTTCTGTGCTGATGGCACTGCTGGACATTTTCTGATGTCAAAGGGAAGTAACCACAATGTGTCTTCCATCTGCTGCATTAAGTTTCCTTGGCTGACCACTGCATCTATGGTCCTCAACATTGCCCATTTCATTGTGTTTCTTCAAAAGAGCTTGAACAGCACATCTTGAAACCCCAGTCTGCTTTGAAATGTTTGCCTGGGAGAGACCTTGCTGATATAGTATAACTACCTTGTGTCTTGTTGCTGTGCTCAGTCTTGCCATGGCATATGGCCTGTGACACAAAACTGTCTTCCACAACCTCACCTTAGTAGCAGAGTTTGGCTGTTCCTCACCCAGTTTTAAGCCTCCTACACAGCTGTTTCTCTTTCATTTAATGACTGTGTTTCAACCTACATATGAAATTGATGATCATTAGCACCTGCTTGGTATAACTGGTTAATCATACACCTGACTCTAATCCTACAAGATCCCTGATTTTGTGCAAGTGTAAGAATGGATGCTGGTTTGAAGCCAAAGGGTAGTCACACCAAATATTGATTTGTTTTAGATTTCTCTTCTGTTCGCTCACTTTGCATTTTGTAAATTGATAAACATAGACAATTACAATATTTATTTTTGAAAGCATTCTTACTTTACAGCATTTTTTCACACCTGCCTAAAACTTTTGCATAGTACTGTATATATATTCCCTTCTCTCTCCTATGGGTAGTATCTGTCTTCCTCAGTCTCAGGTCCTCTACCAAAGGCCTGGGAGTTTGAGGGTTCTGCATAGTATCTTAGCTGTTCCTAGTACTGCGCTCTTCTGGACAGAGAGCTCTGATGTTGTTCCTGGGATCTGTTGGAGCCATTCTCCCAGCTTAGGAGTCACAGCCCCGAGTGCTCCTACCGGCACTGGGACCACTTTGGCCTTTACTTTCCACATCCTCCTTCAGGCCCTGGTACTTCTCCAGCTTCTCATACTCCTTCTTCCTGATGTTGCTGTCACCTGTCACCACTACATCTATCACCACTGCTGTCTTCTAGTCCTTGTCTACTACCACAATATCTAGTTGATTGGTCAGTACCTATCTGTCTGTCTGTCTGGATCTGGAAGTCCCACAGGATCTTAGCCCTGTTATTCTCCACAACCTTCTGTGGAATCTCCCATCTGGATTTGGGAGCGCCTAGCCCTTATACTGTACAGATGTTTCTGTGCACAGTGCCAGCTACTTGGTTGTGCTGTTCAGTGTATGCTGTTGCTACCTCCATCTCACACCCGGCCACTGTGTGTTCGGCTGTCTCTGAGGCCTCTCTGCACGGTCTGCACCTTGGGTCCTGTCTAGTGTGGTAGACCCCGCTTCTAGGAATCTGGTGCTTAGTGCCTATTCTTGTACTGCTATGATCAGTGCCTCAGTGCTGACTTTTAGTCCAGCCCTTTCCAGCTACTGGTAGAATTTCCCAATGTCAGCCACCTCAGCTATCTGTCAGTGATACATCCCATGCAGGGTCTTGTCTTGCCATGGCACTTCCTCTGCTTGAACTTCCTCCCATGTCTGCTGCTGCCTCAGGCATTCTCTCAGCAGATCATCTTTGGGTGCCATCCTGGATGTTCTGCGTTTCATCCAGGACAATGGCTTTGACACTCACCAGACCCTGCCTGCCTTCTTTCTAGCTGGTGTACAGTCTCTGGGGGTTGGACTTGGGGTGGAAACCTTTGTACATTGTGAGGAGCTTTCAGGTCTTCACATCAGCAGCCTCCATGTCCTCCTTTGGCCAGCTCACTATACTGGCAAGGTATCTGATGAATGGTGTACATGTTGATGGCTTGGATCTTGTTCTTCCCATTGAGCTGGCTTTTCAAGACCTGTCTTATCCTTTGGTGGTACTTGGATGTTGCTGTCTTTCTTGTCTCCTCATTGTGGTTCCCCTGTGACTGGGGGATACCAAGGTACTTGTAGCTGGTCTGTATGTCTTATATGTGCCCCGCTTGTAGTTCCACCCTGTCAGTCTTAACTACCTTCCCTCTCTTTACTACCATCCAGCCACACTTCTCCAATCTGAATGACATCCCAGTGTCTTCACTGTAGATCTGTGTCAGGTGGATCAGCGAGTGGATATCTCGTTCACTCTTAGCATATAGCTTGATGTCATCCATGTAGAGGAGATGGCTGATGGTAGTTCCACTCTTAAATTTGTATCCATATCCAGTCCTTGTGATTATCTGGATGAGGGGGTTCATGCCGATGCAGAACAGCAGTGGAGACAGTGCATCACTTTGGTATATGCCACACTTGATGACCACTTGTGCGAGCTGTCTTGAGTTGACTTCCAGTGTTGTCTTCCACAGTCCCATTGAGTTCTTGAGGAAGGTCCTTAGTGTCCTGTTGACTTTGTATAGCACCAGGCATTCATAGGTCCATGTGTGTGGCATTGAGTTGTAGGCTTTCCTGTGGTCAATCCAGGGTGTGCTCAGATTGGTCGGTCTAGATCTTGAGTCTCAGGGGACTGCTCTGTCTATGAACAACTGGTGTTTTGAGCCTCTGGTGTTGTTCCCAATGCTCTTCTGAGCTGTATTCATGTATTGGCCCATATGGTCCTGTAGTTTGGTGGCTATGATGCCTGGTAGGACTTTCCATGTTGTGAGGAGGCAGGCTATTGGCTGGTAGATGCTGTTCTGTTGTGGGGGTCTTTCATGTTCAGCGCTGTTCTTCCTTGTGTTAGACAGCATGGGTGGGAGCCTGCTGCTAGCAGCTGGTTCATCTGTGCTGCTAGGGGTTCATGCACTGCTGTTAGTTTCTTTAGCCAGTAGGTGTGTATCATGTCCAAGCCAGGTGGTGTCCAGCTTTTCATGTTCTTGACCTGCTGTTGGATGTCTGCTACTGTGATGGTGACTGGTTCCTGTTCTGGGAGATTGCTTTGGTCTGCTTTCAGGTCCTGCAGCCACTTTGCACTGGTGTTATATATCTTTTCTTTCTCCCATATGTTCTTTCAGTACTCTTCTGTTGGTGGCTCTGCTGTTACTGTGTTGTTGCACTGCAGTTGGGAGTACACCTTGGATGGTTCTTTGGAGAACAGGGCATTTATCTTCTTGACCTCTGTTTCTCTAGTGTATCTCCTTAGCCTGGCAGCTAGTGCTATGAACCTTTGTTTAGCAGTCTCTAGGGCTTTAGATGGAGTCAGGCCTTTGTATTTTTTCAGTACCCAAGTCTTTAATCTCCACACCCTTCTGTAGTTCCACCAGCTGACTAACCTCTCTCCGAGTTGCCTTGATCTGAGCCTCCAACCTCATTTTCCAGGGGGGTATATACTGCAGTTCCTCTTGATTGTGTAGCCAGGCATCTCCAGGATTACAGTGGCTGTACCATATACCAGTTCACTGGTTTGAGTTGGGGTGGTAGTTGGGATTGTTGTGAGGGCTCTATTGGCATCTTCTAGCATACTATTCAATGGCACTTCTTCACTGAGCCTTGGTAATTGGTCTCAAGGTTTATCTCTGATATTATGCCTCTTATCAGCTGCTGTGCTCTGTAACGGAGTGGGTGACAGTGACATTCCAGCTTCAGGTGTTGGCTCCACATCCAGTTGTTCTTCAGGGTCTTCTTGAGTCCAGGATGTAATGTGTAGTTGGTCTGCCTCAAGTTGTGAGAGCAGCTTCCTCTTCACTATGTTGAAGCATTGGGTAACTAGTGGCTTCTCAGTTAGTGTGGATGTAGGTCTTTTATCCATCCATAGGTTCCCTCATACGTTTCATATATCCCATCTCATTAGGTCTACTGTTGTAGTAGCATTCCATCAATTCCAGGTTCTCTTGTCTTGTCCATGTATGGTTTGTTTCAGTAGCCCACTTATTGTCAGATTGTTCTGGTTCCCCAACATCTGGCACAGACTTTGTTAATCCATGTGACGTCTGAGCTGGCATGACTCTCTTAATTCGTGTCACTCTCATATTCAAGGTAGGCAGGTGAAGTACTAGGGGGTCTTTGCCCAAGTACCCCTACTGGTAAGGTAGGTACCAGCTGGGATTTGAACCCCAGTCTCCTGCACCAAAGGATGGTGCTCTAACCACTATGCTATCCAGCTGCTGGATATATATTTGAATGCTAACTTTAATATAACTTTTATAAAAAGATATTTCTTCAATTGTTCCTTCTATTCAGTAATAGCAATATTAATAATTTGCATCTATACCTGTAAGTAGGGCATTACAAGTGCTTTAAGCTGCTAGCCTAACTTTCTCCATGATTGCTTCTGACCTTTGTTGGGAAAAGAGTTAAATCATCTTCTGAGCCATTGTCTTCTTTTCTTAAGCTTAGACTTCTGCTCTTCTCTCATTGAACAGCTCTGAAATAATCCTCCAATCTGTTCGCTAGTGCCTGGTGGTTTATGAATAACTGTCTATAGGTTTTCTAGTAGATCTTGCCAAAACCCAGATCCCTGCTGTTTGGGGCTGTTGGGACGGAAATTCAGTAACATCTCTAGTTTGATTAATCGGTGGTTTTTTGTAAAGAAGAGATGAACCATGTCATACTTTGCTGACAGAAAAGGAAGTATTCTCATCGCTATGGCAACAAATGCATGCTTCCTATCATCTTGTTTTCCCATTTGACTAACAATGTCTGTGGGTCTGCTGCCAGGATAGTTAATCTATGAGCAGCATAGCCTCTTGTGGCTTGCCAGAAGGCTCCACCAAACTGATATGCAAGTGATGTCACTATGAGATCCATGATGGATCATAAGTACTTGCACTTTCTTAAACATTAAAGGTATTTGATGAATGTTGCTACCACGTCATTTTAACTCAGTAACAAAACAATGACCATCTCCCCTCTAGTGACCTAACAGCATCACCAGTGATATTACAAAGTCTGTCTTCATTACAGATATTCTAGCACAACAATGGTCAGATGAATCTAGAAGATGCTATGAAATGCTAGTGGGAAGTTACCAATCTCTAGTAGTTATTCTTTCTGGATTTAACTTCTTTTTTTTTTTTTGCTGAATTTTAATTAAACACGTAAACAAAATATTTACTTGCTGCTAAGTGGCTAGTGGGAAAGAATCAAGCAGGCTTTTTGAGGGGAAATCTATTTTAATGGGAGATCAAAAATATATAGCAGCAGGCAGCTCCTTGGAAAGCCTGAACTATATAGTGATAATCAGCATTCTGAATTGGGCTTAAAAAACATACTTGAACTAATGCAGATAAAGCTACAACAGAACTGTATTTTTCAAGTAATGGGCCCCATTAGTAGTCTAGTTGTAGCAATTTAAATGGTAGTTTATGAATATTCGTCAAATATAGCCATCTATACAGTGCATTGAAATATCCTTTAAAACAGTTTTGCAATTTGGCTACACCACCAAACCATCGCTTCTACACAAAAAATTTGGTTTCATGCAGGAGCATCCCTGGGGGAAGGGGGTAGTGGTCAAAAAACTCAAGATGGCAATTACAACCATGTGATCAAATTCTTTCCCTTTTTAAGTGCACAGAAGCCATCTTGATGTCCCCCCTCCCCTGGCCAGGTGGGATGTGTGTTTCTGAGAGGCTTTGTTTGATTAGCTTATATATTAAATTGATTCATAAATGATCCTTTATGATTTTATTTTCAGAACAACTTTCAAAAGAAAACATTGATCAACAAGGAGATATTTGTTCTCTTAATGAAACAATAGCTGAATTGGATTCAGAAAAGGATTCTTTACAAGAGCTTCTAGAAGAAAAAACAGAAAAAATGGTTACATTTGAAGAAAGTTTGGCCATTAAAGTAAGTTTTAATATGTGACTGCATCTGTAGTTTTGATTAATAGTGTGTTTTATATGTTCATAATTTTGTGAATTACAGAGGAAACTTTATCTTTAGTAAATAGTTTTTAAAAGCATGTAGTATATGTATATCGATCAAAATAAAACATATCTCATATTTTCTTTAATTGTATGAGTTATTGTATGTATACAGTAATAGAAATTGGATTGAATTATAATTGAATACTCCTGTTTTAATATGCAAATATGTGAATTCACATTCTGATTATTGGTGCCTTTTAGGATTGTTTAAAAAATGTGTCTTTATATGTAAATTGTGTACACATTAAAAAATTTCTGTTAGATCCCAGAACATTACTATTATTTAAGAAGTATTAAAACAGTATAACTTTTCTTAAAATAGCCTCTTTTTTCTCATTTTAAAAAAATGGCAATTCTTGTAGCCAGGAATTTCTACCTTTATGCAACACATGGTATAATATTTATGCTCAGTAAATAAAAAATAAAACTAGTTGGTCATTGTAACTATTGGAAAACATTTATCCAAAATATGAAGAAAGATTAGTTCAGAATTATAATCTCTGTAGTATTTGAGAATACCTAAAATCTTTATACACCACAGCTTCAGGACTAACAAATTATTCTAAATTTAGGTGTTCTCAGTGCCTTTGCACAAAACAAAACAAAACATAGCTTTTGTTCCAGGTGAACAAACCATCGTCTTCTGCATGTCCTGCCCATCCATTTTCAGTTGTCTGCTGTTCAACAGAAACAAAACCCAGAATGTTTTGGCTCTTTAAGGTTTCAGCTGAAACAAAATCTGGATAGATCCTGGAGTAATTTTATAGAGCAAGTAGGGCATGGCTGATGTCATTTCCCACCATTTCTTCCTTCACATGACCTCTATGTTGGCCCCGCACCTCTCAACTTTCAGTGCTTCTCTCCCTCTTTTACCTTCCCTCAACATCTGTTGATGTCCCATTGCTGCATATCCCACTCGACCACTGGTCCCTAGTTTTTCCAGGACCTTTCTTACAGTCTCCTTCATTTGTCATTGATATCCCAGCACAGTATATCCTTGCCCCCCAATATTCATAGTACTTGCCTTTCTCTTCATCACCTGCCTCCCCTCAGTTGTCACAAAGAAACCTCTCAGCCTTCACTTTTTCCTGTACTTACAGTCACTCAGATCACTTCTACCAGAACAACTGTGTTTCAGTTTGTGTTTGAAACAAAGCAACGCTACTTCATACCAATATGGGTCAAAAAACCTGAAACATGTATGTCTCAGTTTCAGCATGGAGCACCAGAGTCAGCTGTTCTATGCATGGAAAGTTTTGGACATCCACTTTGATTACTAATCTGTTAGCACTTTGTTTATCCTATTAATATTAAATGATAAAAGTTGTGACCCAGCAAGTTCTTTTTTTGTTTGTTTTTTGGTGCTTTCCAATCATTGTTGATTCCAGGCGACTGCCTGGACAAGTCCCTGCAGTTTTCTTGGCGGGATTTCAGCAGTGGTTTGCCATTGCCTCCTTCCTAGGGCTGAGAGGGTGTGACTGGCCCAAGGTCACCCAGCTGGCTTCATGCCTAAGGTGGGACTAGAACTCATGGTCTCCCGGTTTCTAGCCCAGTGCCTTAACCACTACATACAAACTGGCTCGCGTATGTGTGCCAACCTTTTTGCAACTTTTGTTTAAGTAGGAAAAGATACTGCTGACTATATGAATTTGGCAAAGTGTAATGGTATGTGGGAATGACCTTGGGAGACAGTGGGAAGAGCTACAGCCAGGGGAATGGTCAGATAAAAGGCAGTTTAGCTGGCAGAAGGAATGTGGGTGTGGCAAATGTCTCAGAAGGACCCTTCCTAGTTTCTTGGGCTGTAAAGATGATGGGGAAGAAATGTACTTTCAGATTTGCAAGATTCTGTTAATGCAACCTTACAATAAAATAAAATTATTTCATCTGGGTGTGCTTCCTGTCTGTACTACATTGCAAGGCTGACTCAAAGATACTATTTCAGATCTTGTTTCCAACTTCAGTTCTTTAAAAAAAGGAAAATACTAAAATTGCTGATATCCATGAAATCAATGCAGCAATATCCAAAATATTTAGGTTTTACAATATCTATATATTAATATGTAGTATTTATATGTAGTATTTCTACAAAATAATAATAGCTGTAATGGTAACAGGATAACTTAAGCATGTTTCATCAGAAGCAAATTCTGATAAATTCTGATAAATGACTCCAAAATAATTTTGCTTATGATTTTAATGTTGGTCCTTGAAGTACATACTAGGCTTATCCCATGTGCATATTGAGTTAGGGGGTATCTCATTAACAATTATTAAGAATTTTTCTTTCAGCCAATTAGATAGATAAAGAGTCCTTATATGAGTCCTTTATATGTCCTAAACAGGTTTGCTTTTTGGCAATAATGTGACTTAGAATCACTTCAGGTGCCAGTCAGTGGTACTAAAAATTTTAGGGAATGGGAAAATTGAATTAGAAGCTTTTTTTCCTCTTCTACTTGAAATATCATAAATAGGGAGCCTCAGTAGCAAATAAGAGATGCAAGGCTTTGATTTGGTTGGTACTAATTCAGAAGATGAAGGATTAAAAACTTCTCTGTGACAAGATGTTGATCCAGTTTTCCCCTCTCTACATTATTTTTAAAAGCCTGGATATTGCCACTAACTATATGATAAATGTCATGTTTTGCTTGATTCTAAATGACAGATTCTTGAACCTGGTTCTGTGTGCAGTGTTTGTTTTTTCTTTTCATTTCAAAGCAGCTACGTATGATTCTAATTCTTGTCAAACCAACATGGAGGAAAAGCAGGAGTTATTATTCCCAATATAATAGGTCCATAATTGTGGAAAAATATGTGCTGTGCAAATCTATATGTTATTGCATTCTTAATCTTATAAAAATGTTACCAAAAAATGCCTTAATTAAAAGAACCATCTGGGTTGTTTTTTTTTTTTTTGGTTTCATTCATCTCTTTTTACTAACTGAAGAGAAATTTTAATTTGTTTATTTTCAAGGAGAAGACAATTTCAGATTTGAAGTGTATTCTTTCTGACATGGAACATTCATCAAAGTAAGATTCCGAATTCTAAATTTAGATTTTCCATTTAAACTTTTGCATTAACTTAATATATAATATTAGATTTAGTATTTAATAACTTCATCTATTTGATTCCTCAGTATCAAAAGGGCTTTGAAGTGTCACAGTTTTAAAAGCTGTAAATAGAAATCAGTTTTAAAGAATTGTTTTAAGTTAAACTAGCATCTTTATATTGTGGAAGAAGTATAACATTGTATTCATAGTTGTTAGTACTCTTATCCATGTAGAATTAGTATTATGAGGAGAGTTTGTGTCAGTCTTTTTTATTTTGGATTACTAATATTTTATGTGAAAGTTTTGTGTGACTTTTTTTTTAAAAAATTGTTACATAGGCATTCTACTGAAGCATTACGCAAGTGTGAACAAGATATTGACAGACTACACCACCTGTTAGATGGTGCTAATAATGAGCTTAATCAAACTGGCAGGGAGAAAGATAAATTAATTCGGGAAAATATAAAGCTAAAGGAACAACTTTGTGACTTTAAGCAGGAAAATCAGGTATAAAGGTCAATTTATATTTTATATATATATATATATATTAAATATTAACAGCATATAGTTTCTGTCTGCCATTTCACTCTCTGCCTCATCTCTCTGTCCTTCCATTAAATCCCTATTCAAATCCTACTTCTGTAAACCTTTCTGAACAACAGGGGCTACATTTGTGTAGCTCTTTGATATTTCTATCATCTATAATTTATTGGATCATCTTTTTTTAGCAGGGAAAAAGTTACAGTATTTTGAAAATCAGTAGTTGTATATGTAAACATTAATAACTTTATGTCAAACTTTTTTTCTCTCTCTAAATGGTTTAAGAACTAACAAAATGCATAACTGTAGATATACTTTTCTGTGAATAAATTCTAGGTGCTTATATTTGCCTCTAATTCCATTGCTAATAATTATAATGGTAAAAACTGCATGCTATCCAAATAAGTATAATGAAATCCCATTTTCAACTTCTTTTAAAAATGAAACTAGCCTTGGACATTTACAAAGAGATGGAAAGATTTCATTTCATTTTGTTTCGTTTCGTTTCATTTCATGCCTTTATTTTTTGTCAACTTAAGCAGCATATATACTAATGTTCTTACTTCCTATTTTCCCCACAACAATCCTGTGAGGTGGGTTGGGCTGAGAGTGAGTGGCTGGCCCAAAGTTACCCAGATGGCTTTCATGTCTAAGGGAGGACTAGAACTCACAGTTTCCTGGTTTCTAGCCTATGCCACTATTTACCAATGTTTTATCTATCCAAAATAGCCAATTAATTCTGATAGTTAAGGTGCTGGATTAGGATTGAGAAGACTGAGATTCAAGTCCATTATCAATCATGTAAGCTCACTGGATGACTTTGGACCATTTAACTTCATAGGGTTTTTGTTCTGAGGAAAAGTTGGAGGGAATACTATATATATCTTTTTGAATTCCTGGAGAAAGGTGGAATTTAAAGCTATAAAAGCTGTAAATAAATACATGGCATTGGGTTTCCACCATAATATATTGAGGCTATGCCTTGGAATTCTACTTCATCAGATCATTCCTCTGTGATCTTATAGGCCCAAGTAATAATTTTCCTCTCCAAGGGATTATTTATATTCTATGGCTGTTCTTTTTAGTTGAATAAGCAAGATGGAATTAAATCTTGTAGTCATCTCTTTTTCACCTTGGATATGTGGAACAGATGGATGCATCCTAAGGAATGGGAAATATTCTTGTGGTTTATCTCTCTCGAACACTGAAGGGGATGCATGAATTAAAAATTCATGACTTCCATTTGCTTGCCAGCTTTTTTGCTGGGATAAATACCCTTTTTGCATCACCATGAAATATTTTGTCCCATGATCTCTGCACTGGAGCAGGCCATGGCTTTTGATCCCCAGAAGATGTCATTCATTGGTTGAGACTGTGCTGTATGCATTCCTTTTGGGTTAATAAAAAAAAAATCAAAATTTGGAAGGCAGTAACACAGAAGTCATACAGAGCAAAGTGGTGTGTGTTTTCCACTTTTCTGCAAGGCTTTCTGCCACTGGGAACTCCCTTCCTTGTACTTTTTACATTTTTGTCTCTTTATTCCAGAAGCTTACCATCATCTTCCCTGAAGGTCTGCCTTCCGTGCTCCAGCTGAGCAGAATTCAATATTTTATCCTTTTTTTTCTCATCAAACATTTCTAAAGTGACTCAATTATGTCTACATTGGTTGCTGGTGTTTCCTTCATGGAATCTAAGTTTTCTGTTACCAATAATGAGCAAGCTCTTTGAGCCTTTAGCTATCTCAAATTTGCAGCTGTCACACTGAAAATAGCTTTCTGCTGGCAGTTACGATAGCCTGTCATGCAAGTAAAGTAGCAGCTCTCCCTCTTAACCCATTAATTATATCCTTCCACAAATAAAAAGTGGTATTATTCCCAGATATGTAGTTTCTTCCCAAGGTTGTTTCTGGTTTTCACTTTAATTAAGGCATTATCTTGGCAGTGTTTCTTTTGGCTTCAGCAATGCCATTGGACACAGTCCTTTACTCCATAGAGTTTCAAAGAACTTTGTATTTTCACATGAACAAACAAATCAACAATCAGAGTAGTTGTTTATGAACTATGAGCAGGCAAGAAAGGTCTTAGCAACATTCTTACAGTGGATTGCACATTGGATTATCTGTTCGTCTTGCACATGTCTTAGAAAGGTTTCTGCTACCTCAGCCCTTTGCAGGTCCACTCATCTAGAGCAAGGTCTGTGTCCACTGTGGCTTTCTCTTATATAGGTCAAGCACACCTAGTCTTGGTCCTCAGCTTTTACTGAATGAAGAATGACACTGCTGAAACACATTTCCCAGTCATTAAAGTTATTTATCTTTTTATATATAAGAATACAACTTATTAATGCTTTCAAATATCAAATTTTATTTATAAAATATAAAACATGAATAAAAGAAAATATGAAATAATGCTTCGTATTTGTTTGACAGATTCTACTTGAGAAACTCAGTAAATGTCAGAATGATCTTGATGATATGAAGTTGAAAACTGAAGATTTGCAAAGAATGAAGACCATACTGAACTCTAAAGTAAATGTATACTTTGAAAAGATACAACTATAAAAAGGCTCAGTACAAGGCTTCCTGCAACAATAGACAATTTCCAGGTGTCTCTTTATTTTAGTGGTAGACGCTTAGAGTTGGCATGGGCAGTTTGCCCTCCATCCCCTTTTTTTTAATTCTTGGAGAACACTCTGAACATAATTATTAATAATTGAATTGACTGCAGACTTTCCTATCAGTTTGAGATGAAAGAATACATAAAAGTGATCCTATAAGCTGTACAATTGCCATATCACATTAAAAAGAAGGACACTCTACAAAAAACCTGACCCTCCTCACATACGTGATATGCCCCTACACATCATGCAGGTTTTGGCCACCAAAAGATTGTCCACCTCTGCTTCAGAGCCCTTGTATTTAGAAGCACTGTCATTTTAAGATATCTCCTTTTGGGCAAAGCTATACTGTACATTGCCAGATAAATAAGAAATTTCCAGTTCCATGTTTCCCTTAAAATGCTAATGTAGAGAAAAGAATTTTGAAGAGAAATTTGTCAAATGAGAAGGAGGTGCTTTATTCTTCCTTAGCTTGATTCTCACTTGCAAGTTATTTTTCCCTAATTATTTTTTTCCCTTTACCAACAAGCTTCTGAAAATAACTCTTCCTTGAAGTATATTGGTGGGAAATGACTACTGAAAAAGTTTCAAGGGAAAGCTGGCAAGTGCAGGAAGAAGTTATAACTGCCTCTTCCCTTCGGCTATATCTATTCCTTTCTCTTCTAGGAGCTAAATTAGATATGCAAATTGCATGTTGTCCAGATCCAGTTTCTTAATTGTAACTACACAGCAGCCCAATCTGGACTGAAACTACTGTCCATATAAAGAGAGAAGGCTGATACCTCCTCCATGGAGGCAGTTTGACAAAGAACAAAACTTTGGTGCTAATGGGGAATTTTTCTTAAAAGTCGCATGTGCCGTGGGAAGAGTAATAAAAAAAAAAAAGAGAGAGACCAGGGAGAAAGATTTAAACTTCCACTGCACCATGCTTAATTGGTCCCAGTCCAGATTGGATTTACAATTGACTAAATAACATTTGAGTATTTTAGAGTATTGTCTATTTAACACTAAGTCTTTAAAACAAGATTTATTTTTTCCAAAATTTCTGCTTACATGGCTATAACCAACTATAGGTCTTATTTTATAAGTTATTGATTACAGTACAGTAATTTTTAAATGCAGTTTTCAAGCCCTGTAAGAGGGATAATCTTTTCTTTTATGAAATAAAACAAGGATAAATATATGTATCTTATGAATGTTCAGTATTCAGATATCAGAGGAATGTAATTATTTAAAAAAAAAAATTGGTCATATTAAAAATCAGGGAGAGGAGTTATCTCAAAGATATAATCCAGTTATGAAAATAAATTGAAAGTATGGTATAAAATATGAATAATATAAATATAATGCACATTCCAAATAGATATTACCTGTAATATTATCTATAACATTATCTATAAACATTAACAATATTTAGTTAAAGACTGTGCATTGAATTTCTGTGATTGTGCTCAGACAATAGATACAGTGCATTCGGAAAGTATTCAGACCCCCTTCACTTTTTTTCAATTTTGTTATGTTGCAGCCTGATACTACAATCTATAATAAATTTAATAAATTTACAGACATTTCTAAAATTCTGTTTTCACTTTGTCATTATGGGGTACTAAGTGTAGATTAATGAGAAAAAAGATGAATTTGAATGATTGTAGTATCAGGCTGAAACATAACAAAATTGAAAAAAGTGAAGGGGGTCTGAATACTTTCTGAATGCATTGTATATTCTCTTGATAGCAACTTTTTGATTAAAATCTCAGAGGTTAGCTTTGACACTTTTAAAATGTTGACCCCTAATGCTTTAATTGATCCTAATTGGTTATTGTGTGTTTACTTAAGATGTGTACATTTATACTGTATATTTTCATGATCAACATTTGCATATGATAAATTGGGTCCAGTATTATGACAGCATAATGCTACTTATCCAAGGATTGATTCCCCTCACCCCCGCCTCTCTGAGCAGGGTGGGCTATGGGGCAAGAAAATTGCACTGGAAAAGAGGGTAGGCTAGTATGGTATAGAGTCAAAGTATTGAACTAGCACTGAGGAGACTCAGATTCAATTCCATTGTCATCCATGGAAGATTATTGGATGATCTGGGGTCAGTCACTCTCTTAGACCAACCTATTCTTCCTGCTTTGTACTGGAGAAACTTGGAGGAGAAAATGTTGTATATACCGCCTTGAACTCTGGGATGGTGAGATAAATAAAATCAGCAGCATTTTGTATGAAAGAACTCTCCCTTTCAGAAAATCTCTAGATATCTGTAGTTGTTGAATAGATATCTGCACTGCTGTTGAGAATGGATATAGTTATTTGAGGGTTTTATTAATCAGCCACCTTTATAGCGTGAAATAATGAAGCTATATATTCTGTAATGCATATGTGATGCACTCAGTCAATTTCCATGACCTTTAATCTAAAAGAGGTGTTAAAGGACTCCAAGATTTTATACACAATTACAAGCATAAAAATGCACCACTGGATGTTATAGTAAATAACTGGATGTTAGATGGTAAATATGTAAACTAACTATAAGTCTCAAAAATAACATCAAAATTTGAATTTTAGGAGAAAGAAAATGGGGAACTTTTGGAAAACTTCCACAGGTTCCGTGAAGAGGCAGACAGATGGGAATCAAAATTCCGTCAAATGGAAACAGATTATAACTCCATCCAGGTGGAACTTCTCAGTGTAGAGTCTGAGAACCATAGACTGAAAGAGCAAACAGAATCACTTGAAATAGCAATTGGACAAGTAGGTTTTAAGAGCTTCCTCTTATACTCCCTGTCTCTCCCTCTTTCTCTCCCTCTCTCTAATTTTCATTCACTGGCTAGTAATAGAGCAGCTGCTTAGATTTTTAAAAATTGTGACACTTTTCCTTATTCTTCACCTCCCACATGAGTAAAGGGTTAAAGGAATTAACTTATGATTCAGGTTGGAGTAGGTACTTTCAAAATGGATGTTTATTTTAAGGGAAAGATGTCGACCATTTCCTGCACTTGGCTTCAAAACATTCTGGTCTTTCTAAAGAAAGTTTGGGATTGGACTGTAGAAGTGGAAAGACATTTATTTTTCTCTCTGCTAATTATGAACCATAGACTTTCAACTGAGCCTGAATTCACTCTTCTAGATAGATATGAAGTGCTTTAAACTATTGCCCATGCAGAGCGTGGCTGTTTGAAAATAGTAATTTATACCACATGATACTTTTAATATGCATTGAAATTCACATGGAATTCTGGACTGGCCTGCCAGTGCCATAAAATCTCTTAAGAGTGTATATAAAGAACATATTAAAATAAATTTTGGCATATTTAGTTTTTGTTGATTGTCCAGTAATTTATGTTTAGATTCTGCTTTTATTTTTTATTGATTATAGAACATTTTAAAATTAACATAAAAAGTAAGGATATTTATTCAGATAAACATGTTTATTATTAAGTAAAATTAATTTTTCTTGAAGATATTCCTGCTGATTTAATTATAATATAAATGTTAATTGACTTTTCTTTTTTGGGGGCAGCATTTAGCATCTGAAAAAGCCTGTAAGTCACAGATTTCTACTTTAGGTAAGTCTCTGATGAAAATGGAGGAGGAACTTGAGAAAGTCCAGCTGGAAAAGGTTTCTGTACTCTCAGATTTGGCATCGACTCGGGAATTGTGCATTAAACTGGACACTAGCAAAGAGTTATTAATCCGGCAACTAAAGAACACAACAAAGGAAGTAGAACGAGTAGGTATAATATAATTTTGGCTTGGTTTATAGAGAGCAAACATTAAAGCTGAAAACTCATACACATTTTCCTAATGCTTGAATTAAATTCTTGCTGTTCATAGCATGTTAGATTTTTCTTATAGCCACCTGGACTGGAAATTGTCCATCACAAGAAGTATTTTCTCATAGCTCTGATTAGTAAGATCTGTTAAGAAGGTTAAAGTGACAACACAAGAATTTTGTAAAGTACATACTTTCAAATGAGAAACCTGTATATAGGCAAATTGGGGCAGGAAGATTTGGCTGCTTTTTCTCAAATATTTTCTAGGTAAAGGGGTGGAGGCTTATCTCTTTTGTGATAACTACTACACTTCTTATCAATCTGAGAACCAACTCTCACACTATACATGAAAAAATGAAATAATTATTTAGAAATTGAAACACACTTTTCTATATTAACAAGATACCTAATTTTATATACAATAAGGCAAATAAGTGTGCTTCCATTTCTTTGACTATATGTGTGTATTGGGATGTGTGTGTGTGTGTGTGTGTTTTTGCCCTGTGGTCCAAGGCTTCAGTAGAGCGCAGCCATGTGATCCCAGGAAAATGTACAGCTATATTATGAGTTGTGCGCAGGTACTCCATTCTCACCCTTGCACACTCCAAAGAACCTTTTAGTCTTCAAATCTGAAACTTTGCAGAGTCTTATTATTTCCTAAATCATAGGCAGCATATCTTATCAGGTGCTAGAAAACAACACTGGAAAACAGCTGTCAGTCTTCTGTCCATGTTCGTGAGCTTTCTGAATGCATCTACTTGGTCAATGTCTTCTTTTGTTCTAAAACCTCTATTTGGAGGCTTGCTTAGTTTTTAAAAAGCAAAGGTGTCAGAAGAAAACACTGCCAAATATTGGTGTTTTTCATGAAGTCTGGTGGCATAATTGTTCTGTAGCAAAGACTGGATTGTACAGTATTTGGTCTGAATATACAGAAAGCTGCTAAGAAGAAGTAAGTATAATCTGTGCTTATTTGAGAAACTGTGTGAATCCTGGATGTGGATTTAGCACATATGCAGGGCTAGGAGTCTCTGTGGACGTAGGTCAAAAAAATCAAAATGGCAGGTGCAACTGCATGATTGAAGTCCCAATTCGAGAACCCTGTTAATGATACCTCATTCCGCAACTGATTTTTGAGAGATACCTAGTCTAAACTCATCTTTTTCTTTAAAACAATCAAATATTGTCATTCATCATGAGATTGGTGCATATGAATTCATCATTCATTCTTTTGGGGTATTTTTGATGGGTTAGAAATTTTTTAACCATTGTTTATTTTTGTATGTTTGTGCTAAATATCTTTACTAGTTTTTCAAAGCTCCTGAAATAGATTGTTTAAAATATTTGAATAAAAATTATGACTGGCTCATTTCAAAAAGAGAAATATCTGACAAATGAATTTTAGATTAAGTCAGGGGCAGGCAAATTTTTTTGAATCCAGTTAGGTCACAATTGTAAAACGGTTTGGAGAAGGAGTAGCTCTGAGCACTTCAAGCATGAGAATGATACAATTCTAATGTTAAACCTGTCCCCGTTAACTCTTTTGTGTAAAATCTGGCCTGTCTGTCACTTTGGGGATCTGACAAAATGAGCTGTAATTCATGAAAGCTTATGCCTTTGTTAGTCTGAAAAAATACTACCAGTCTCCTGATTTTTGACATCCATTTTAGTGTGATTTGATAATGAAAACCTGAGGGTTCCAGGGGCTATAAAAATGGATGTGGGAGTTCCATGTGGTTCATAGGTTATCTATTTTGATTTAAATACACTAAATATATTCAGGGGGTCAGGAAATAATAGATTCTGATATATTTTGTATGGGATGGAATGTCTTACAGTATAAAGTTCCTCTCTAAGGACCAGAGTATTGTCCAGCATATAAGAGGATATTACAGGTTATAGTCTGCTCACACAATCTTTTGTGGGTATAAACTAGAACTCTATAGAACTTCAGATCATGTCCTACAATAGTATAGTCCTACAAAAGGCTTAACTCAAAAGTTTAAAAGGCTTAACTTTGGAAGAACCCTATATCATTAGGTTCACATGTCATGGTTTGTGATGGTTAGTTTAAAATATGGTTTGTTTACAATAGTTGGAAAGGAACCCACACCCAAACCAAGACTGGCAGGGCAAGCTACTATATATGAATCACCAGCAAACTCCACTCTTCCATGCATCAGCAATGTTATTTGATTGGTAATGAAATATCTGCAGGAAAACAAGCTCAAAGAATACAAAGAACCCAATGATTTGTTTAGTTTGATATGTAATCCAACAGTTTCTAATATAGCACATATTAAAGAAAATGAGAAAATTTATTATTCTGGCTTTCAGCTTCAGAATGAATGGGAATCATCTCACTCAGAAATAGAACTTCTCAGAAAACAACTCAATAATGAAAGAATCTCAATTAAAAACTTGGAAACTTTGTTAGTATCCAATCGAGAAAAAGAGTATCAGTCTCAGATGATAAGTCAAGAGAAGGATTCTGAAATACAACTTCTTAAAGAACAACTTTCTCTGGCTGAAAACAAAATGTGAGTAACTGGCAGAAACACTTGATTATCACAATTAAAATTGCTGTTTACTTTTTGTTAATCTCCCCATTTTTATCCTTTTTAAGAGAACATTTATTAGAGTGGAAGATAGTTAATTTAAAAGTTATTTGAAACCAGATAAGCTAAATATTAGGCAAAAAAGTATGTATCTCATGGGAATAAAGTACATACCAGAACTTTAAAAACTATTTGTACATTGCTATGAAAACTTTGTTCAGTAAAGTTAGGAAATTTTAGCAGTACAGGTATTTAATGCCTTTTGACACAACAGGAATATCATATGATTGTTTCTGTTTTCTTTCTGGATGCTTATCCAATTTCTTTTTATATCAAGTGTATTGGAAGCTGCTCTTGAAAAACTAATCCTATTCTTTATTTTATTATATTTGACTAGTTACATCCTTTCAGTTTAAGTGACAACTTTGTCCTTTATAGCGCTATCCAGAGTCGAGATTTTTCACAACTCAAAAATACAATAACTCAACTGGAATCTGAGTTAGATATCACCAAAAGACAGTTGGGCACAGAGCGCTTTGAAAGGCAAGTGTGTGACCACATTTTTAATCATTTACATCTGTTATTCCCAATTTAGTAATATACACTTTCACTAATTTAGAAAAACCCAGGGCTAAAATCATTAAATAATGCTACTAATTTATATCCATTAGAACTACGGCTGAAATTCAGCATTGGAGCATGATTGCTAGGGAACAAGTACTACTATTACATGACTGAGTTGGGAGGAAACATGCATTTGATTATACCCCACATATATAAAACCAGATTACTTACCAGTTCCAAATAAGTCAGACTTTTTTTTATAGTTAGCAAGTACTACACTTAAGCCTTGTGTGGATTTATGGATTGGTTTTAATAGAAAAAGGCAAGTAGATTTGGATTATGGATTTTTTCATAAAGTCTTGAAAATATCTTTTGCAGACTTATTCAAAGAATAATGGTTAAATGGTTATTTCTGTTGCATATTTCATATTTTGTAAAAAAAGAAAAGAAAATCTAGTTATTAGCCCAGAATTAAATATAACCTCAGTTTAATACACTGTTACTGCCCTAATATTTCCATAGTTCAACAGAAACTGATCCCTTTTACTCACCTCAAAATTCACCATCCAGGAAAATATTCTGAAAGCTGCAGATTCAGGGATATTAGTGTTTCTGATTAGTCTGAGCCACTAAGATCACTTCCAGAATTAAATATACCCAAATAAAAGTCCAAAATCAAAGGTACAGTGTTTGTCTGGAAGTAAAAAAGTGCTGATTGGAGGCCCAGCTAATTGGAGGCCCAGCTACAGGAATATTTATTGTGTTCCTGTGACCTCTGCCTTCTAAAATAGCTTGACTTCTTAACCCACTGTATAATTCCTAAAACAAAATTATGAGCCACAAAATTGGGACAAGATATTGAAAGAAAGGTAGAGGAGGGGGAATTTAGCAAAAATCACTTTCTGTTATGTAAATTGTGGAGAAACTTGGGATTCAATTATTTATTCTGTTTTTAATTGGTATGGGGACGGGTTGAGCAATTGTCCACTGCTACTAAGTAGATCAATTTTTAGGCAGACTAAAAGCTCAGACTTATTTGATTGTGTGTGTGTGTGTGTGTGTGTGTGTATATATATATATATATATATATATATATATATATCCTGTTGTTTTAAAAAAGACAGACTACAGTCTATCATAGATTTCAGTTATCAAAATGTATATAACTTTGCATATTCTAAATTTAAATTGCTGTGTTGTAGTAATACTTTATTTTGCTATTTCAATATAGTGCTGTATATGTAATTTATGTTTAATTATTAAAATTATACAATTAGACAATTTCATCCTAGATTTCACTGTTTGGACATATGCAAAGTATCCACCAGTTTATTTATCATGCTGTCAAAATTCAGTGGCAAATAACTGAATGCTAGTGGCATGATTTCAAGCTATTTCTCTAGGGGGGTTTAAAAGGAGAAATTGGAGTGATATGCCTCCAGAGGGCTCCTCCTTCTTTGCTTCATGGTGGTAGGGAAGAACCTGCAAAAACTGTGTTGTCAAGCATTGGCCATTTTGTTGCTGAATTTTGGTGGAACAGATGCTTTGTTGTGGGCTGCATATGGTCTGTAGAACATGGGTTATTTATCCTTTGGCCAATACTGAATAAGCAAATAAAGCTGTCTTCTACATTAAATTTAGCAGTGAGAGAATGACAGTTTTCCTATATTGCAAGCCAGCATTAAATCCTGTTTTATTGTGTTTCTAGAAAATAATGGTGTAATTCTAGATCTGGGTAAAGAGGTCTAGAATCACCTAAATACAATTTTAGTTGGCCAGTAGGGTGAATGTTATCCAGTGGAGGAAATGAAACAGAAGTTGAGGAAAACTATAGCTATATGACACATACATATTTCAGTGCTGAGCTTGGGTTTTTAAACAGAATTATAAAGAAAAAAGTTATTTCTGATTGTGTCCAGAATAGATAACTTTAGGGTAGATAACTGACTTAAAATAGTAGTTTCCTATATTCTTAATCGCAAATCCAGATTCTCCGATGGTATTCATCCTGGCTCTGAATAAAACCCAAATAAAATTCCTTTTCCATCCCATCATTCTGTGCTGGAACAAGAGTAGTCAGGTTTTGACCTTCTATATGACATCCTTTCAAGTATTTGAAGAATGTGGTCATATTCCTGTCATCTTTTCTCAAGGCTAAAGATACCCAAATCCTTCAATATGTCTTCGTACTACTTAGTTTCTAGTCTCCTAATCATTGTTGCTGTTGTCTTTTGAACCTGATCCAATTTTTCTGAAGTGTGATGCTTGGAAATAGGTACAGTACTTGAGGTGAGGACCTAACCAAAGCAGAACAGATGCAACAATTACTATCTGTAAATTTGGGAATTATACTTCGGTTGACGCAGCCTAGAATTGCATTTGTCATCTTTGCAGCTAAAACACACCACTATTTCATTCAGTTTGCAATCAACTACAGGTAGTCCTCACTTACCGACTACTCAATCAGCAACCATTCAAAGTTATGACAGCGCTGAAAAAGGAGACTTATGACCAGTCCTCAAAGTTGCAGCTGTTGTAGTGTCCCCGCGTTCACATGATTACAATTCAGGTGCTTGGCAACCAGCATACATTTACATCCAGCGGTCACATGATCGCCATTTGCGACCTTCACAACCAGCTTCCAACAAGCAAAATCAGTGGGGAAGCTGGCAAGAAGTTACAAGTTGCGGTCATGTGAGATTGCACTCAACAACCCATGGTGATTCATTTAGTGACTACAGCCAGAATTGACATTGTAAGTTGGCACAGTCATGTGATGTTTCACTTAATGACTGCGCCACATAGCGATGGAGTTGCCAGTCCCAGTTGTGGTTGGTAAGTAAGGACTACCTGTATTATTCTAAGCCTATCTATGTAATTGCTGTTACCACACCAGGAACTCCCTATCCTATACCTTTCCTTTATATTTTAGTTTCCTAAGTTCACCCCTCCTCAAGAAGCTATTGCTAGACCCCACCATTCAGGGCTTGGTGCTTTTTCCTGTCCTTTTTAATATCTGCATGAAGCCATTGGGGGAGGTCATCCAATGGTTTGGGGTGAGGTACTATCAGTATGCTGATGATACCCAGCTTTACATATCCCCTTAGGTCACCTGAGTGATGTCGTGGAGGTTCTGTTCCAGTTCCTGGAGGCTTTGGGTATCTGGATAAGGTGCAACAGGCTTCAACTCAACCCTAGCAAGATCGATTGGCTGTGGGGTTTTGGACCTCCTGGTTTTGGGAACCTTCCACCTCTGGTTCTGGATGGGGTTGTACTGCTTCAGACAGATCTAGGGTGCAATCTGGAAGTCTTCCTGGACTTGAGGAGCAGGTGCAGCTGTGGCTAAGAGGGCTTTTGCACAACTTCAGATTGTGTATCAGTTGAACTTGTTCCTGGATCAGGAGGCCCTACTCACAGTCACTCATGCCCTAATGACCTCCAGATTGGACTATTGCAGTGCATTCTACATGGGACTGCCTTTGAAGAGCATTTGGAAGCTTCAGCTGGTACAGAATGCAGCAGGGCTGGCAATTAGCAGGGCTTGTTCCTTGCCACGTGTGACACAACTGGTTCGCAATCTGCATTGGCTATCAGTGTGCTTCCAGGTGCAACTCAAGCTGCTGGTTGTCACATTTAAAGCTGTTCATGGCTTGGGGCCAGATTATTATGGGACTGATCCTTTCTGGTTGTTTCTACCCAGTCTGGCAGGAGGTGCATTCTCCGGGTGCCGTCAGCTAAGGAGTATCATCTAGTGGGGCCCAGGAGGAGAGCCTTTTCTTTCATGGCACCCACCCTCTGGTACCATCCCTCCAGAGATCAGATTGGCCCCTGTTGGCCTTCTCTAAGACCCTGAAGACATGGCTCTGTGCTCAAGCCTGAGGCACTGGGTGTGAGATGGAGCCTGTTGCTTGGCTATGTTGAGTGTTGGATTGTGGCTTTGTAATTTTTTTTCTGGCTGCTATGGTTTTATCTATTTTTGTATATGTTTTTATTATTTTTAATATTATGAGCTGTCCAGAGTCATGTATGTGAGATGGCAGCCATATAAATGCACTAAATAAATAAATACATTCTGAGCTTTTGCTTTCCTGACATCAGTTCTGTAGTTCTGGGCTACCACTCTGTACTCTTCCTTTGTGATCTGGTCCTCTTTTCATTTCTTGTATGTAGCTTTTTTTGGTTTCAGAACTTTGCTAACCTTTTTGTTTAGCCACATTGACTTATTTTATTCCTTCCCTTTTTTCTCCTCATTGAAACTGCTTCCATATGTACTTTTAATATAGTCTTCCTTTTTTCCAATTTTGCTTTTAATGTAACCTTCCTTAAGAACTCCCATCTTGAGCTTCCTTTCCCATTAGCTTCTCCTGCCATGGGATGTGTGTATCCTTGTATTGAGTAAACTGAAATAAAAGGAACGAAAATAATTGTCACAATTGAAACCAATGGGGGAAAAGGATGCTTTGAAGATAGGCAGTGTCCCACCATATGAAATGGGCCAGAGTCCTAAAGAGAGAGCAGTTGTGAAAAAGGAAAACAGATCTTGGCAGTCTCTTTACATGGAAGCGATTTGTGAAAAAACAAACGTGCTGCTGAGGATGCCTGCAAGAATACTGTATTGCCTTCCTCTGGCCTTTGTGTGTAACCAATAACACTATACTAATTGGAAGGTAACAGTTTGAAGGATAAATCTAGTGGGAATTCCATAGAGAGCTAAGGGTGGAACTTTGGCCTACATTTTAAATAGGGACTGATATAATTCCAATCAGTCCAACTGTCTCTGAATGCCACACAAATGTGGAGCATCTGAGCTTCTGTATCTTGTTTTAAATATTTTTATTGAATCAATTACTTTTTTACTCTTATTGTGCTATCCTTACTTCCACATCTAGGCACATGCTATCCAAAATTAGAAAGAATTGATTTTTGTCCCTTTTAAAAATAAAAATTTAAAAACATTTTCCTCTGAGATTTATGAGACAGAAAGTGCCGGGCCTAGGAAAGTAGGTACATTAAGTACTGTATTGGTGCTAACTTATTTAAATAGGTTTTAAAACTTTTTTTAGGGAACGTGCAGTCCAAGAACTTCGTCGGCAGAGTCTTACAGCTTCATACCATTTAACTTCTACGATAAGGACAACATCACCTGAACGTTCCCGGCACTGGTCTCCTGAGAGGTCTCTGGATAGATCTTTGGATGGGTGAGAAAATGTCTGTTAAAAATATATCTCCTTTCTCTCACTGTTATTTGAGTATAGACCATCTCTTTATCCATGTAACAAAGACACTCTTAAATTAGAAACAAAGTCCATCATTTTTTTTTTTGGTTGCTATTCCACAAAATTGTGCCCAAGATAGCTCATAAAATAGCAAATGTGTTTAAAAGATGTGCTAAGGGAATTGTTATATAAAGAAAAGGACATGTGCAATTTATTTGCTCCAAACATTGAAGATATTAATTGATGTGTTCTGAACTGTTTCAGGACAGTGATTCGTCATATATCATGCTGGTTTGCTTAATCATGATATATTTAATAAACCACAGTTGGCTGGGTTCACTTAAAAAGCTAAGCCATAAACCCTAACCAACCATAAGTGGCATCCATGGAAAAGTGGGGGGTCAGACTGACAAGCAGTGTCATGCACCAAGCCTCACCTTTTGGTATGTGCATTGTGATGTCACATGCACATGCTGCTATGCTGATTTCATCATTCAGATGCAAGCAGAAGGCTTTTGCAGATGCTATTGAAGTGAACTCAATCAGTGATGATATTCCTATGATCACCTCAGGTCACTTCATTCCTGATCTTTTGCTTCCTTACCACAAAATATATTGGATATTTTTGGAAGAGCTCATTTTCATGATTTGGGAGGGGTTGTCCATTATAGAACTGCATGGATTAAAAATGCTTATGAGATAAATAAGCAATTAAATGGAGCATGTATCCCCACAGATACCATAAGTATTATCCAAAAACCAATTAATTGAGTCCCTTATTGTTAAAGAATTAAAAAGAGATTGTGTTGAGTATGCGTGTTTGTGTGTGAAGGGAGTAGATTGCCACCACTGGATAAAATACAAAACTACTTTCTTCTCTCATAGGGATTCTATTTCTATTTCAAAGGACTTCTAATTGAAGAAGATATGGAAAAAATTAACATCCATTATAGAAATACACATGCCAAACCAAACTCAAGGTTTATTAAAACAGTTGCTTTAATCCAATTGATAATGGATAATGGTCAGAGTGCTTATTAACTGAAGAAGCATACATGCACAAATATTTTATTTGGGCTATTAAAATAAAAGCAATTTTGATACATTGTTTTATAAAATAATTTTTATTATTAAAAAGATGTTCTGAAATGAAAATTGAACTGCACACTATCAAAGAAATATATTAAATTAAAAATTAAAACAGCTTCTTATTCTTCATTTATTTGTTGTATCTTGGTTGCACTTTTTGTTGCACATTTTGAGAAATTGATAGACAAAATCAGATATATACAATCATTCAAGCCCTGAATTAAAAAAAACAACTGATAAAGTCATTGGTTTCTATCCCAATTTCCACTTCTGAGAATAAACACAGCACACTGCGTATGCTGATCTCTGGATGCCCACACCTGCTCACCTACTTCTGGAGTTTAGGGAATCCAAGAAATAGTGTTTGATAGGCTGTGATGGTAGAGAGAGTTGGCAAAATTCATACATACATTTTGTGTGAACTAAAGACAAACCTAGAATTCAATCCATAATTCTAAAATCAGTAAAGCAGCAACCATATTATGAAAATCAGTGTTAACTACCATTTCAAGTAGGTGCATCAGTAGTGATGCACAAGCTCTGCAGTTTCATCCCTTATTCTTTGCAGTTCTTTGAGAGCACTGGTAGAGCATGGCCTTAAGCTGTGAAATATATTTAAATTACTTACAGCATTTATGAAAGTTGTTTAAAATATTACCTAAAGTGAAATTTCCAATTTAAAAATTAATATATATTACACATGATTGCAATCTAAAAATTAATATATATTACAAGTGATTGAAAAAAAATTATTGTAGATAGTCTTAATGTTCAGAGCTTTATGTATTTCTGAACTATCCCATCATTTTTATGTCATTGTCAATAGGACAATTTGCAAGCATAAAAATCTGCAACTTCAGGTTTATTTACATTGGGGAGATCCAGCCTTACTCATACGTTGAGTTATTGAAATCAGTAGCTAATTTTTGTTCACTGATTTTTATCGCTATTTACCTGTGACAAAGACTAGATCCAGTGTATTATTTTCCTTCCTTCCTTCCTTCCTTCCTTCCTTCCTTCCTTCCTTCCTTCCTGTGTATGTGTGTGAACTGTAAAGTCTCTTTAAGTATATGTCCATGTTGTTTTCTTGACATTAATATGGAAGGTTATTTGAAGGACTAGCTTTTCCCAGTTTCATCTGCCCAACCTACCAGATCAGGGAGGCAGGGTATGTTACGGGTCCCCACTATTAAGGAGGTCCAGCTAGTGGGACCAAGAAGAAGGGCCTTCTCTGTGGTGGCTCCTTCCCTGTGGAACATCATCCCCACAGAGATAAGACTGGCTCTCATCTTGATGCTCTTCCGCAAGGCCCTGAAGACAAGGTTTTGCCAGTGGACCTGGAGATCCCAGGTCAATCCGGAGCCCATCAAATGGCTAGTGTAAATGTGTTGTTGTCACCAGGAGGGTGGGGTGGGTGTAGTGGGTTTTGTATTTGGGATTTTTATTCCTGTAAGCCACCCGGAGTCACCGTGAGTGAATTGGGCAGCCATATAAATTGCTTAAATAAATAAATAAAATAAGTGGTTCCCATTGCCTTCTACTGGAATGGGTTTGGGTGGGGGGAGAGGAGAGGAGAGGAGAGCATTTCCTAGTGGCATTTTCTGGTGATTTTCTATCAAAGATGCAGCCTTACTTAGGTTGGGTAGGCTTTAAAATATATTGTGGTATAACCCTAAAATATAACTTTTACGGGGGCAAGAAGAAATTGCCACAAATCAGTCTTCAGGATAGATGGTGTAATCTGCACTTTCACACCTACTAACATGTTAATACCTTGCAATCAGTATTGTGGAACTTTTATACCTCTTCCTCCTAAACAGTTTTTCTTTGGTAAGATGAGAAAAATAAAAAAAAAGTGTGAAGCTTCACAGAAGACAGACAAGTAGTTCCTTCAGAGAGCTGAAGGAAGAGTACACAAAGAACCAAGCTTGTTAAGAAGAGCTCTTTTTCTGATGGAGTTTCTTGGTTATGTTTCTGGACTTGATTATGTTTCTGAACTATGGTTATGTTTCTGGACTTCTGGACAAATAGCAGCTATCATAAGCTTCAGACTGAAGAAGACTATGTTATAGGCTTTGCAAAGAAAAGAGTTCCCACCTCTGCCCTGAAGAATCAGAAGTGATGAGTGGTGCTGTTAGAGACACCTCATTCAGAGGGACTAAAACAGTAATCCATTGGCCTGATATTCTGGCTAGAGAAGTGTATTGTCTTCCTAGGGCTCAAGTTTAGGATATGACAAAGAGACTCCCAGGACTTTTTATGCCGACTGACATCTTTTATCCTTTACACTGATTCCCATGGGAACAAATGTCACAGCCTTGACACTCCACACACAGCCTTGAAGATACTGCATTGAACATATGAAACATTGGGCATGAGGGTGAAGTTGCTCTGGGCACAGGAGGTGTTTTCATCACCCTTTCTTGTTGAAGGACATGGCCCAGGAAGAGAGAAAATACTGGAAATGAACTATGCAGATGGTGCCACAGGAGTGGTTTGGATTCTTTGATCATGATTTGCATTTTATTGTTGAGAGACTCTTGGCAAGGGATGGGGCTGCACCTCAGAGAGCTGGGAATAATGTATTTGGAAGGTGTCTTGCAATTATCTAGAGGGCTCTAAAATTAAGCCTGTTTGGAGGGAGATGCCAAAAAAAAAGTTTGATGCCAAGGACTACAAATGGGATTAAAAGTGATACACAGGATATGCAGTCACCCAATACTTAGCATGTAAATACAGGAAAAGATAGGTCAAGTTATATGACCCAAAATTTTCAGTGTTATCCTACAAATGCTTAGAGAAAGGGGAAACCAACAGGAAGAACCAGAGATCTTAATGCAGGAAGGTGGGAATATGACCTAGCAGGCATTATTGAAACCTGGTGGGACAAAATACAGAGTGGAGTAAACTGTATGGTTTATTCAAAAGAAATAGAAAAAAAGGGGTGGAGGAATAGCATTACAAGAAAGTGCACATATATGAAGAGATGAAGAATTTGAACATGGGAATCTAATTGAGAACATTTGGATAAGAATACAAGGAAGAGGAAACAATAATATTGGAGGGGGAATGTAGATTAGGCAGAAGATTTGGATAAAACCCTCCTGGACCAGATTACAGAATTTTCAAGAAGGAGAGGCATATAGTGGTACATGAATTTCAACAGGACAAGTGCAAAGTCTTACATTTCCATATGAATAAGCAAAACAATGAGTACAGCATTGGAAAGACAACATGGGGAAGCAGTACATGCAAAAAGGACCGGGGTTTCTTGATAAATCACAACTTGAGTATGATTCAATTGTATGATGCAGCTGCAAAAAAAAAAAAAAAAATGCAGTCCCTAAACCACATCAACGTAAGTATAGGGTTAAGATAAAGTTACTGTTTATTCTACAATGGTCAGACTACACCTAAAATATAAAACTTACAAGGAACAGTTGGAGGCATTAAATATTTAGTCCAGGAAAAAGTCTTGTGGGGAGACATGACAGCTATGAAACTCAAGAACTATCATGTAGAAGACAGGTTTGTTCCAGGAGATAGGACAATAAAGAATAGGTTTAAATTACAAAAATATTTATGGTTGGATATCAGCAAGAATTTCCTCATGGTTGTTCAACAATGGAAGAGACTCCTCCAGGAGGCAAGGTACAATAATTCTCTCTGTGCAGAACTGCCTGGTATTTAGCCTTCTCAGTCAGACAAATCATACATTATTCACTAGTCCCCCCCCCCAAAAAAACGAGGAGACCTTCACAGAATAAGACACAAAACATCAATGGGAGTAATTTTCCATTACTTACCTACCTACCTACCTACATCTCTAATCTTTATCTACTTTGCCTAGAATGGCTAGGAGAACTTGGTTCCTTTGAATATTTTATATCCTGCTGCATCAGAAAACTCTAAACTTCATGCAACTTCTTGTCAGTTCTGTTGATTTGACTGGTTGGGGAAGTGATGGTCAGAACAGTTTTTCAACTTGTTTGGAGTGGGTGGCAGAACATAGGTGCCATAGAAAATTTGGATCTCTAGCACTAACTCCCCTTTAGTTTTATGAAATTGGTGAAATTTGGTTAATTTAGCTGACTAGCAAGTTAACATCCCAGGAGTTAAAAAAAAACAAGAGAATTTTGCCTACAATTAGTTATGGTCTGTGATTTCCATGGAAGACTTCCATTTTTACAGTACCAATTCCTTCTAGTTTTATATGACTAGTGATTTTAGTTGGACTGGCTGACTGGAAATCGGCATTCCGAGCCATTTTCTAAAACAGTCGTGTATCTTTGTTGAATATGATTACTTTGACTGGCTGGGAAGCTGGAGTTACAGGCTTGAAATACAGCCTTTTCCCTGGGAATGTGTTTCCATGGAAATTTTGGCCCTTATTGTATCTATGCCTCCTAGTGTGCCGTTTGATTTTGTTAACCTAGCTGGAAAGATGGTGTTCTGGACCATTTTGTCCTATTCTGTTTAGTTTAGAGGGATTAAGGGGTTCGTAAAATTGTTCTAAAAACGCTACAGTTGTTACATGTTTTCATTTATCTCGAAGACATCCCACGTTCTTCCTGCCTCAATGTCTTTGCAAATGTGTTCATTCTGGCCAGGTTTTCCCCAACCTTCAAAGAATCCTATTCTTATAAGGCTTACCTGCGAGCAAGCCTCACTGAACTTGAGTGATTTATATCCGCAGGGGCTTGCGCCATAATCTGCTTTGTGACCGACATTAGACTTCAGTGCAGGGAGCGGAACCCGGGTCACATTTTTACCATTCTTTTCCGTAATCAATCCAGTCCTCGTTTCTTCAGAAGTAAACCCCGAGGAATTCGACAGTGTTTTCCTAGATAAGCCCATGCAGGATTGCAATTTTAGGCGGGCGCTTTCCTGCCAATGGTTCAGCGAGGAAGGTGGCACGAACGGTCCGGGAAGCGCAGCGCCGATTAGAGCAAGCTCCAACCCACCTTCCCTCCCGGCTCAAGCTGCGAAGACGCCGAGCGAATGCCAATGGGCTGCTTCGTGAGTGACCTGTGTTCCCTCCCCCCCCCCCCCCCGTCTCCCCTGGCAGCGCCCGGGGCAGCGCTCCGCCTCCCGCTTCTCGCTCTCTGTCAAGGTGCCTTGGGTGGCTCTCCTCCGCGCTGGGTACTTTCTTGCCTCCGTGAGGCAGACGGAAAGGTGAGTGCCGCGGCGGCCGTCGAGCGGCGAAGCTGCCGAAGTTTAGGCAGGGGCGTCGTGGAAGCAGTCCTCGGGGTTGGGGCGCACCTGGCGGGGACATAGCTCCCCTCCAGCGCGCGCACCGCGAGCAGGCCAGCCTCGCCACCAGGCTGCGCCTCTAAAGCTCTTTGGTTTCCTTCTGCACCACCTAATCCGCCGCTTGTTTGCCCTGAAGGAAGTCCTAGGTGGTAGGATGAGACTTCTGGCGGAGCGTGCAGACTCACTTGTTGGGAGCAGTAAGCAGGAAGCTGTTTCATCGAGCAAGGACACCTTGTGGAAAATCGCCTGAGAATGCTTGCTTCTTTACTCACTTAATTTCCAGAAGATTAGTTAGAATTCACGAGTTTCAGTCTAACCAAGCAGAGTCGTAAACACAAAACAAAACCTGGCTTATTCTTTGGACTCTTGGTTCAGGCAACCTTCAAGAAACTACAGATGGGAGTTTTCTTGGTATACTTTCCTGCTGGCAGGAAAAGCTAAGTGGGAGTTAATCAAGTAGTGGCACTAAGATACGTTCGTGTTTCTAAAAGCCAAAGTTAGGGCTGTTCCTCACAGCTCATTCAGAGTGTTCTCTGCCCCTCCAGAAAATTTGCTGTCCCTGTTGCAGACCCCTATCCTGCCACAGGCAATAGAGAGCCAGTCCTTTATTGTGTGCAGGACTTGCTAAGAGAAAGGACTGGTGGACTGCCCTGGCTTTGTTTCTCTCCCTCCTACCAGATGTCATCAGCCAGTGGGAAGATATTCATCAATCACTCTCCTTAAGGTGGGTTGGGTGGGAGGTAGGTTTTGATAGAGGACTAAACCAGCAGATCCCACAGCTCCACCACGGATGACTGTCACTTGCTGGGATGATCCTTCTTTCAAAGTCAGATCTCTGTGCCAGGCATTGTCTTGGACACCCCATAGGTGAGATGTCACTGAAAGATCCAGATCCTCACACTGCCCAAACCAGAATGGGCATAGAGGACAGTGCCCAGCAGCAGGAGTGTGCAGCACCAGCCTGTAGTGGCCAGTAGGGCTCTTGCAGCCCCTGATCCCACTGGCAGTACAGTTAATAAAATGTAAAATGTTTTATGTCCATAGCAAAATATTGTCAGGATAAGGAAGAAAGCTCTGCTTTAACTTAGGGAAAGCTATGAAGATTTAAGGCTGCCTGAGATATGTGCTCAGGATCAGGCAGAAGTAAGTCATGAAGATATGGCATAAAAAAGATTTCTGTGGCACATTTGTAATGTCATTAAGTGCAAGTGGGGGAAAGTTCTTGGAAAGAATTCTGGTTTTGTGATATGTGGACCAAATCAGAGAAAGAGATTCACTCGGCATTGATTATATAGGGGCAAGGCTGTACAAAACGTCTCATTATTACAAAATATGTTAACCCACATTTCATGAATAATAAAAAGAAGTGAATGGAATTTTGCAGTTTTTGTAATCTAGGAATAAATGTTGGAGAATAGGTTATTCCCAGTTTTCATATTGATTGTTCTATGTTTCATCTAGGAAACTGTGTTGGTATGACTGTTTTTGTACTCTTGCATCCATAGTCAAATAAGGGTCAAACTACACATTAATTTAAAAACTAAAATACAGAACAAACTGTCAACATTTCATTTTACTGTTGTGTTATAATTGTTGATACTATCTGTATGTATTAACTAGTGATTTCCATATAACCAAGTAGATTTCCACATAACACTGGTCTGGTTCATGCATAACATTAAGTTATTACAGTATGTAGTTTGTGTTTACATTACCATGATGCCTGAACCTATAGTAACCCACCTATTCTGGTTATTGTGTACAAATCAGATATCTATGGCTTTTTCAACAAACTGTGGTTAAGCAAGTTGGCTTCACTAATTGTCCTAAGCCATAATGTAGTTTGGTTTTTCACTTATATAAACCCAGCTAGTATGGTTCGTAAATAAATTCATAGTTCAGTGTATTGCATAAACCAAACCAAAAGTGGTTTAACTAATAAACCATGATAAATACCTATACCTTAGCACTCTGAGTAAAGCCAACCACTGTGTAAACCCTGTTCTGGCTCCAAACTATTGCATAATTAATTGCAGGTACAATTACATTAAATTGTGTTGTATTTTGTTTGTTAACTCAGGAGAATCATAACTAATTTTATGTTAAATAGCAGAAATTATACTAAGAGGGAGGCTGGGTTCCCTCATTATGTTAAATAAACCAGAGGATGGTTTCTTTAGCATTGGCTTAGTGAATTATGTAACCAAACCATTATCATTTGTAAGTCATGATGTATAGTTTAGCATGGTATGAACCAAGCATATTGTAGTTGTTCAACAAATTCAACAAACCATAGATTAGCAGAATATGTGAACTCTGGCTAAATAAAACACATTATACATGCATAAATATGTCTCAAATACCAATAATGTCCTGTAACAAATTCTTTCCAAACTTTCCCCAGAATCACATTTTACTGATCTCAAAATTAGGCAAGAGAAGGATAAGAAAGAAGAAAAGAAATACTATACTAGGATTAAAAAAAAAAAAGGCAAAATATTAGCTTGACTGTTTAATGGGGTTCACAAATATTGGCTTGATTCAGTTGTTAGCTGTAATCTGTAGTTGTTACTAGTTGTTTGGCTCCCTTCTGCTGTATTTGCATGTTAACTTTTGTTTAACCATAGTTTAATTGCCTGGGTTACAACACTCTGAACTATAAAGTAGCCATACTAAGGGATCATTTACAGTGGCAATGAGTGCACTGTTGGAAGACTTGAAAGACCAGGTTAAGGACAGACTGTCATAGAGAAAATCTATCTGTGTGGTAGCTAGGAGTCAAAAACGACTTGATGGCATGTAATCAATCAATCAATCAATCAATCAATCAATCAATCAATGCTGTATGAAGCAAGTCAGAGTCTTTTGCTGCTTCTGTGCACCAAAGTTCAAAATGGCATTTCCCTGTTCCCCCAATATCTCTGTACTTGCCAGTAGTCAGAAGAGGATATCCCCTTCTGTTTTAGGTTCTATAATAGGATTCGGGAGGAGCATCACAAGTATCCATAGTGAAGAGGAATCAGCAAAGCAGTGAGTGCCATGACACATTTTAACACCATTGTGATTGTGGGAACTGGTATTATGTTCAGATATATAAAAGTAAATGCTGCATTCCTTCAAGTCAAGTTCAGTTCTTGAAGACTTATTGGACATGTTCCATGTATTTCCATGGCCACAGTACAGAAATTATTTGCCACTGCTGCCTTCCCGGATGTTTTTCTTCCACTTTCCAATCTAGCCTGCAGCTTAGGATATACATATACATACATACAATGGTCATCTTCTTTATCCATTATTTGTTCATTTCAGTTTATGTCCAAATCTTGAAGATATTTTTCTCAAGATACGTTACACGATCTGAAGGGATCCAGCAAACTTTAGAATCCTCAGTTAACTAACATTGCAAGTAAGGGCTTTCTTTCTGCAAAGCCAGTTAGCAATGATACAGATCAGTTGCATTTTTATGATGCAAACTGGTATAGAGATGGGCCAAATAGAATAACAGCCTCAATTCTCTACAAGAAGGGTGCAAAAAGTACAGCCTGGTGTGTCCACATCTATCTTATCAGTGTCTCTTTTGCGGCCCCTAAAGCCTCCACAAAAGGGATGGGATCAAATATATGGAATCCATTTTAGCATTTTATGGGAGTTTTGAGGGCTTTAAGGGACAAAATAAGTCTCTTGCAGGAGATTAAAAATCCAATTTCAATCCTTAATGGCTAAAACCCTTTAACAACACGGACCTTGATCTCACTCACTACAGATTGCAGCATGTTGTACAAAACCTGCTATGGCCCTCAGACCAAAGGAAGTTAGGCACCTAACTGGGCTATAAAGTCCCCTTAAAAGACTTAATTTTGTTATTAATTATGTGCTATCAAGTCAGTGTCAACTCTTAGTGACCACATAGATAGATTTTCTCCATGATGATGATCTGTCCCTAATTTGATCCTTCAGGTCTTCCTGGTGCACCATCACCACTGTAACTGAGTCCATCCACCTTGCTGTTAGTCATCCTCTTCTCCTCTCTCCTTCTATTTTTCCTAGTATTAGAGCCTTCTCCACAGATCTAGGTCTTCACATAATGTGTCCAAAGTAGGATACTTGGTTATTGAGATGTATTTATTTACTCAGGGATTAAAACTGTTCCATGCTTATCTGATTTGTTTAAAACCTATGTGTTACTCATAAATGAAAACATTTCAAAAAGATTTTTTTAAAAAAATTGCAGAGTCTTTTCCTTCTTTTTGTAGAAAACAAGCTTTCTGTAAGTTATTGCAAGCCTTTTAGATAACAAATAGGCATTTCTATTTTTTCTTTTAAAAGCTAGCAATCTTTAAAGGCTATAAACTTAAAGCCACAACCTAATAGTACTACAAAATAAACACCCACATCCAGTTTACAAAGCTTAAAATAAATGAAAGTATTTTAAATTATTTTATATATGCAAGTATTACAGCTTCTTAGCTAGATCTGATCAACATTGGGTTAAGAGAAAGTATTAGAATGTTGTTGAGGGTAGATGTAGATAATATTTGAAATATAGCTAGTATTTGCATTTTCAGAACTGAAAGGTCAGCAATCTACTCTTTATTCAGAATACTAGTTGTCTTATCTGGATATCAGTGAGTGACAGACTAACTTTTAGCTAATGATCTTATAATATGTAATTGGTCCTTCCTACCTCTTCCATTTCTTGCCTTTGTGATCTCTCACCCTGATGAAGAATAGTAGGGAATTCAAAAGCTTTTCTCTCATACTGGTTGGTCTAATAAATTTAACCTAGCTACAGATTTTCTTCCTCCTGTGCCTTGCACTGATATCAGAATATGTATCATTTGGTCTTGAATAATTGTGTTTGTACAACACACTAACCCATGGTTAACTGAATCATGGTTTATTCAATTAACTCCATTTTATAAGTTCATGTGACAAATTAACCCACAAACTAATGACATAAAATGTAATGAGCTACTGTGTGAATTCAGTAAGTTATAGTAGCTCAGTCAATATCTCTTCCAGTTGTCTCCTACAGCCTGCTCCCCAGTTAGCTATCTGTTCTTGTTATTGAACACTGTATCACCCACAACTGGCCAAATTTCAGAATTTATTGATCCCAATCAGTCTAAAGAGAATGCTAAAACTAGATTTAATGAGCCTGAGTGAAACTACTTTTGTTGTTGTTGTTTAGTCGTTAAGTCGTGTCCGACTCTTCGTGACCCCATGAACCATATTGCGCCAGGCCCTCCTGTCCTGAAACTACTTTTACTCACTTCTAATTATACATTAGGGGAGGGTTTTACTCATTCCTTATTCCCTTTACTAGACATACCTCACTGAGCAAAGATTTGTTTTAATCATGGTTTTTTGAATAAGCTGAAGTCAGAGCAGGTTCACACAACATGCTAAACTGTAATATAGTTGGATTGGCTTAGTTTGGCTTGTGAATTGGTTGGAGATTTGCATCATTTGCATATTAATGTCATTAACCAAATGACATTAATTGGTGCAGAAGATTTATCTGGACCATATCAAGTCTCTTGCACTGAGGTTTCATTGTATCAGTAAAAAGTGTTATGTGAAAATTTTGTTTGACCAAAGCCATAATGGATGGCAGAGATAAATAACTATGGACCCATCTAGTGATGACCATGGCAAATGGAAGACTGTGACTTGGTATATGAGAGGAGTAAATGGTAGAGCATGAATTAAAGAATGAAAGGATAATAGATACATTGTGTGTCTGTGAAATGAAGAGAAAGGGAAAGAATGCAATAGATCTGAATGAAAATCTGATCTTGAGGAAAGGCGTTGATAACTACAGACAGAGAATTAAAGTTATAGGTTTGGTTATGAATGGAAAGGCTAAAATATATGTCAGAAATTATGAATTGGTGTTGTCTAGATTGTTGGGGTTGAGCCAGTTTGGTATAGTAGTTAAGGCACCAGGCTAGAAACTGGGAGGCCATGAGTTCTGGTCCTGCCTTTGGCATTAAACCAGCTGGGTGACCTTGGGCCAGTCACTTTCTCTCAACCCTAGGAAGAAGGCTGTGGCAAACTATTTCTGAAAATCTTGCCAAGAAAACTGCAGGGACTAGTCCAAGCAGTCACATCTGAAACTAGGAATCCCTTAAGTAGATGATAATTGGACGTTATGTTGTAGTAAATGCTGATATGTTTTATTTGTGCGACTTTCTGAATGAATGAGATTCAGGAGAAAAATATTATTTGGATAGGTAGGAACGAGCTGAGAGAGTACAGAAAAAGTGATCGGGACATTTTGAGACCCAAGAATGACTATTGAATATCTGTTTAGAAAAAGGTCTGTTTTGAATGTGTGTATTATGCCTATTCATAAAAACACATATGACAAAGGAATGAATACAAATATGGAACATGATTGGTTGAAAGGGAAAGGTAGCAAGAGTAAGTACAAGACTTCAGAGGGAATAGCATGCTAGAGGAGATGTTTGGCAGAAGTTTGACTGAAAGGGCATGAGAGATTATGAGCAAAATCTGGGAATTTAGTAAAAAATTCTGTAAAGAAATGTAAAAGTGACCTTGGTGAAGGAATGAATGAGCTGTTAAAGGAGGAGAAATTACTACTCAGCCTGGGAAAGTGTAAAGGATGAGAAAGAAACTCAATTCTGTTTGGTATAAGATAGGACAGAGGGAAACTCTGACAGGCTTTTAAGTTTCTGTTATTATATTCTACAACACTAAAGCAGCATTGCTGGAATCCTTGTGGTGGTTATTTCTTGACCTAGCCTACTTCAGAGGGCTGAAATTCAGTGTATAATCTGAATATGTTTACAGATACGATATAGAAGTATGAGTGTCATAATTATTTGGTACCCCAGGAAGTATTAAAGTAAGTCATTCATGGTGATAGGATGTTTTGATATGATGCATCAAGTGCAATCTGACTAATAATATCTATTCAGATTCCATTATTTTGCTTGACTATAGTATAGCCAAATAAATTGAACAGTTCTGAGAGAGAAGTTCAACGAAAACAAACAAAACCTAGAGAATCCAAGGAGTAGCTGTTTTTGATTCTAATATTTTGATTATGCTAATTCAGATGTTAACTGGTTGTCTTTTTATTTGCTTTATTATTTTTACATTATAAATAATGTCATTAAATTTCTCATTTGCAAAGCTTTTTCCCCCTTTTCATTTGTTTTTTTATACATGTAGTCCTCACTTAATGACTGTTCATTTAACAATGGTTCAAAGTTATGACTGCTTCAGAAAAAGTGCTTTACAGGTTGTACAACCATCACAAACCATTGCACCACCCCCTGCAGTCACATGATCGTGATTTGTGACCTTTTTTACGACAGTTGTAAAGCAAATCACCGTAGTCAATAAGCGAATCACATGGTCGTTAAGTGAATTCCGGCAAAAATGTCCATTGAGAAGCTGGATTCGCTTAACAACCACATGATTCACTTTATGACCATTGTAAAAATTGTTGTAAAATTGGGTCCAGTCATGTGGTGACTCGCTTAATGACTGCCCCACTTAACAACCAATTTTCTGATCCCTATTGTGATTGTTAAGCAAGGACTTTTGTTGTTGTTCAGTCATTAAGTCGTGTCTGACTCTTTGTGACCCCATGAACCATATCACGCCAGGCCTTCCTGTCCTTCACTGCCTCCCTGAGTTTGCTCAGTTTCATGCTCATTGCTTCAGTGATGCTACCTAACCATCTCATCCTCTGCCATCCTCTTCTCCTTTTGCCTTCAATCTTTCCCAGCATCAGGGTCTTTTCCAGAGTCCTCTCTTCGTATTAGCTGACCAAAGTATCTGAGCTTGAGCTTCATTATCAATCCTTCCAATGAGCAGTCAGGGTTGATTTCCTTTAAGATTGATTGGTTTGACCTCCTAGCAGTCCAGGGGACTCTTAAGAGTCTTCTCCAGCACCACAGTTCAAAGGCATCAATTCTTCGGCGCTCAGCCTTCTTTATGGTCGAGCTCTCACAGCCATACATTACTACTGGAAAAACCATAGCTTTGACTATGCGGATCTTTGTCGGCAAGGTGACGTCTCTGCTTTTTAATATGCTATCTAGGTTTGCATAGCTTTCCTCCCAAGGAGCAAGCGTCTCTTAATTTCATGGCTGCAGTCTCCATCTGCGGTGATCTTGGAGCCCAAATAAATGAAGTCTGTTACTGCTTCCATTTCTGCTCCTTCTATTTGCCAGGAATTGATGGTTCCAGATGCCATGATCTTAGTTTTTTTAACGTTGAGTTTCAAGCCAGCTTTCGCACTCTCCTCTTTCACCCTCATCAAGAGGCTCTTTAGTTCTTCTTCACTTTCTGCCATTAGGATGGTATCGTCTGCATATCTGAGGTTGTTGATGTTTCTCCCTGCAATCTTAATTCTGGCTTGTGATTCTTCCAGCCTGGCATTTCTCATGATATACTCTGCATATAGGTTAAATAAGCAGGGTGACAGTATACAGCTTTGTCGTACTCCTTTCCCTATTTTGAACCAATCGGTTGTTCCATGACCAGTTCTAACTGTTGCTTCTTGGCCCACATACAGATTTCTCAGGAGACAGGTAAGATGGTCTGGTACCCCCATCTCTTTAAGAATTTGCCACAGTTTGTTGTGATCCACATAATCAAAGGGTTTTGCATAGTCAATGAAGCAGAAGTAGATGTTTTTCTGGAACTCTCGTGCTTTCTCCATGATCCAGCGAATGTTGGCAATTTGATCTCTAGTTCCTCTGCCTCTTCGAAACCCAGCTTATACATCCGGTAGTTCTTGGTTCATGTACTGCTGAAGCCTAGCTTGTAGGATTTTGAGCATAACCTTGCTAGCATGTGAAATGAGTGCAATTGTGCAATAGTTTGAGCATTCTTTGGCATTGCCCTTATTTGGAATTGGAATGTAAACTGACCTTTTCCAATCCCGTGGCCACTGTTGCATTTTCCAAACTTGCTGGCATATTGAGTGCAGCACTTCAACAGCATCATCTTTTAGTATTTTAAATAACTCAGCTGGAATACTGTCATCTCCACTAGCTTTGTTGTTAGTAATGCTTCCTAAGGCCCACTTGACTTCACTCTCTAGGATGTCTGGCTCAAGGTCAGTGACCACACCAGTATGGACATCAGGGACATTAAGATCTTTCTTGTATAGTTCTTCTGTGTATTCTTGCCACCTCTTCTTAATCTCTTCTGCTTCTGTTAGGTCCCTGCTTTTTTTGTCCTTTATCATGCCCATCTTTGCACTAAACGTTCCTTTGATATCTCCAGTTTTCTTGAAGAGATCTCTAGTCTTCCCCATTCTATTGTTTTTCTCAATTTCTTTGCATTGTTCATTTAAGAAGGCCTTCTTATCTCTCCTTGCTATTCTCTGGAAATCTGCATTCAGTTGCTTATATCTTTCCCTTTCACCCTTGCTTTTCGCATTCCTTCTTTCCACAGCTATTTGTAAAGTCTCATCAGACAGCCATTTTGCTTTCTTGCATTTCTTTTTCTTTGGGATGGTTTTAGTTGCTGCCTCCTGTACAATGTTACGGACCTCCGTCCATAGTTCTTCAGGCACTCTGTCTACCAAATCTAATCCCCTAAATCTATTCATCACCTTCACTGTGTACTCACAAGGAATATGATCTAAGTCATACCTGAGTGGTCTAGTGGTTTTCCCTACGTTCTTCAATTTAAGCCTAACTTTTGCAGTAAGAAGCTCATGATCTGAGCCACAGTCAGCTCCTGGTCTGGTTTTTGCTGTCTGTATAGAGTTTCTCCATCTTTGGCTGCAAAGTATATAATCAATCTGGTTTCGGTATTGACCATCTGGTGATGTCCATGTGTAGAGTTGTCTCTTGTGTTGTTGGAAAAGAGTGTTTGCTATGACTAGCTTGTTCTCTTGACAGAACTCTATTAGCCTTTGCCCTGCTTCATTTTGTACTCCGAGGCCAAACTTGCCTGTTATTCCGATTACTCCTTGACTTCCTACTTTAGCATTCCAATCCCCTATGATGAAAAGGACATCTGTTTTTGGTGCTAGTTCTAGAAGGTGTTGTAAGTCTTCATAGAAGCAGTCAACTTCAGCTTCTTCGGCATCAGTGGTTGGGGTATAGACTTGGATTACTGTGATGTTGAATGGTTTGCCTTGGATTCACACTGAGATCATTCTGTTGTTTTTGAGGTTGTACCCCATTACTGCCTTTCCCACACTCTTATTGATTATGAGTGCTACTCCATTTCTTCTAAGGGTTTCTTGCCCACAGTAGTAGATATAATGGTCACCTGAATTAAATTCACCCATTTCCGTCCATTTCAATTCGCTGATTCCCAAGATGTCAATGTTCAGTCTTGTCATCTCATGTTTGACCACATCCAGCTTGCCTCGGTTCATAGATCTTACATTCCAGGTACCTATACAATGTTGTTCTTTACAGCATCGGACCTTCTTTTCGCTTCCAGATACATCCACAGCTGAACGTCCTTTCGGCTTTGGCCCAGCCGCTTCACTCTTTCTGGAGCTACTTGGAATTGCCCTCCGCTCTTCCCCAGTAGCATATTGGACACCTTCCGACCTGAGGGGCTCATCTTCCGGCGTCATATCTTTTAGCCTTTTAACATTGTCCATGGGGTTTTCTTGGCAAGGATACTGGAGTGGGTTGCCATTTCCTTCTCCAGTGGACCACATTTTGTCAGAACTCTCTGTCATGACCTGTCTGTCTTGGGTGGCCCTGCACGGTATAGCTCATGGCTTCACTGAGTTATTATGCAAGCCCCTTCGCCACGACAAGGCAGTGATCCATGAAGGGGAAGCAAGGACTACCTGTAGTTATATCTCACCTGTTCTGCGGTTTAAAATGGTTGAGATAGGGACATGGGCATCGGTGGAGGTGGGAGACAAGGGGAGAGCGACAGAATGTGCATTATGATGTCACGGCACAAACTCTGCCTCATTCAAACTGGTGTGTGATGTCACACTTAAGTACAAAAAGGTAGAGCTTGTGTTGTTTTGGTATCATCTTGGCAAGTAGTAGATGCCTGGCATGGGATCTTCTTTGTTGGATCCCACAATGACAATCCTGTGCAACTGAGCTGAGAGTGGCCAACTCAAAGATAACTAGTGAGCATCCATGACATGTTGCAACAGGTTTTACTCTTTCTCAGCAATAATACAAATGCTAATAATATTTCTTCCAGGTTTTGGGGGGACCATCTATTTAACATGTAGTTTTTTCCTCAGTTTTGATGGTTTGCTTGCATTTTGTTGTGGGTTATCTTTAAGCGTCTCTTGATAAAATATCTTAGAGTAAGTTCTGTTAATTTGTAAAGTTTCATAAGACTTTTCATGGCTTTTAATATTGACAGACTTTCCACAATTACCTTTCTGGATATCTTTAAATCATATCATTTCCTTGTTACTTAGAGATAGTTTTTATATTGTGCATTTTATTATTGCAGGTTGTACTGTACAGCCTTTGACTAAATAGTTGTTTATAATAGTGTTTTTCAAGTTACATTGGAATGATCGGTTATCTTCAGCAACGTGCACAGCAAAGCATGCCTACTATTATTTTTCCTATAGCATGTAATATTCAAGCTATCAAGAGGCACGGTTTCTTCTCAATGTCCCAATTAATAATTCATTGTTCTGAGCTTGTGTTCGATAAATTATGTTTCCTTTCCCCCTAAATAATAGTTAGATGGAAAAACAGGTCTAGGGCTAAAATAGATCATATAATAATAATTTTAGTAGAAAAAACGCATTCTATTACATTTCAGTTTTGCTTGCCTCTGTCAGGTTTTAAGTGCTCTTCTTGTGGCAATGAAGAGGCTATTCTTTCTTTCTAGGTTGGAGTAACAATGGAGTAAAGAAAAAATGTCAGTGTTGCTTGGTTGCATTCTGTCGCTTGGGAATCAATGCTCCACGTGGCTCAGACTGCACTGGATTCCAAAGGGATTTCTCAATAATTTTTAGTGATATATGCTCAGATGGAAATCATAGTTGTCACACCTTACTTATCGTATAAGTGCTGTTCCCAATTCAGTATACTGACAATTTTTTAAAAAATTACAAATGTCTGTATTGGTTCAATATTAGTTTTTAACATAAGCTTCATTATTGTTTGTCAGGCTTCGGAGATGAAAGTTTTAATGATGCATATTTCCACTGAAAATTCAGGGCTAATTTTTACTCTGCAGCATATGACTTTGGCAGTTTGTGGAAGCTATTTTACATTACAACACATTTTGCATTTTAAAATCTTTGAATTGATGTAACTGTAATGGTACTAGCAAATACACTTAACAAAGTCAGTCTAAACATTTGGGCCAGCAGAAGAATAGCAATATTCTAGGACACTATTCCAAATATTCCAAATAAAAATATTAGAAAGAATACATTCATCTTTGCATGTATCTCAGTTTTTAACTCTGTAACAAGGGGGCTAGTATTTATTTATTTGGCTTATATGCCTCTCCATTTCTCGAAGCAATTTATAATTAAAAGCATAACATTAAAACATAGAAAATCAATAGCATAACTGTAACAGCAAGAAGGCTCTGATGAGTTCGCCATTCAGGCAATAAAATCTCTAGGTGTCCTCAAATGCCTTCTTGTAAAGTCACATTTTTTGCAGCTCTTTGGTTATATTATATTACCAAATATAGTAAGAGGGAGTGGTCCAAATTCCAGAGGTGGAGGACCATCATTGAGAAGGCTCAAGCAAGGGTCCCTGCAAATGACATCCCTTCAGATTTGCAACCCTGAGCAAGATGGATAGTTTCAACACAGAAAAGATGGTTTGGGTGATATCCAGTCACTAAGCTTTGTACACAACAACCCAGAGTTCTCACTCAGGGCACAAATGACCAGGCTTAAATTATCCTACTTCAGACACATTACGTGAAGACCTAGCTCTCCAGGGAAGACTCTAATGCTGGGGAGGGTGGAAGAAAAGAGAAGAGGATGACCAGCAGCAAGGTGGATGTACTCAGTTACAGCAATGATGAGTGCACTATTGGAAGACCTGAAAGACCAGGTTAGGGACAGATCACCATGGAGAAAATTTATGTGGGTGCTAAGAGTTGACATAATGAATCAACCAAAGCTATGTAAGGCTTTAAAAGTGATAACCAGCACCTTGAATTTTACCAAAACTGACTAGCAGCTGATGCAGCATGTACATGCTGCTGGTTTCTGTGGAGCCTGTTTATAACTGAATGGGGTTGACTTTGCAGTAAGGTGTTCCACAGGCAGGAATCAATCCCTCTGCCAAAACTTTTGTTTTCACTCAGACTTTTGTAATCACCAATTGAGAAGCAATGCAAAGAGCGAATGTGCAGTAGTCATTTATTTATTTCATTTATTTATTCCATTTCTATCCTGCTGCATTCCAAGCAACTCTCAGCAGTTTACATGATACAGAAACATTAAAACATTCCCAGTAAGTCTTAAAATACAATATCACAATTTAAAACAAACCCTGAAGTCCAAGTTAATCAAGAATAACAGTCAGGAATAACAGTAAATTGAAAATTCAAATAAAAGATGGTTAAAACTAATTTGTGCAACTAGCTTGGTGCTTTAGAGCAGAATAGCTGAAACTGACTTGTATGTTTGAAACTGGTAAATGCAGGGAAACTGGCAAATGAGCAACAAAAGGTTAGATTATCGTTCTCCATTTTCTGGACACTGCACATGAAAAAATGGGGCTGTTGCATCTAAAGATAAATATCCTCACAGATGCCATTTCAAAATATAGTAAATACAGATTTATGCAAATGCACCCTTTTTTCTTTCCCAAATGAAATACTGGTGGTCTGCTTTCTGCTTCTCTATCTTGTTGAAAGCCTGAGAATAAGTTAATTTCAAAAATAGGAAGCAGGGCCTGGGTGACCTTGGGGGAAAGTGACAAGTATGAAAGGAACTCAGGAAAACCAAGTATTAATGGAGAGGGCAAATGTAGGAGAGAAGCCAAGACTACCTAGTGACCAGAAGAATGCCCATGCGTGCTTCCCAACTCTGCTCACATCCATAATAGGTCAACTGGTCTTGCCTCCAAGATAATGGGTTGACAAAGGCTTACAAACGTTGCTTACCTTCAAGCTGGGAGAGGAGTAGTATTGGTTTCAGGGAAAAATAATCCTTAGTCCAGTACCCTTAGTATTGACTTAAGGCTGTTTCACTCTTGAGCTAAGGATTGGATGAGGGCAACATAGTGCAATGAAGGGGAATGTTGGGAGTGTCAGAGCAAGTAGAGATAGGACCACAGAACAGCACATATGGGGAAAGGAAATTGTCTTTATAGAGTGGCCCTCAACCCAAAGCAGTTACTGATCTCTAATTTAAGGGGAAAAGTACTTTGCTTCCATCAGAAGCACAGCCATAATGCAATACAGTTAAAAATGGTACTCTTTTAGCCTTTGAAAACAATATATTTTCTCTAGGGAGTTCTTAGCAAATTCTTAAATAATAACTTTCTCTTTTTTCACAAGATGTCTTAACAATTTTGCTTTTGAGGTTTTTATGTATTGTGTAAACTTATATATCTAATTCTAAGGAACTGTGGAAGACCATAAGCTTCCTGGGCAACATCAAATTCTACTAAGAATTCAGGTCAGGAACTCCTTCCTTGTTTCCTAGCAACTTAGGATAGTGGGCCTTTTTCTATTTGAATGAAATCATTCAGCAACAGAGACCAGGATCATTTGCGTGGCCTAAGGCAATATTTTGCATACACTTGGGAAGAAGCTCTGTAGCATAACACATTGCCTGCCTGTTTATAAGAAGAGGGCTCTGCCTTTTAAGTCCGATGGAACCAACATTACTTCATCCTCCTTTAATGTGAAGAATAGGATTAGAATTCTGCTTTTATTACTGCTCTTTCGGTTGTCAAGGTGAGGCATTTATCTTCAAACCATGTACTTTCCTAGTTACTGAATTTGTAAATCAAAACTATATTCAGATAAGGACTTCCACTTCCTATTGATCTAACTGAAGCAAACATTTCCAGAGATTTCCTGGTTACTTATGCAAACAACATAGAGTAGGACAAGCATTTTTTCACTGTACTTAATTTCATTTGGAGTACTGCCAAATTTTGCTTATTGCTTCCATTTTTATAGTGCAGGAAACACCCTTTGCTCTTTTCTGATTAATCTGTTACAGAATTTATTTAATTAAAAAAATACTTTGTTGGAGTGATAGTACAGTATATGCATATACCCTCGAAGAGAATTGTTACATTGTTGATTGTGGTAATATTGTAAGTAATCTGTAAATGATCTGCATAAATTTCTAATGTTTTAACATTTGAGTTCTCTGAAATTATTGCTTTTCAATTTCATTTTGCTTTTTTAATTTATAATTACGCAAAGCAGGCTATGAACCTTAAACTTTTAAAACTTTTTTGTGTTGACTACTTTTTGTTTATTATCAACATTTTGTGAATTACATATTGGAACCTTTAAATGAATGAGTGTTTATTCAGATAATGAAATCAAATCATACTTTGGCTAGATCCCCAGATCACATTAAACTGTGATTTGGTTTGTTTAGTTTTGGCTTAGCACGATATTGAACCCAGGCCTCATGGCTTGTAAGTTATGGATGGTTTAAATTGATGTTTGTCAGATTTCCTGGCAAAACTTAAGCAGAAATTCTGGGATACTGGACAGAGCCTGGCTCAGCTTGGCTGATGGGTTGAACACAGCTAGAGTCTCTTGGAGATACAAAACATATGGCTAGATAAAAAACTTTATTGCATAGGAGAATGAAGTCATACAAAGGAGTTGATTCACCTCTGTTGCTTTTTCTTCCTGCCACCCTTCAACAAATTGTTTGCTTATGGCCTTGAAACTGAGCAGTTGTTGATCATTTATATAACTGACTTATCTGCTGTTGGAAACACGGGCTATTGTTTTGGCTCTTACCATGTGAACCAGGCCACTGGGAGGCTACCAGATCTGGGCTACAAAAGTCCAGATGACTGTGAGAATTTTATGTATATCTTTGCTGCTATCTAGATTTTAGTTTACCAAATTGGGTAGCCCTATTCTACAGTGATTTCTTTAAAATGTAATTAAAACAAATAATAGACATGATGCATGAAACCAGCCTCTGTTTTAGCCTTCACAAACAGTCTCGGAGGAAAAAATACTTTGTAATATAAAGTTCTATGAATTATGAAATTATATTTCTGCATGAGATGTGCTCTGTCAAATTAAAACATTTATCTTTACCACTGTGGGAAAATTGAAGCTGTATATTTTTATTGTCGAATACTATTTTTTAAAAAAAAAATCCTGAAAAGAGAATAGGTGCTGGGTCTGTGGGAAAGGAATCTTGCTAGCATTTGTAAATTTTATTTTAAATTAGTATATGAGGGTAGTTTTGGTGTGAAGATTGGAGAATGCTCAACCTCTGAAAGTATTTAAGCAATATAACCTTTTTTTCAAAGAAAGAAGAAAATGGTAACATGCATTGGGTTGATTTTTATATTTGCTTATCAACAGGGAATTCAAGGGTACCATAGAACAGATGACCATGGCATCTCTCTTTTCCTGTGGATTGCTTTCATGGACTCCAATTCAGTGTGGTTCCCTGATCACAAATAAGTGATCTTCAAATAATCAATTTTGCAAGACTAAAACCCTTTTCCTAAAACCCTTTTATTGCAGAAACTGTGCTAGATCACTCAAGGTAAGAAATACCTTCTTGTTATTACTTCTTGGAATATAAATACGATGTTTAGGCAATTCCTTTTTCTTTTCTCTTAATCCTGATAAACCAATGTGGATGGATTATAGGTAGTTTCTTTACCACTACTACTGAAACCAGCCTAAAATATCCCTGCAAACTAATAGCAGTAACAATATTTCTAAATTAACAGAGTTGTAAGGATCTACACTGTCAGCTCTCACTCTCCTTTTCACATCTGAACAGTAGTTTAGCTACTGGCAGTTATATGGCCAATGCAATAACATGAGAGAAGATATTATGTCTACCCAGACTGCAACACAGTAATTACTACAAAAATGAATCTAGTTATCAGAACATACACTGCCATTTTAGTTAATTAAATGAATTATTGATACTCTCGCCTGAAATATCTAAGCTCCTAACTATGACCTAACTGGTAGAGTAGGCAAATAGATTCTCTCCCACATTCTGTATTAGATGTATCAGATTTCTTCTGAGAAGCATAATTTAAAGATCTAAAGCTGAAAAGGCTCCCTATATTTCTGCTTAGAGGATAAGCATGAATTTCAAGGTGTTTGATGAGCTAGCTCCAACTAGAACAGCCAGAGACATCCTAGAAGGAATCTGGGGTGGGATACCTACTCCTTCTTATTGCCAAATGCCTCTCTTTGGAGGGGTGGTCCTCTGGTGGGTGCATTGTGTGAGATGTAGGCAAGAAGCCAACTGTGCTACAACAGCACCCATAGTCTTTGTGATCTCCTTGCTTACAATGTTACACTGAACACCTTCTCAGAGAAGAGCATTTGGACCTTGCTGCTACAGGAAAAAAACTGGACTCTCTCAATTGTGCATGATCCTCAATTTTTATTCCCAGAGCTCCTGAGACTGAGGCACAGAGGTGGACATGGCTTTCTGGGGCAGCTGCCTACCTCCGTGCCTTTTTTGAGCCATCAGAATGAGACTGAATTGGACTGTGAATCAGGAAGCAGATGGTGGTGTGGTCCCAATCTATTGTTTGAGACTGTTGGAGAAAAATGTGTTAGAGGGAACTCAAATTGTTTAAATTCTTCCACAAGATAGAGGTTTTACTTGCATGTGTGGGGCTGCACCAAGAAAGAGAAATTAGGCTCTCTCTATTTACAAGCATTTGCTTAGGAAATTAATTCAGTGGTTGAACCTTGTTTCAGGGTCATGATGCAATAAAAATTAAACTAAATTAAATTCTTGGAACTTTGTGATGACAAGTAATTCTTGTAATGCTCATGAGTAAAGGCCTTTAAAAATAAAAATATAAACATCTAAACCTTGCCAGCTAACAAGCGTAACTTCTTAGCATCTCCTGTCCTGAAGATGTTACCTACTAATGATAACAATATGTTTGCAACTCAAAACATTAGCTCAGAGAACTCTAACAACAGAACCTGCCAATCCTGAGATACATACATTCTCTTATTATCTCTACTATTGTAGAAATAAACATGATTGACTTACAATGTGAAAAAAAAGCATTGAAAATGTGATATACTTTATACAATTGAACTGAGATATCAAGCTTGGAACACTTTGGAAGTGTTACACACACACACTTTTTACCCTGATAGCATTCTGAAGGGCCTTGGATTTGGATGGTTGGAGCCTCTTTTGGGTGTTGTTGTTGGCCAGATTCAGCATTCTTTACCTGTTTTCTTATTTGCTTTTTGTTGTTGTTGGTGAATTGTATTTTACCCTTTTGGTTATATTGTGAGCAGCCCAGAGTTGTTTGGAGTTGAGTGGCAATTAAATTAAATTCCAAAGTAAGTATTTTTGCAGCCCAAATATGATAGTCATAGTTAGATCATATTTTGGATATGCTATCTGAATTGATTGGTGCATATTGATTTTTTATTTACTTATAATAAACAAATTTAGTGAAATAAACATTGTGAAAGCAAAACATTCCATATTGGTATCTCCTCAAAATAACATGGAAAGATTACAAAACCTAGGCAATGTTTATGACTTTAAAATTTATGCTGTACCAAATTGTATTACTCAATATTTCTTAAGCTGTACCAAACAATGCATCTAATAAGTTCTTCGATCCTCTCCAATATATTTGTGTTACAACTCTCTGTCATGGTTTTTCCCTTGTAACTTATCATGGCAATTGTAATTTGATGATAATATTGAATGATATTTTTGAAATCCATTGCATTATATTTAGTCTCTGGAGGGGGAAAGGGATAATAATGTTTTTAAAAAGTTGGATATTGATAAATTATCAAAATAATAAAACTTGGACAGCAGCATATTCTCCTGAGTAAAGAGATAAAAATGGTGTGTGTGTCCATACAATCCTTTAGCCTTTGTTTGGCTATTAAAAATAACAGATGCTTGTTAGTGGACAGGAAGCCCAAATGGAATTCAGATATCACCTATCTGGTGACATATCAGCCTGGGTGCAAGGCTGGTATTTTGTCTCCATTAACCAAGAGAGGAACTGGTTGTTTGGAATTTGGAATGAGCATTTGAGCTTGTTGGAAAAGGGTGCTAACATTTCAGATGGCAGTATGTTAGTTTTTGGAAGATACTGGTGTTAGATTGATCTTCCACAGGTAGAAGAAATATTGCTGGCACTATGCATGCTTGTCTCTCATCTGCTAATCCTATATCTCTGGAAATAAAGTTTGTTTTGAAGTGTTGATTATAAAGCTCCAATAGTCACTCCTCATGAAAATGCATTGGTAGTACTGTAATCTGCTTCTGTTTCCTGAAGATGGTGCTTTTTGTTGGCTAACTTTTATTACTATCAGACACCTGGATATCATATCTCTTGAAACAAAGATGAGCCTAAATCTCATTAACATCCAATGTGCTGAAATTTCAATGGACTTAGGTGTGCCTGAATTTTTTGTGAATTATACTGTCACCTGTTTTTTTAAAGACAAGATAGAGAAATGAGAAGTTGCTTTTATTATTTCAACTTCATGCTCAGTATACATACATAATTAATTTCTTTTTAATTAATATTTTAATTAAATATTTTACAGAAAGTATTTGAACAAGAAAAAAATACATGAAAAAAGAATAAAAGCAGAATGCAAATAGGTGTGAATAAGTCAACAAGGAACCTAAAATGTCATAAAATTACAATTTTACAATGTATATTGTAAAATTATAAAATATATATCTCTTTTTGAAGAAAAAAATAAAAATCCCTATTAAGCTTTAAAATAAAGATTTCTATGTTTTCAAATTTTATACAAAATGGAGTATGGTATCTGTTAAAAGAGTTCACAGAAAGAACCACCTTTCATCTTAGATGATTACATAATACTGTTTCTGAGGAATTAAACTAGCAATAATCAATAGGAAGTATATTTCCTGTACATTATTTTTTCTTTTTTAAATTAATAACTCAGAATTTTTTAAAAAATCACAGATTGAATTGGTATAAGTGCTTTGGTTTAAAAAATACATTGTAAGTTTGGTTTACAGTTTAGGAACAGAGAAAATAGAACGCCATCTAGAATAGGATTTTAGGCAGTTCCAATGGGAGAAGATAAAAGATATGAGATTCATTTCAAGGAGACTGATAGAGCTCTATAGCACCATAAAAATGCTCTATGAATATTTTAGCATTATGTTTCATGTTAATAAACTCCACCTTGTTCAGCTTTGTGTTAGATCCTTGGGGATTACGTCAGATGAGGAAATGTGTTTATCACATAGGGATTATTGTTAAAGTCAATAAGCTTGGCTGCCTGGAATTATTACAGCAAGCTGAGACTGTTTCCACTTCATAGATAGTGTCTCCCAGGGAAGTTAGTGATGTTTCCTGTTGAAATTCCAAGGACAGGGAGAATTTGCCTGGTATAGCGCCCAATTTAGTCAAAATGTATCTCCTCTTCAAAGGACATCTAAGCCCGTTTATATTCCAATTTCAATTGGCAATTAAAGATTACCTGAATGTGAAACACACTAATGCACACCCTAATATTTCCATAAATGAAGAATAAAAAATAATGTACGGTAATAAAGACAAACCTTCTTTTCAAAAGCCAACCCCCCTGAAAAACATAAAAAAAGGGGGGGAAAATCAAGGACATTTGGTTAAAGTAATAAACAGTAAAAGTAATAAAAACTTGAAAAAGAAAACAATAAAAATACCCATTAAAAGAGCAAGAAGCAAGAAATCACCTGAAAAAGGGGGAGAAAAGTTAAGCTAAGGAATCGAGCTAAGGAGAAGACTCATTACTAGCAGCATCTATATGTGTTCCTTGTAGTTTAGTCAAGATAAATTACAAGTTAGAGTTCTGACGTGTATTGTCCTAAGATACAGGACCTCAGAAACTGGTGCAAAATTAGAAACAGATGCCTAGCAGAGAGACAATGAGGTACAACTGAAGTTTTAATTATAATATTTCAGGCTATGCTGTTCCTTGCCTTTCTACCACACCCCAAAGCCTGCAAATTCATCATTTTAACTTACTGCTCTTCTTTATACAATTATTTAAGTATTCACACTGTAGGAATCTGAGAACAGTGAATTCTTAGCTCCTTGTTTAAATGTTAAGGAGAAATTAATATACAAACTATAGCCTTATGTTCCCCCTCACAAACATTTTTAAAAACATAGTTCAAAGATATAGTAATACCATCTTGGAAGGAAGTTGCCATGGTGGTAACTATTATTTTTGGTTTGTAACATGAAGTGTAGGAAGTTTGTATTGATTGAAGTCATATAATAGGATATGGTACTGTTAGTACTTTTGGGAAATCCAGATTGATAAATTAATATATAAAAATAGTGTAGTGGGCTTTATATGTTAGAGGAATTGGATACCAATTTCATGACTGCGTATTCCTCACGTTTTCTAGACAAATCCTTCCCCCTTTCTTCCATGGTTTTAAGACTAGAAAATACAGCTGTCTGTAGCTATACTGGTCTTTGCCACAGTTAATGCTAATAAGGATTATCAGCCTCTGTACCACTTGGGCTTAAAAAATTGGGCTTTAAAAAGAACCAAATTAGTAGCGTTCTTGGTTTTTAGTAATGTTGATATAGATTTAAACGACAGCTAGAATTAAGCCATGAGATGGAGCACAAGGTGGTGTGATTTGATGTGCAAGAAAGGAAAAGAGAAATGGAATCGGGCTGTGCATACTCCAAAAATGATTCTGATTTCAGTTCATGCAAGCAGAGGACCTCTGTTATTCACTAAAGCCTGGCTTTTTTCGGGCTTTGATACAAACTTGAAAAAAGAATGTCACTGCTATAATAGCCACATTAATGACTTTTTAAAAATATTTTTTAATCTTTTTTTCAGGCATACATGGAAGCATGTAATAATAGGGCTGCTTTAATGAGTAGCAGGGGGTCCTGTGCTTATGTGAAGCATTCCCTCCAAATCATTTTCAAAGTGGGTGGGTGCCTACTGGTTCAGATGACTATTCTCCAGTGTTCTGCTTTCCTGAGGGCCTCAGGAACCAAGTTTATTACACAATTACAGGTGGTCCTCATTTAACAACCACTGGTTCAGCAACCATTCAAGCTTATGACAGCTCTGAATGAGTGGTAAGACTGGTCCTCAAAGTTCCAGCCGTCACAGCACTCCCCAGTCACATGATCATGTTTCAGGCACTTGGCCTGCACTTCCAACCATCACAGTGTCCTGTGATCACGTAATCGTCATTTGTGACCTTCCCTGCCGGCTTCTGACAAGCAAAGTCAGTGGGGAAGCCGGCAGGAAGTTAAAAGTCATGATCATGTGAGGTTTTCACTTAACAACTCACAGGGTCTTCACTTAATGACAGCAACCAAGACTGCTGGAACTGCCATCACTAAGCAGTGCAGTCACATGGTTTTTTGACTTATGACCGCATCGCTTAACAACAGAGTTTCCAGTCCCAGTTAGTATTCTTAAGCGAGGACTACTTGTATCTTCTAGAGCTTGACAATAAATCTAAACAAATACATCTGTTTCTGCAGAAGCAGCATGTGAAAAGGGAATATTCCATTTGTGACTGTTAATCATCAAGGTGGAAAGGAAATAACCTAAAAGTTTTCATAATTTAGCAAATCTGATTTTCTCCTGCGTTGTTCACTGTGGTGATACAAAAAAAGTGTGAGAAGAAGGCTGTATGTTATTGCAGCTGGTTCACATGTTATTAGCTAAATGAAAAGCTGTGTAGCTTTCGGATAGTTGGGTTATTACATTTTAACTTTTATTGTTACTACACTTTCAAAGTCTTATTTTAAAATCTATTGATATTTAAATGACTACTTGGATTCTAAGATCTGTAATATCCATTTATTTTGGTAAATGGGCATAGAAAATAACACAAAACTTTCATTGTGCAGAATAAAACAGTCACTGTGTTAAAATATGAATTCTCTACCACCCATCTCATCTTCCAAGCACTTCCAAGGCGCTTCACACCCAAAGGACCTTTCCCCTGTTTGTCCTCCATTCCATCCAACCCTAAATGCAGCCAGAGAAATAAAACAGCTGAACCCTTCACAGAAAGGAGCTGTTCCTCCAATTGAAGAATTAAAATCTGAGGAGCCATCTCGCCCCTGTTATATCAGCCCGCCCCACTCAGGCCAGCAGAAGGGGCATGTTGCAGACCCCACCAGTCGAGGAATTTCGACTAGTGGGATCTAGGAAGAGGGCCTTTTGTGCCGTGGCCCCCACTCTGTGGAACAACTTACCACCCGAGGTGCAGTGTGTCCCCACTCTCATGGCCTTCAGGAAGAGCATGAAATCTTGACTATGCCAGATGGCCTGGGGGCAGGATGGGGGCTCGCACCAGTGGAAATCCCTTGTGAGGTAATTGATTCTACCCTCCCCCCGTCATCTTGAATGTTTTTAGTCTTTTTATGTATAAGGTTTTTTAAAATATAGTCTGACTTTTAATTAATTCATGTGGGTATTTATTTTTTTAATTGTTTTCGGGGGGTCTTCTAACTGTGAGATGCCCAGAGTGACCCTCTGGGGGAGATAGGCGACATACAAATTGAATGGATGAATGAATGAATGAATGAATGAATGAATGAATGAATGAATGAATGAATGAAAACAGGAGCAAGATGCAAGGAGAAAATACTGTATCTGTCTGCAGCAGGACAGGAAAAAAGTGATAAGGAAATGGGAATATGAACCCATTTAGAACAGAATTTAATTTTTACATCTTACAAAATGACATAATGTATTCAGTCCCCTCCACGGAGTATACATAGTGGCTGCAAGACCTATTACATCTAAAATCTTACAAAAATGAAGGCAGATGTACAATACAAATACAATACAAATGTATTTGTATATGTGAGGCAGAAATGAGCAGAGACACTTAAGAGATTTTCAAACTTCCCCAGAGTCTTGCAGTCACCCCTAATAAAATGGTCAACCAACTTATTAAATCTTGTGAAGGGCTTTAAGAGGTAGCAAGTAAACAAAACACGCAGTTTCTCAAACAGTGTTGAGTAGTGATGTCTTTCAGGGGTTAATTAGTTCGTATGTTAAAATGTTCAGCTATGAAGACAAACAGTGTCAAATACCTTAACCTAAGCAGTATTGTATTAAAATGCTTCCATATTGACACCTTTTTAATAATCCTCCCACCCAGCCTTTTTTAAAACTGGGTGGGAGGATTATTCCTACTTAAAAAAAAAATTTAAAAACGTGACCAGGATTTGGCCACTGAATGAGACACCCTGAGTAGGGTTCATACTTGATAAAGTGAGTATGGTCAGGAGTAAGAAGTAGGAAGGGTCAATAAAAAACATGCATTCAACTTTCAATTAGTTAAAATATTACTTTTTATTTTTCCATGTTAGAGACTATTACAATATATGAATTTCACAAGGACAATGGATACCAAGTTTCAGGAAGCAGACGGATTTGGGGAGGAAGCTTCAGGTAAATGTCTAATTTTAGTTATGTTTGAGAAAATTTCGATAACTACTACCAATTCTGTTAGCCTTGCAGAATAGGAACCCTGTTTATTTTAGGACAATTATCCAATTTAATCTCAATTCAATGTCAGTGAAAATGTACATAGCTAATCAATCTATTGTATGATTTGTATTTGAATAGAAATTATTCTAAAGGAAAAGCTATGTGTTTTTGTGTGTTCATATTTGTGAATAGCATTATCTTACTTTTTTTTAAGATAAAGATGATATCTCTGGATTTTTTAACTACTTAGAAACACACTTTTCACTTAGTGCCCAAATAATAACAGAAAAAAATTTAAATAAAAACAATCATAGCTTTATTGGCTGACAGTTAAATCCTATGGATATTCTATTGAAAAGGAAGACCCACTGAATTCACTGGATCATACTTAAAGGAAAATGTAGCTACATTATGTGGAAGAAATATAGCACCCTAGCTTCTTAAAGAAAAGACTTCCTATATTTGTAGTCCTCTATAGTAAAACAGTACTTATTCTGAGGCTTACACTTAAGATTATTATGGATAAATTCAGACATTCCCTAAGCTTGGATTGGATGTTTAGCAATTTCAAGTAAGGTTAGACTGATTATCTATTCCTCTAATTTAAAACCAGAATTATATTTGTAGGTTAGGTGATCAATTTTGAAAAATCAGGTTAATTTTCTTCAAGTTTCATTAATTTCTGGTTCCTATTTTCACATCTCTTTCTCTTTCCATGAAAGCTGCAGTCACTTTTAGGAATAAGAATTGAGGAATTGCCCAAGCTGGAAAACAATCCTCATATCATTTTGTTCTGATATTGTTTCTCTTTGAAAGAGAGCCAGTTTGGTCTAGTAGTTAAGGCACCAGGCTAAAAACCAGGAGACTGTGAGTTCTAGTCCTGCCTTAAGCATGAAAACCAGCTGGATAACTTTGGGCCAGTCACTCACTCTCAGCCCACAACGTTAGGCTTGGGTGACAAGCTGGTCAGTAACTTCCTGTTGCAACCAATGGATCAACATTTGGTTGATACAAAAAAAGCAGTTTCTGCACCTGTGGGAAAAACACTAGGAAGGGAAAAAAATATTTCTCTTTGAAAACATTGGCTAAAAGTAATTATGGTTCATTAATACCTATTCACCCAGGAAAGAAGAAGTCAAAGTTTAAATCTATTAAAAAGTTCTTTGGGAAAAGAAAAAGGAAAGAAACATTAGCATCTTCAGGAAGTGGTAATATCAACATATGTCAGTCTGCAATTGATATCACAGCCACACAATCTGGGCATATTGATTATGATTCTGAAGATGATCTGAAGTAAGTCAAATGCTTACATTTTCCTTCTTCGCAAAGCAAGTTGTTTTTGTTGTTGTTGTTGTTACCTGAAAAGCAAGGTTATTTCTTAAGAGTTATCCCCCAAGAGAATCTTAATCCTGTGTACGAATGTTTCATTTGTTGAATATTTAAGGTACCCCTCTGGAAGCTGTTATAAAGACATCATGAGAAAGATGTTCTGATACCCATTTATGCTGGAGTGCAGCAAGCAGTGTTAGAAACAGGCATTCTTAGTGATAGCCCCAGAATTCTGAATACCCTTGCCAGTGAAGTATATCGGGCACACACTTCATTATCCTTCCAGCACCAGGCAACCTCTTTTTGCCATCCCAATATTATGTGGGAGAATAATACTTTCCCCCTTTCATGTCTTGCATGGAAGCTTTTCAATCAATCAGTCAGCTGTTTGGTTTTATGATTTATTAAGGACGTGCTACGCTTCAGAACCAAAACTGAAAAGGTGCTTTGGAGCAGGCTCCATAAACAACTTGCTTCTGCAATCTGCAATCCCAGGAAAATACATTTGAGTTAAGCAGACCCTGACAGCATGTCCATACTTGCTCTGACCTTGCCTGTGCCTCTTTAATTTCAATGCATACTTTCCTGGAATTATCTGTGATCCCAGGAAAAGATTCAGCTTCCTTAAGAAGGCACCAAGGGGTGCAGGGTGTGTACACATGCCCTACTCCAAAGCAGCTTTTCAGTTTTGGATCTGAAGTGCAGCATAGCTCTGTTGTTTATATGTGTGGTATATAGCATTTTAATTACTATTTTAGAATATTTTAAGGCTATGTGATGATTTTCACCTTTGTAAGCTATCCTGGGAAAATTAATTTTATTAAATAAATAAAATAAGTAAATGTCCCAGAATGTTCTCTGATAATGCTAATAAATGCTTTACTCGATGTTGCCATTAGAGGGTGCTATAGTACAAAATCATAATGGTTTTGTTTCCTGTTTGTACTACTGTTGAAATGACTTCAAAGTCAATGTACAGAAAGGCTTATATAATAATTCTGGAAACTTGTCCTCATGCAGTATAAATAAGAGCTGTGGAAGTTATAGTTCAATAAATATGGAAGGCACTAGATTGAGGAAGGTTAATCTTATTTTGCCACTTTTACTGAATGTATTTGTAGCAGATGTTAGGAGAACCTCATTGTTCCTATTTATCAGTTTGTCTTTCTTCTGCTCATTACTATAGCATCTTTATTTAAAGAAGAAATGTTTAATTTTAAGTCCTAATATTTGGAAGGATAATATAAATTAACATACACCATTGGCAAAGGCATAAATGTTCATACTTGCCTTTGGCAATATTACAATTAATATAAGGAACATTCTGCTACTTTTCCCCTAATTTTTTGTTATGAAACAAGGCTTTGGGCTATTCTGAGTGCCTAGGTATTATCTTTGTAAGAAAATTATATTCCCTTTGTTAGGACAAAATTATCCCTTGCAACAGATGTAGTAACCCATAGAAAAACATTTGACACATTTATTACATAATGATTATCTATAAAAACCTGTTTTTTTAAGAACAACATTATCCAAGTAGTCACAAAATAGAGACTTCTCAAGAACTGGCTTAACTGTGGGAGAGAATCATAGGTTTGCAGTTAGTGTAGAATAACTGGTGGTGATAAACTTTTAATAAAGTTTAATAAAGAGGAATGCTCTTTTGGTTCTCACCAATAAAGAGTCTTGGTTGGTGTAGAGAATAAGGAAGATGACCTTGATGGAGATATGCAGGAACCATTACCTAGGCAAAAAGGGCTGAGGCACTTTTTAAGTCCAGAATGAGATACTATTCAGAAGCAGTTCAGACAGGCACCTCCCCAATTCACTGGACTATAAGAAGGAGGAAGTACAGCACAATCAGACTTGCAAGATTCTGTTATTATAGCCAGTCTCAATAAAAGTAGTTTTAGCATTCCTGTGGAGTTGATTTCCTGGTCTGGTCTACCTGGTGGGGCTGACAAGTATTTGGTGCCTACAACTTCAGCTTGGAACTGGCTGGACTAAGGCTGCCTGAAGAATTGCAGACCTTGGCTGGAGATGTGTCCCTTAGAATCCTTTTCATTTCTGCAAACTTGTTGGACATCTCTTAGGACTGGACCCAAAATTATTCATCAGTTAATTTGTTGGTTAGATCCTTCTAACTAAAGTATGGGATCATATTTTGTTCTACCGAGAGCATCTAGATCCCTAGTGGACCTAGTATTCAAAAGTGATGCGTCTATGCCTAAAATTATGATGACCCAAATACAACATCAGATACCCTTATAGCTGAGCATCTTTCTTCAGGCATTCCTTCCCTTATTACATTCCTACTCAAACTTGCATTGCAAATAGACTTCATTACTTGGAAAGAAAATTCAGGTTTAAATATGTATTCTTTTATTAGCTTTCCATGTTCTCCTAGGATGCACAGAACTATTATGGGAAACAGAGCTTTGTCACATGACAGCATTTTCATTTCTGAGACTCCACAAGAACCACCTAGACCAGTCCGAGTATTTTCTCAGGAAAATGTTTCTGATCGAATTAGGGCTTTGCAGGTAATACTGCTGAAATAATTTGTTTCCATTATTTCCAGATTCTTTCATTTCTGGTATGATTACAGATTTCTTTATTTCCCATGTGATCTTAATATATATGAGGCATTAATCAACAGGTGAATGAACAGAAACATTTGCAAAAGAGTTTCTCTAAATTAATGTCATGGAGCATTTAGTAATCTAAAGGAACTTGAATATCAAGGTGAACTGGTTGGTTATACTGTATCACATGATCTATAATGAAAGCCAGAATGTACCTTTTGGGCCCATGCAGTAAGGATGTGCTCATTTAGTGCATAGTTGTGGAGCAAACAATCCTGCCCTTCTTTAGTTAGTAATTAGTATGAAGAAATGTAGAATGTGAGCAGAATACAATTGCTTGTTCATCTTTCTGCTACTAAACTCCCTTGACTTTGGCAGGATCAACATTGTTTTGTTTATTATTGGTAACCTTGACAACAGAATTCAGTAAAAATGGGTCACAACAGTAAGTAAGCATTGTATAGAATCACATTCTCCTTGTATATAGTCAAATAAGGTAAAGCGCAGGAGATTGAATAAAACGACATAAGCCGTATGCATCGTCCTGCTGGGCACAAAAAGAAAGCCTTGTGGTGTTGGGAACAGCGGGTAATTACATCATCTTTTTTTCCATGAGAGCAAATACTGCCACTCTGTTCTTTTAGTAATATAAGAAATATATTAAAACTTGACATTTGGCATTGTAGGTGAAACTCCAGCAAAACTGGAAGCTAGGTCTCTCTTCTCCATTTGGAAGTCCTTCAAAAAGACAAGAGGATGCTGGAATGAGTTCAGAAGATGATGGGTTACCCAGAAGTCCACCAGAAACATATTTGCTACAAGAAATTCTAAATCCCAATACATCAAAGGTAGGATTAATTGGGAAAAGCATTTTAGAATTGTGAATTGTGTTTGTCATTTGAAACCATAATTGCACTTCGTAGTAAATGATAGACGTTTATAATAAAGACAAATATCCAGATATTTGAGTATTATAGATAAAATCCTGTTACGCTAAGAGAAAGTTATTTTGAAAAATGCATAAACTTAACTGTAAGAAATGGAATATCCTAGAATGATCTCAAATAACAGAGGAAATAGTTTCATTTGTTTATTGTAGCAGATTTGTCAGAAATCTATTTGGCCTCCTTCTGGACTGTGATACAGTTCTGGAAGAAATGCTTCAAAGGAGTTTAAAAATGAAGTAGAAAGGAAATGAGAGCTGATCTGGAGGCCTTTCCCCACATTCACCTAACCATGGCACAAACATGCCTTGGCAACATTTTTTTCTGTGGTTTCCTCATAATGGTGCCTTCATCTCATTTCCAGTACATGAGTGAGACAGGCCTTGTCTGAACTGTACCAATGTTAAAGTAGTGTTTTCTCCCTTCTTCTGACACATCAAAGGACAGCTTTAAGGTACATAACATCTGTTAGGCTTTGCTACCCATTACCTTTGAGAAAAATCAGATGACTGTAGTGGCTGGGAACAGAAACAATAAACAGGAGAGGGATTGACTCAAGGCTGGGTGGAGAACACTCCAGTTCCACAGTGGTGAAAGTCCTTTAGTCTGATTAAAAAAAAAAAAAAGCTACATAAATACTAGAAAATATGGTCAGCTTTCTTCTAAAAACAACCTCCTCCATCTTCATCTTTATAGATTTTTCCTAATTCTTAGAGCTCTATAGAAACATTATTGTTGCCTGTGTGATGTTTGTATAGTACAGTGTTTGTATAGTACAGCATGGCTGGGGAATTCTGGGAGTTGAAATCCACACATCTTAAAGTTGCCAAGTTTGAAAAACACTGGTATAGCAGGTACTGTAGTTTTTGTTTATATTTCATTTCATATTATCATTTATTACTGAAATTTTTCCTCATTCCACTCCACAGTTTTCTGACTCTCACAAGCATCATAGCTCTTTGAGTTTAGCTGGAACAGGCAGTGAAGAAGAAGAACAGGTAATTTAATTGTATCTATACTTAATGACAATGCTGTAATATCTCACAGGATTCCTGAATTCTCATAAAAGTTGCAGGGAGAGGTTGCAACACTTTTGTTAACAAATATTAATGAAGGATGTCGTTGGCTGCATTAACACCTATTGTCATCTATTTTTCTTTCAAACACTATTAAGGAAGAAATGAACTAGAAACAAATGTGGGCATGTATTATTTGCTCAACTGACAGTCACCCAAAAGGAAAAGTGTGGAGTTTTTAAACAACTTCCCTCAGCTTGTCTTGAAAGGTTACTTTTGAACAGGTACAAAGATTAACATTATCTCCAAGGTCTTTTGATTAGTCCTTTTATTCTTCTCTAATTGATCAGCCACAATTCCCCCTTAACGATCCAAAGTGCAACTGCTTTGCTGATGAAGGCTATGGCTATTCTGTTTGACAGCATGGGTGTGGCTGTTACTCTCCTTCCCAAAGCTCTGTTTGACAAGATGGCTGCCTCTCTTCAATCAGCAGCACATGTAACCAACAGACTGAAGAATGGCTTTAGCAGCCTCTTGAAGAACCCTATTTATTTGCTCAGCTGGAGAAGAGTTAGAGACCTTATAGACATGTGGGAGATGGAAGGGACAATGTGGAGTACTTTTTCCCCTACAGAAACAGAAGAAAGGAAATAATACACAAAGGAAGTACTTATTGTTTTTCTTTCCCAAGTGAATATTTTCTGCGTAGGCCTTGTTAAAGAGTACTGTAACAATGATTAACATTCTTTTTTAAACAATTGGCTCTACTATCCATTGTTCTGAAATATGGAGCACAGACCATTGTTTCTTTTGCTAAACTTCAGATCTGCTTTGATGATAAGTTACTAAACAAACCATTTTTCAGTTTCCTAAAAGAAGGAAGAAAAGAAGCATTGAGTATCACAAGCAACATGACTATAGAAACTCCACATGTGCAATTGTCATATCATGGAACAGCCTTCATAGGCCTATCTTCCACATCATATTAGACGTGGCAATTTTTGGTGGCAATAGTTCATATAAGAGTCATTTCTTCCTAAAATGACCGCTAGAGTTTGTATATTTTGTATATTCTCTGTGTATATTTTGGAACATTTCCTGCAATAAATCTTTAAGTCCATATTCATAGAAATTAGAAAGTTGCTTATTACATATTTGTGCATCCTGATTTGCACACATAAGCTTAGAAAGGTGTTGTAACATAAAGAGGGCAAACCTGTGACCTTCCACACACTGCTAACTACAATTCTCAGAACTGCAACTAACATCACTGAATGTGGCAATTGCCATTTGCATCATCTGGGGGATTAAGGCTTCCCCACAATTGTTCTATGTAAAAAAGTATTGTGACATTCAGGATGAAAAATCTATTATGACCTACCTTTTTTCATCCTACTTTCTAGTGCGATATTATAACTTTTACTTTTTAATGTACAATATGACTATTTGTTGTTTTGCTGTAGCAAAACTGGAGATTTAACAGTTCTGTGTCAACAAGTTGCAAAGTAGATGATGGGTTAGGGGCCTGGTTTTCTTGTTTTTCCTGTTTTTAGTTTTATTATTGTGAGTCACCCACTGTTGTGTTTTACAAGATGGACAGCCATATAAATCTTTTAAATAAATAAATAAAATAGGAAGATTAACCTCTGCCTACAGAAAAAAAATGTAAACAGATATAAACAAACAATGGATAATTTGATAGGCAGTGTTAATTCTAACAATGATGAAATAAGTATTTAACATCACTTAGGAACTTCCTGGTTTTATTTTGTCTTCTTTTAAAATTCTTATTGATTTGTTTTGACGCTACTTTCTCCCCCACCCCCTTTGTGGGGGTTTTTGTTTAGGTCACAAAAAGTCCTTCAAGATCCTGTTCTACAGAAAGTCAGCTGTTCTCCCATCAGTCAAGAGCTAAAATTATAACTCAACAAACATTTCATAGCAGCTGTTTGCCTCCTGGTGATTTTGATACTCTTCCGGAATTATCCTCTTGCTTGGACAATTCTGCTGCTAAGCACAAGCTTTCAGTAAAACCACGGAACCAGAGATCTAGTAGAATAAGAAGACTACCTTTGGTAATTGACTTTGCCTTGAAAGAGAGAGAGAGAAGCATGTGAGAGAGGAAGTATTTGTAGATGGAGACTTGTTTTTCTGTAAAGGCTCCCCCAAGCCCTATGATATATATAAGGCAATATAAGGAAAGCCTCCTCAGTGAGGAACAAGGCTGTGCCAAGTATTTAAAAGGGGTACTTTGGGAAGCATGTTAATATCAATGACATTTCCTTCCTCAAAATATGAAAATAATCATGTCCTTCAGAAGGCTTGTGCAACTACTACAAAGGGTGCCCTCAGCTATCTGTGCACATGTGTGGCGATACACACCTATTCTAATGTGCTGGTGGTTCCAGTGAAAGTATGGTCTAAGCATGCACGTGCCAACAGCTTAGAAGGGTAGCCTTTGAAGAAGCTACATGAACATTTTAAAGGATGTGGATGCTTTGACACTTGAAGAAGGGATCCTCTGTTTGTGCTAATGCATTTTGTGAAACATTCCTTTCTAATGCTTTTCACAGTCCTATTGAATGGGTACACCCTGAAATATGAGTAGTGATGTGAGCTTTTTCTGTCATGTCGTTGTTAATTGTGTGAAAGGGAACACTTTAATAGATCTTCTAAGGTTGTTTGAACTCTTAGGACCCTAAGAAGTTGCCTTATATTGACTCAGATCTCCTGTCCATCTAAGCCTAGTATTGTTGTCACAAGCTTGGTTCACACCTCATGCTAAGCTGCAGCTTGAATAAACCACTGTAGCTGGGTGCAGACAACACGCTGAGACAGAAACAAACAAGCCACATTATGGTTAGTCTTTTGGGGGCACCAGGCCTGGCAGTGGCTCTGCAGGATTTAAGGCTGGATCTATTCTAAGCTTACCTATAGATGCCAAAGATTGAAGCTGGGACCTTCTTCATGGAAATGGGGTGCTTGCCATTGAGTTACAGCCAGGATTCTCTACCCTTGTATTCTGTTTTACTTTTTACTGCCACCTTAATATTGTTTATATTTTAATGCAACTATCTATCTTTTACTTCTCTAACTGCAGCTCTAGATAGGAACTATTGATGTTCAATTCCTTCCTATAGCAAGAAGTCCAATAGGAGTCCATACTATTACTACTCTCACTGATGATTCCTTACTTTTCAGGAATTAATGTTCAAACACCATGACAGAGTCCAACAAAAGAGTTCCGAGGGGGAAAAAAAGCTTTCTTTTATAGTGTGATTCTAGGCATATCTGTTGAAAAGCATGTCCTACTGCATTTATTTGGATTTTCCCTCCCTCATTAAGTATTATTTGTAAATCTTGTACTTAAGATTTGTAATTAATTGAAATTTGATGCGCTTTTTGTCATAACAGTACAAGCCTATCTTACTGTTATTTACATAGAGAATGAGAATGTATACAGTAGGTAAATACGTTAATTATAAGGAAATGTTGAGAAGTAACACTGAATTCCAATTTATGTAAAGGCAAAAAGATGTGTCGCAGCATGCTAATTTAGCCCCTCACTGCAGCTCCTTAAACCATACACATTTTCCTAGGATCATGTAGCAATTGTGGAGGACAGCCATATGATCATAGGAAAGGCTTGGCTGCTTCAAGGAGTTGCAGACAGGTATTATGTTTGCATCACCATATATTTCCAAGGCCTTTTCTTGCCTTTGAATTCAAATACTGCCCACTCCCAATAAGAATATCATGTGAAAAATGAAGTTAGCCATAGCTTGTAGGCTGAAATTATGCAGAGTTTTTAAAAAATCAAATCAATAATTATTATGAAGAACGAGGAAACTATGAAAAATTCAGTTCCTACTTAAAAAAACATCCCATTTGTTTGGTGTTTTTATTTAGTAGGGCCATGCAAATCATACAAAGCATGTGGAAGTAGCTCCTGAAGCAGCTACATCAGCTTTGGACAAAGATGTGACAGTGGAGTCCTTGGTGGTCTCTGAGCTTGGTTGTTTGCTTGCAGACATTTCATTACCTGACTAGGTAACATCATCAGCGGTAGCAAACATTTGCAAGCAAACAACCAAGCTCAGAGACCACCAAGGACTCCACAGTTCAACCCTGAGCTACATATATACTCTCTTCTATTGAAAGATATGACTGTTTTAAAGGTTTTGAAGGTTCAAACAGAGGTGCTTCATACACACTTCCATGTATTTCCAAAACTCCTCTTTTGAAGGATTTACACAGTCATAGTATTTAGTTGTGAAAGAGAGAGAGAATAAGAGGCTAACAGTATTCTTCTTCCATTTATTGTATAATGATTTCTAATTAGTAATGTAAAAAAGAAAAGAAAATGGATGTATGACTTTTTAAGAGAGAATCAATGGAGGGGTTGTCTTCTGCATGGTAAAATGGCTTTCAGATGATGACTATCTTAATCTTTGCAATCAGAACAACAAAATTTGTAGGAGCTTAATGATTACTGAACTGATTAGCACACAAAGTCATGGTTCATTTGAACAGAGAGAGCAATGGAATTGATTCATAGGGAAATGTGATTGAAATCATAGCGAAATAGTGGCCACTCTTATATATGGGCCTTGTGAATTTCATCACATGCACCACTCGCAATTGTACCTCTTGAAAATAGTTCATACTGTTGAAGTGAATAAAATCCACAGAATTCCATAATAAACTCTTTGTATTTAAGCTGCCAGAAGTTTTTAATGTCAATGATTCTTCTATCTTAGCAGTAACTAATCTTTTTCAAAAGTACTGCTATGATGAAGAGAAAAGATGCAAAGCCTTTTTGTTTCTTGCAGAGGAAACTATCTGAGTCTCAGAATAACATGATCTGCACCCTTGAGGAAGATGAAAGTGTTGGGAAGGAAGTGCTGGTTGAAAACTCCTACAAAAGTGTGACTTCCAGCCCACAGGAATGGACTGAGAGCAGAGTTTCATCCAGTATGGTCTCCTCTGAGCTTCAGCTTAATTTGAGTCACCCAGATGAAAAGTCTTACATGTCACACTCCACTTCTGTGATGGATTCACATTCCTGTGAGAACTCTTCAGAGGACTGCCAATCTGCCCAGGGATTAATACATACTCTAAGGCTATCTTCAGCTTCCAACCTCAAAGAAAGTATTCCTACTCCACAGCATGAAAAAGAGCACTGTGAAACTTTAGAGATGCAGCCTAAGAATTTAAGTGATGTGCCCCTAAGTATTTTAAACCAAGAAAATAAACAGATTTCTGATATTTCATCAAAAAATGACATGAGAACTGCTAAGAACGTCTCTGCCAAAAATTATTGGATTGCTGAATCAGATGAATCAGAAAAAAAGTCACTGAAAGATGCTAAGGAACTTTTGGAAAGTGTTTCTAATAAGGAAGCTACAAAGGGATCTTCTTTATTGCCCAATTCCATAATTTGTTTATCCCCAAATCCTTCCCAGCTTCTAGATTTACTCCACCCAGAGAATAGTAGTATTTCCCAGGCTTCATGCAAAGTTTCTTCGATTCAAGGCAAAATGAAAGCAACTCGAGAGAAACCAGAATCTAATGATGAAAAACATCTCCCACCTGTATCTGATGGTATATTGGGAGGGAAAGCAGAGAAAGAAGCCAGTGACCTTTGTGGCTTGAGAAAGTTTTCAGTGTCATCAGCCCGGTGGAGATCTAGATCTAACAGCCTGAACATGAAGGACACTTCAGAGTGTGAGAAGCCTCCTACCATGCAGGTAAATTTCTCCATAAATAGTGAAAAGATGAAGAATGTGGATATGAACTCTTCACAAGAGAAAAAAAGGTACATTAATAAACAGAAATCCTCATTACAGTCAGAATCTGAAATTCCTGGTAGAGCATTAGACTCAATGACTATTGCATCACCGGCTTTGGGTTCAAAACCAGCACTGAGCAACTCATTTGGTAATCTTCTGCAGCTGTCAAGTCTGGGCCATTCAAGCTGTGAGGGCCAGAATCCCTTTCAAGTCAAACTTAGGTCCACATCTTTATCACTGAAACACAGAGACATTGCACAGGAATCAAAGGAATTGAAAGGAGATAATGCTGAACTTAATTTAGAAAAAGAGGAGATGATTTTATCTTCACTGAAAGTTGAAAAAGGAGAAATCAGAAACACAACTGATGGAAATGTCACTGATTTGTTCAATGAAAGCTTCAAAGCTAAATTAAAGTCCTCTGAACAGGGCAGCACAAAACCTCCACTGCCTAGAAAACCTGTTTTGCAGCACTTCAGTATGGCCAGCATTAACACAAGCACAGAAAGGCAGGAAAAGATAACCAAATATCCAGAATTTAAAACTGAAGGCAGAAATGTGGAAAAGAAGCAGAATCTCTCTGAAGTGCCTGGTAAGACTTTGTTATTTATTTATTTTTTTGCATATATGAATGTATGTATCTATCTCTACAAAAGCAAAGGGTAGAGGAAGGTATATTTATAAAAGTCAATTGTATCAATTTTCATACTGCATTAATATTTAATAAAATAGAGAAGAACACTGATTTAAGGAGAGTGTAGTCACACATTGCATTAAACCACAATTAATAGCATGATATATGTCATTTATTCAGCAAACCATGGTTTAGTGCAATGGATGAATCCAGAGTGTCACTAGATTTTGAGAGAAATGATATCAATGATATAAAAATCTCCATTACCTCCCCTTAGGTGAAAATCCCTTCTGAAAGCATGAGGAAATTCTGGACACTTAGATCATATTTTCAAGTTTTTAAAAAAACTATGTTGAAATCTGCCTTCCAATATCCTGAAAGTTTGTTCCTCTGAGAAGATTTCTGTTCTTGCTGTTTTTACCTCATCCTTGGGGTTCTGCAGAATCTTCTCTGAGGATACTGATTTTAAGTGAATTTAATTGTTGGAAGTGCTGTTGTTTTTCAGTTCAGTATATCTCCTCATCACTCCACAGATATTTTAACTGTCCATCCTAATTTGGAAAATCCCTAGGAGGCATTATTTTATGATGTCTTCCATTGGGATTTAACTGAAATTTGGACAGCAGGTGGGTGGGACATGAACATTATGAAGGGACAAAACTTACACTGACAGTGCACACATAGCTACACACTCCAGCCATCTCATAACCAAGGTAATATACAATACTCAGTTATTCCTATTTGATCCTTCCTATTTGTGGATGTGGCTAACATCCTGGATAGTGTCACGCATGATTTGTTTAGAATAAACCATGACTTATAGTTGTAGCTAGTTAGAAGGGAAACAAACCAGCATTCATGTTTTCAAATAACTGGAATTAAATATAGAGAGAACTGGCCAAGTTTGTTAGCCAAGTCTGCTAATAGTAGGAGCCACCTGGAAACAAATACATATCATATCAAGCAAAAATATATTGGTTGTTACAAGTTTGTTTATGAGTGTTACTCAAGGCCACTTCCTGTAAAATATCATTTTGCAATGGATATGTGTGACTTGGTGAAATATCCAGTTACCACAATTATAATAGTCTTTTCCAATAAAATATGTTACAACAGTAGGTACATTATTTCTTTGGGAGAAAGCAGAAAGCAATAATATCATAATGAATTGTAACAGTTGTAGCTGGGGAAATTTAGGATAAAAAATAAGGAGTAAAACCTGTGTTAAAAGAAGCACAAAATTAGCCATATGAAATAAAAGGAAGAAGAAAAATGTTTTGAAATTGATGCTTGGCCATCAAGTTTAACTGCATTTGCAGGATGATGAGAGTAAGTAGGGAGAAAAGCAAAGGTCATTGTGCATTTCATTGGCTGAATAACAAAATGGCATTTTGGGAAGATGTCAGTATGAGGAGAAATTTTAAAAAAAGGATCATTGAAAGGGTACATGACATTTGCTTGATTGATTGGAGTAACCCATGTCTGGGGGCATAGATAAGACTAATTAAGCTTCTTGTCTTTGGAATATATTTGTCAACATCAAGGTATTTAGCCGAGCACACAGATTAAATTAAGGTTCATGGTTCCCTTTAGCCCAAAGGAGCACTTAAATTCTTTTTTAGGAATCAGATTAGCAGAGTGAGTCCCTTTAACAATACTTGCTGATCATCTCCTGACTCTGCCTGACTATTGAACTCTTTATCTCTGGCTACACAGTTCCTGGGTCAATAAAAAAAGTTCTCATAAAATCCAAGCTTCAACTTGTGATCCAATAAAGCTTTAAAAGGAATTATCTCTACCTAGCATGGAATGAGAGAGAGAGAGATTATGTCTCATCAAGTTGGTTACAACTCTTGGTAACCACATAGATGGACTTTCTCCAAGATGATCTGTCCCCAGCCTTTAACCTTCAGGCCTTCCAATGGTGTACTCATCACTGCTGTAATTGAGTCCATCCATCTTAATGCTAGTTGTCCTCTTCTCATTCCACGTTTTCCAGATTATAGACTACTCAAGAGCTAGTTCTTCACATAATGTGTCCAAAATATACTAATTTGACCCTGGTAATTTGTGCCTCAAGAGAGAACTCTTGAGTTGATTTGTTCTGTGATCCTTTTGTTTGTTTCCTTGGCTATCTGTGGTATTTGCAGGAGATTTACCAATACCAAAGTTCAAAAGTGTCAGTACTTTTTCTGCCTCACTCCTTCAAAGTCCAACTTTTGCTTCCATAAAGTATCACAGGAAAAACTATTGTCTGCACAATTCTGATCTTTGTGGGTATAATCAGATCATGGCATTTGAATATCTTTTCCAAGCCTTTCATTTCTACCCAATGAAGTGCTAGTCTGTGGTGTATTTTTGATTGTTGGTTCCTTTATTGTTAATAGTTGATCCTAAAAGGCAAAGCTATAGCTGTTTTCATTAGTTTGGTCATCTTTATATTTTCAGTTTTTCCACTACAGGTAGTCCTTGCCTAACAACTACAATTGGGACTGGAATCTCTGGTTGTTGAGTAAAGCTGTCATTAAGCAAGAAGCCCACTTGACTGCTTCACTCAATGACTGCAATCTGGGCACTCCTGGGTGTGGTTGTTAAGCAATCTCCTGGGTCATTAAGTGGACAGAGCGAAAGTTGTCTGCTGAAGGATTTCAGCTCCGCATGTAGCTGAAATCCTTCAGCAGACAGCCCTTTCACTCCGTCCTCTTTCCCCTCCCCTCTCTGTGGTGAGCAGAGCACTTGAAGATTTGAAGTGTGCCTGCCCACTGCTGAAAGGGGAAACCTCCCAGTACCAGGCAGTTATGGAGCTCAAATCTTCAGGATTTGAGGTCTGTTCTTTCACATTGCTGAAACCTCCCAGCGGTGTGAAGGAACAGAGCGCAAATCCTGAAGATCTGAGCTCCATAACTGCTCACTGCTGAAAGGGGAGGGGAAACCTCCCAGTGCTAGGCAGTTATGAAGCTCAAATCCTGAAGATTTGAACTCCATTCGTTCACACCATCACATCCCCTCCATCTGCAACCTTTCAATGGGGCTGCGTCCCCTCCACCTGCAACCCCTCCACCTGCAACGATAGGGAAGCCAGCAGAGAAGATTGCAAATGGTGATCACATGATTGCGGAGTGCTTGGCAACTGGTTGTAAATGCGAATCAGTTGCCAAGCACCTGAAATGCAACCACATGGCGGGGGGGGGGGGCACAACATTTTACAATGGCTGGAAATAAAGACTGTAAAGCACCCTTTCTGAGGCCGTCGTAATTTCAAACTGTCGTTAAACGGTCATTAAGCGTATGATCCTTGATCTTCATAACTACAGCTTGCAGAACATTTGCATTTTCAGGTATTAGAGTAGTGTCATGAGCATAATTCAGATGATTGATGTTTCTTCCTCTAGTTTTAAAACCATGCTCATCTTCTTCCAATCCAGCCTCCCTCAATATATATACAGCATATAGTTGGATAAATAAGGAAGAGAGTATACAGCCTTGTCTCAGTCCTTTGCTGACCTGGAGCCAATCTGTTTCGCTAAGTTCCATCCAAATTGTGACTTCCTAACCAATGTCTAAACTTTGCAGAAGGGCAATGAGATATTCTGGGATTCCTGTTTTTCTAAGCACATTCCACACCTTAACAAGGTTGATACAATTGAAGACCTTTCTATAATCAGTGAAGCACATACTGACATTTTTTGTATTCTCTGGCTTTCTTAATTATCCAGCATGCATCAGCAATAATGTCTCTTGTCCTTGGCATTTCCTAAAATCTTCATGAACATCTGGCATCTCCCTTTCAATGTTAAGCTAATCTGCATTGGATGATTCTAAGCATTACAAGTAGACCTCGCTTAACAACTGGCCTGTTTAGTGGCTACGACAGTGCTGAAAAAGTAACTTTATGACCGGTCCTTGCACTTATGACCATTGCAATGTCCCTGCAGTCATGCAATCAAGATTCGGGCACATCGCAACTGGTGGGTGTTTAGAACCCCTGCAGTGTCTCACGGTCATGTGATTGCCATTTGCATGCTTCACAGCTGGCTTCTGACAAGCAGAGTCAATGGAGAAGCTGGGAGTAAAATTGCAAGGTGTGGTCACGTGATGTCTGTCTTAATGACCGCAGGTGATTTGCTTAATGACCGCAATGGAAATGAGATTGTAAGCCCACTGCTGTCATGTGATGCCTCACTTAACAACCACATTGCTTAGCAGCAGAGTTGACAGTCCTAATTGTGGTTGTTAAGCAAGGACTACCTGTAGTTTGGTAGCATGTGAAATTAAGAATATTGGACACTCATTTATGCCCTCTGTTAAGTCTCCTTTCTTTGGTATTGGTATGTATAATGACCTCCATCTATTGTTACACATGGTCCCAGGTTCAGCTTACAGTCACTTACACACTCACAGCCTGTTGACGCTCACGGATCTTGTAAGTCCCCCTTGCTTTCTACCTGGGTTTTCCAGATAGGTAAGACTAGACTAGACAAGACACACAGCCCTGGTCAACAGCCTGGAAATAATTAGGGATACACACAAATCACTTTCAACCAAACACTGAGGCACATCAAGTTCTTTGGAATACAGGGAGACCTGGTGAACTTAAAGTAACAGCAAAACTTTATTGATTACAATGTACATTTGCTCTTACACACACACGCACGCATCCACACTTACCCACATCTTTCTCAACTAGGCTGCTAGGCGCTAGCTAGAGGGATGGAAGCCACCAAGTCTGGATCCAAAAATGACTTAAGGAATGGGTGGGCTTCAGGACCCCTTTTAATCCCCAAAACCTCTTGCTTTGTTGATTAGCTGGAATTGGGGGGGTTCCCATGTGCTGAGGCCCACTTCCTTTGTCTGGCTCAGGTGACACTTTTCCTTTGTTTCCTTAATAACTCGTTTCCTTCTTATCTACCTCCCTGAAGGGATCTTTTAGATAAGATTCCTGGCTTTTTCCCTCTCTGCCTATGTGCCTGCTTTATCTTTAGTTATGGCAGCTTCAGCCTAGTCTCACACTATTGGATACTTTGTTGTTCTCTAGATTTGCTGGAATAATTTGGTTAGAAATGTTATTGATTCTTCTTCTGTTGCTTGCCATACTTCGGTAGATATTCTATCAGGTCCTGAAGCCTTCCAGCTTGGTAATGACTGGAGTACTGATTTAACTTAATTTTCCATTACTAGAGGTTCTTGAAAATAGGGAATATTGTTTAAGGTATTTTGGAATTTGACATCTCTACTGTATAGTATTTTAATATGCTCCTTCCATCTTCCTTTGATGTTCTTTGAGTCAGTTACTATCAGTGCATTAGCATCCCTTAGCTTATCAATTCAAGGTTAGAACCCCCTTCAGAGTTCAAAGATTTTTTGGAAAACTTTCCTCGGGTTTCTGTATCCATTCCATCTTTGATGTCTTTACAGATGTTGTTGTAATACTACTTCTTGTCTCTTGTAACAGCTGTTTGAAATTCTTTGTTAAGATCCTCTCTGAGATCTTTTTCTTTCTTGGCTTTGGCTTCTCATCTCTTCTTGGCAATTTCCACAGTTTATTCCAAACCCAGTTTCCTTTCTCCTGTTTCTTGGCCTTTGGCAATCGCTTTTCATATTTATCCTTAACAATAGTTTTGATTTCATTCTACAGTTCCTCTAATTCCCTATCAATGAGGAATTAATATTACATGATTGCATGATTGACTTCAAAGGGAAAAATAGCCAGAGCCAATGCAAAATGTACAAAGGTATTAGTTTGCTAAGGGTGTTTGGTAGAATTCTGATCAAAAGAGTATGAGAAATTACAATGAATAAAATTTGGGAAGTTGGTGTAGCTTTATGCCAGGCAGCAGGTTGGAGACTAGATTTTTTTGTTCTTTGTCAGGTCACTGAGCAGTGTGTGGAATGTTTGCCTGAATGTGGAGTTGAATGTTGGACACTGAATGTGTTAAGATCAGTAAATGAGGGAAATAAAGCAAATGGTTTTCCACTAACCAGGAAGTAAGGCATGGATATATCACCATGGTTATTTAAAGTATTTATGGGTATATGTATTAGAATGCTTGTTGTGATGGGAAAATGAGATGTGCAAGTCCTGGTAGAAAGATAGCAAGTAATATGTGATCTGTTATGAGAAATGAATGTTTGTCAAAAGAAGCAAAAATGGCTGTGTATAAGAGTGTGGTTAAGTCTGCCTTGTTATTGAATATAGAATTGAATGTAGCAGGAGGAATGCAGTGAGAATGGGTTACTTAAGAAGTGTGTGTGGTAAAACAAGAAGAAATCAGGTCAAGAATGAATGGGTGATAAAGGAATGTGGATTCAATACAAAAGTAAGTGTTTGGTATGAAAGATATACAGTATATTTGGTTATAGAGAGAGAACATAGGGGAAGAAATTATTGGATGGAATTGATGAGATCTTCAAAAAGAAATAGAAATTTAAAGAACAAAAGGAAATAGATGAAGCAGTGTATGTAAAAGTAAGAATGGCTTGCAAAGATTGAAAGGTATGGAGAGAGATAGTGGATTTGATTTTATTTGGCTTAGTACTTCTCACTCCTTTTCAGTGCTTTCTGTAATACTCCTTACCCCAAAATTGAGTAATGTAATCAATATGAACTATGTATTTATGTATATTTCAATGTAACCATTTTTAGTTATAACTTCACTTTTGACCCATTAGTATGAAATTCAGAAGATAGCCTAGATAATTTTTACTATAGAAAAGTAATAGATAGCTGTAACGACTGTAGTAGTTAATTGGGAAGCTTTAAAATAAGCAAGTTCCAGAAAGTCATTGATGTGATGTATGTGAATGTATTTGGTTGTGTTAAGAGAGACCACTGCCTCTAAATAAAACATCTATTTAATTGTTTAATAGACAGAAATAGTAATTTGAACCTTACTTATGGAACATGTCAAAATGCTTGCACAGTCAGGAAATTCTTCCTAATATTTAATCTAAAGCTTTTTTCTTGTAATTTGAATGATGGATTTGGGTCCTATCTAACTGATGGCTTTCACCTGCAGTAGCCATTTTCAGACATCATTAGTGTGGACAGTTAATTTATTTAGGGAGTTGTTATACAGCCTTTTAATATTACAGCAAGACTCCCAAATCACTTTGCTCATTAAAAACAACACAGAAAAGAATATCAACATTAGAGAGAAGTATATACACAACAGAGCAAGAAATAAATAAAACATCATGCAATAAGAAAATTATTTAATACATATCTGAGAAAGGTATCCTTATGACAGTATACTCAATCTTTGACCGGATGCTTTTAAGGTCAATTGTTTTGAGCTTGTTAGACTGCCAGATCATTGAAAAATAATTCAAGTGACCTAGCATCACACTAAGAAACCAAAAGAAGCAGATAACAAGCTTATCCTGAGGGTAGTCTTTGCCAGCTGTGATATCTGTTACCATTTCCTCTCAGAATTTGAAGGTTATAAACAATCTTAGGTTCAAAATACAAATGATGACAAATGAGGTTGAAGCTGATTTAAAAAGCAAAGAGGAGAGAGAGATCCACTCATCCATGTTCTTGGGCTTTTAAAAATTAAACCCTATTCCTTGGGTAGAGATCTTAGTCTCAGTGATGTTATGCGTACAGTACAATTTAGGAGAGTGAGATGTGCTGTTCAGATGCAGAGAAGCCTGACTTCCTATGTCACCATGCTCAGTTAGGCCAGAGGTCTATCTAATCTTCTTCTGCCTTCAGTGGTAGTCAGTCAGATGCCCTTGAATAGCAGGAATGACAAGTACAGCTTTTCCAGTTGAGTTCTCTGCCATTAAAATTGGGACTCCTTTCTTTACTATTTTCATTTAGTTTATGAAATGTGTTTCTAAGGCCATTCGGTCTTAACTGATGTGTAAATAGTATCATGAACAGCAGATCAGGTCACAAGTCACATATTTGTGATGGATAGACACAGAAATGGATTCTCTTCCTCCCTCTCCCTGTTATAGATCAGCACCTCTATAAATTGTGCAGCATTTCAGTGCTTCAGAGTTCATCGGAGGCAAAATATAGCACCTGCCTGCAATATTTTAAAGCAGTTGTGCCTTTCCCAGGATACAGCAGCTGTTCTCTGCAGCTTTCCAAAGTACAATTTGGAGAGCAAATTCAAAGTGCTGTGCATCAGTAAAAATTGCATATTGTTATTGGGATGTATTGTAAGTTGGCACTTTTTAAAAACTTGCTTTGTTAAAGCTGTTAGAAAAGAATCCTCACCTACATATAATGATCTCTATGGAGACTACTGGATATACAGAATGCCGTAACTCATACTCCTGTATTTCCTTACCTCACGTTGTTCATTTTTATCTTTCCATCTTCAGTTTAAATGTCTTGCACTTACTCTCATATGTTTCCATGATCTTGTTCTCTTCTTCCTTAATCTCCTCAGCTAAGATTCACTTCTTCTATTTCTTTGCCTTTTTCCATTTATCTTTTCACTTGCACTCTAACTTTGCCATGTTGTATGAGAAAACTGATGTACTGCTTGAACTCTATTTGTCTTGCTCTATTTTATTTCATTTTTAAAATCCAAACACATTTGTTCATTCTGACCTTCCTTTATGGTCTTTCTTATTTTTTTATCTTACTTTTTTCCTTAATTTTTTTTTATTGTAGGGCTTCAAGCAGAGACTACATTTATTTATAATTTATGTATGTTACCTGACAGATAAATACTTCATTTTTAATAAAAAGTAACATTGGGATGTACACCTAATACTGAAAGCACAATAGTGATTTAAGTTATAATAAATGATTGACATTCAGAAATTAAACCACTAAGCCATTATTGTAAAGAACACCGAAGGAATGCAGTTGCTTCTGTTGAATAGTGAAACTTCTGGGGGTTAATTAAAGGTTATATTATTACTGGTAGCTTCTTGCCCAGATGACAAGAAATTAATAGGATATGGAAATTAATAGGTACTATTTTTTTCATCCACTTTTTTTCATCCCCAGCTTGGATAGGAAAGTTTGTATGGAAGGCAGTTCACTGGATGTTTTTCTCAGTCCTGCCATCAGTAGATATACTTGATTGGTTTATGATAAACCTGTATGTCTTTCCTAACAAAGCAGGTGCACAAATTCCTTGCTAGGCAAACACAGAGCTTTCATTCTACCAGAAATTTCAACTACAAGGTTGTGGAACTTGGTCAATTTGCATGATAATGGCTGTTTGTTTTAGAAGGCCTTACTGGTTCGTATTGATACAGGTTCCAAGGGCAAGAAAACAGTATTTTATCCATAAATCATATTCCTCTCATTTATACTGTGATCCTATTACAAGGGCAATGATAGGCTTTTTTCCCCTTGATATTTAAGAAGAACAGAAGAGAGAAAATTAATTCTGAAATATTGTTACTACTTATGGATGCAAGTTCAATAGTATGTACCCAGCTGATTCATTCACACACACTTAGCTGCCCAGAGATGTTTTGGAGTCAGGCCATTCCTAAATGTAATAAATAAATCAGCTTAAAGCTTAAGCTGCTTTTGTATATTGAAAATCTAGTTTTAAGGTAGTGAGTTAAAATATTTAAAGTATTGGAAATCCAGAGTTGGATGAATAATAAAAAGACAGAAGTAGAAAGTAAATTTCTCTGACCTTATTGCTTGGGCCAGTATATTTGTTTTTATTCTGGGCTCAATACATTTTTATGGTAAACTGGTTGCATGGGTAGTTTGTTACAGACAAATCTCCTTAAATTAGATAATATACAAGGCAGACAAATCTCCTTAAATTAGATAATATACAAGGCAGACAAATCTCCTTAAATTAAATAATATACAAGATACTGTATGCAAAATTGCCATTCTCCTCTTTCAGCCATTCAGCCTGTGACTGACTCAAAAACATACAGCATGTTACAAGGTACCCAGAACATATAATTGCAGTGTGGGGTAATGGAATAAGTATTCCATCTATGGGACACACACCTTTGTCCCATAGATGACAGATAAAGATTTTCTGAGCTCTACCTCTCTGAGGTAATACCAACCCTATTTATGGAAATTATCACAAGTCCCATCCAGTTGCTTTATCAGTGGGAATTACTATAGTCTGTGTTAAGGAAGTTATCAAAATCTCAATAATTGACCTGAATGGAAGTCCAGATCATATCTGCAACTATATGTTATCATATATTTTCTGGAAGGGGGCAAGCACTGTCAGATTCTCAAGTGTTCTTACTTCTTTCACTCCTTCTGGCTCCGAATAACTGCCTCTCTACAAAGAACAACTATTTTCACTATATCTGCAGTGTCTATTTTGTGTGACATCATCACCACCACCATCATCTCAATGTACATGGCTGCCCATCTGAAGTTCATGACTCTGGGTACCTAACAATAATTAAAATAACAAATAAATAATTAAAATAATAAAGAAACAACAACACACATGTAATTTGTCATCAGGGTAAAAACAAATCCACCAATAATGAAATCAGCATGACCAGTGCATGGGCTCAGCCATGCTTTCAGATCCCCAGGCATAGTGATAGAACCATGTCTTTAGGGCCACGTGAAAGGCCAACAGGTTGGGGCCATCTAATCTTGGGGGTGGGGGGATTGATACACCTACATCACCTCTGGATTTCTCACCTTGGCATCTCTGCTTATAGAGCAACTTATCTGATATATGTGGAAGTTTCTCCTTAGAAATACCTGCTAGCCATTTCTCAGATTTACAAGACAAGGTTTACTCTTATTACTGTATGCCTCTGGAGGGATGCTTCTAAAATGGCAGAAGAACCGTCTACAATAATCTTCCTAAATTTTCTCTCAACAGAGACAGGTGTGTCTTCTCCTGTGATTGCTACAGACTCTGCAAGAACAACTGGAGTGCCAGCTTGGATTAGCATAGCAAAGCAAAAGCGAAGGGTTGTAGAACAAGAGCTTAGCAAAGAAGAGAAGCCAGTGGGACAGAATAAGGCAGATGCAGAAAAACAAATAAAAGAGAAGGAAGCAACAGAGGTACGTAATTTATCACTGTTTGATTTGTGTGTGTCATTTCAGTGGCGCTTCTTTGTTTTAGTTTCATTGATCAGTTCTCTAAGCCTTGATATGTCCTTTAATCAAGTCAGCTAAACCTGTCCTGCTTCTGAGAATTCAGCCAGTTATGACAGGTGTCTGCCATCTCTGTCATGAAACTATGGTTATTTATTTGTTACATTATGGGAAAATCAGAGAGTGGAAATGGTGTTTCAATTTATATTCATTACAGTGGAGTCAGGTTGGTTAGGAATTTGAATTCCCCTTAAAAGCCAAACTCTTTACTTATTAAGCTACGTTGGCTCACAACATAGTTTAAAGCATTTTAATGATCAGTAACATTATAGACTACCGGTTCTTGAAAAGATCAAGGCATTCAGTGTAGACATTTTCCCTCCCTCTCATAATGGATAAACCATCTTTGCTAGTCCTCAAATTGCAAATTAGGATTCTTTGCCAAACCATTCGTTTCCTCTCTTAGCATTCACACAAAGAGGTATGCAGTATGTCCCAGGTACATACTGGCAAACGTTATGACATCACACAAAGCTCTTCTGATGCTGAGTGAGAACACTACTTTTTCTGGCCTGCCACATTCTGTTCCAATTGAATTCCTGTTCCAATCTATTCCAAACCTTGAATTTTCCAGATGTGAATAGGAATAGATGTCAGTCTGTTTTTCACCTGAGTCACTTTTAGACATGTTTCCCCTTTATATCATTGACGGTGAACCTTTTGGGCTCAGTGTGTCAAAAATTCAGAAAATGCCTAACTTGACTCTGCTGGTGTCTCACCACCACCACCGTACAAAAGAGAAACAATTCTTTACATATTCATTTATCTAAAAAAATATAGTCCAATCATATGCGGTGTTATGCATTATATTAAGAAGTGTCAAACAATTACAAAAACAAAATACGAGTAAAACAAATTTGGTAACTCAAATAGTTGTTATCGGGTGTTGGTGAATGCTGGCGTGTCACCCAAAACATCATGGCTTGTCACCTTTGACGCGTGTCATAAGTTCACCATCACTGCTCTATATCAATGTAGCTTTGTGAATCTTAAAGGGATCTTTAAGTGGTTCTACTAGATATTTTACTTCTTTCATTCTGTAAATGTGTATCTGCTGAATACCTACTTAAAGAAACAAAGTATACATTCAAATTAGTCCACCAATTTCTGAGTCCTTTCAAATAAATAAAGCATCCTTTTAGACTTAAGAAAAGTCTTATGTGACTTTTCTTGAAAAATTAAATAAATTTAAGTTAACTTTGCGTATTCTCTTCTACGTCCTTCTGTATAATTACAATTATGGACAAATGTATAAAGAGTGCTTGTGGGGATGTTAGAAGTGGGGAAAGTTGAACATTACACTGAAATTTGTTTTTCTTATTCTAACAGATGCTGTACATAGTCTAAGTTATAATTTTAGAATCAATTTATACTGATAATTGTCAGTATAAAATTGCTCAATTGTACAAGCATGTGTATATTTTTGTGGGGAAAATGCCCACTTTAAATGAGGAACCAAAGCGGTTGGAGATAGTTGAAATAAAGTATATTTTATTGGCATGAACAACTACAGCGATCACTCGGCCATAAGAATGCAAAAGAACCCTGAAAAAGCAAGTTTATGGGCTATATACTCCTCTAACATGGGAATGATAAAGAAAGCAATGTAAATCATCTGGTCCTTACAGCCGGAATGTAACATCTGATAATACTATGGGATGCCCTTACTATGGTCTGACCCAGGGCCTCTAAATTCCACATTCATGCAAAGGCTCCAAGCTCGCCCTCTTCTACTGATACTAGCACTTACTAACATAAACTGTGTCCTTTATTTGTACCCATGTAGCGTCTCCTTGTACATCCTCATCAAAATTTGGATGTGCAAAAAAGGAATAAGAAATAGCAAACCAAAGATATTAAAGCCAGGAGATAAGAAAAAGAAAAGGAAACAAAGCTAAACTAGTTTATACCACAATTCTCTATATCCCTGCATACTTTTTATCTTTGCAAATCATCCTTGCTTCCATCACCTCCATATACCGATTCATACATTGCTTTTTGTTTTTTAAACTTCTGACCTCTCTCTTTTTTGGGATCTTATCAACTCCACCCAACCATAACTTTCTTGTTTTTGCCATTGCTCTCAATCCATTTGCTGTTCCTTCAAATATCTTTGTGATTCAATCCTCAATCATTCTCTCTATATAATCAGAAAAAGTACATCTTTCATACTAGTCACTCACATTTCTATTCAGTCCAGATTCATTAATCACCCATTCATTCTTGATCCTCTTCTTGCTTTACCATACAGACAAAAATTATACTGAGGTACAGTGGGTTTTTTTCTTTTTGATATCCAACAATAAGCATTAAAGTCATAAACAGCATTCACATCCTTGGTAATACTTCCTCAAATACTCCTTTGTGCCTATAATTTACAATTAATTCTGAGTGGGAACCTCTTTTTAGTGTATGTGTGTATGTATGTACATGTGTGTGTGTGTGTATATATATTTCATTTACACATAAACTATGCAATAACTCCAAATAGGTTGAGAAGTTTGTCCTCCCAAGCTCTAAATAAATAATTTAAGTATATAAAGTCTACATATTTGAAATGAACAACTTGTATCCTTTGTCACAAATTATACTCGCTAGGCTGTTGGAATTGTTTAGAACCACAATTGCTCCACCCCAGCACAAATAGTACAACTCCCTTTTTTAGCATCACTCTTGTATGTTTGTTTGTTGGTTTATACAATTTATATGGCTGCCCAACTTGCTAAGCAACTCTGGCTGGCTAACAGTAAATAAAACCAAAAACAACAGCAATCCAAAATAATGAAAAACCATTATACTACATTATGCTACATATACAATGCACCAAGGTCCCAAATAAGTCCTTTGCCTCTTACAGATCAGTAGCTGACAACAAGAAGTTAACCAACAGAGTTTACCTAACAACCAAGGTTCAAGAGAAAAGCCAAGTCTTTTACACTTTATAGAGCTATCCAGATCTTTGTAGTGGGAGGGGATGCTGTTCCATAGGGCAGGTGCCACAACAGAGAAGACATGTGTCATGGGCTCTGTGAGATGGCACTGCTAAATATAAAGAACTGAAGCATACATACACTGACAGATCTGGTGAGGTGAACAGAAACCATTGGGGATAAGTGGTCCCACAAATAAAGTCCCAGCAAGGCTTTATAGAAGACAACCAACATCTTGAAGATCATCAGGAGCCAGTGCAGCTCACAGAGCAGTGGTATTACATAAGCATATCATGAGATGCCCAAGACTATCTTTGCTGCCAAAGTAGTTGCGTGTTTCAAATGCTCTTCAAGGGCAGTCCCATATATGGAACTTTATACTCGTTCAAATGGGGGATGACTAAGGCATGATCCAAAAATGGGCACAATTGGCACACAAAGTGGATTTCTAAAAAGGCCCTCTTGACCACTGCTGCCACCTGCTTCTCAAGCAGGGCCTGTGAGTCCAAGAGAACACCCAAATTGTGTACTGACACTGGGGGAGTGCAACCCCATTCAGAATTAGGGGGAGGGTGCAGCCATTTGGGCTTACCAAGGTTGACCTAAACAATCTCCAAACACTGAAAAAGAACTGTGACAGAATCACTTAAATACTTGGATAATTGGGTATCACCAGCATACTGATGATATCTCACCTATGTTATTGGATGACCTCAGCAAGTGGCTTCATGTAGATATTTAATATGGATGGGGAAAGAGTAGATCCCCTAAAACTAGACCTCCTTCCTCCTACTGACACCAACTGGAATTGGCCCTGGAGAAAGGAGAAGAACCACTATAACACTGTGCCTCCCACTCCCAGCCTCTGAGACAGTTCAGAAATATACTGTGATGATGATATGAAAAGCTACTGAGAGATCAAGGAGGGCTGGAATGGATGCACTACTCCCACCCCAGTCCCACCAAAGGTTATCAATAAGTGTGATCAATGTCATCTCAGTGATATAACCAGGTCTGAAACATGACTGAAAAGGGTCCAAATAATAATGTTGGAAAGGAGTAAGCAACTTCTTTTGCCTAATCTAGCAGGACTATAATAAGCTGTTGATAGATCTGTCTTCCATGAATTAAATTCCAATTACCATGTCTTGGGATAATAAATTCCACAGGTTAATTATGTGTGAAGAGCGCAACAACTGTAATATATAATAGGATAATTTCAAAGATGAGCAGGAGAGTCATGTCTGCTGTTTAATTATGTGTTGTTCTGTTAAATTCCTATCATATTCTCTTTCCCAATTAATTATTTAAAACTTTACTGGTTTTCTCTTTGTACTTTTATTTAGGAAGCAGTAAGTCAACAGTCAATTTTCCCTCAGAACACAGTCTCACCTTCCCCATTCACAGTTTCTGCTGAAGAAACAAAGAAAGAGATGAAGCTGGATATGCAAGATTCTTCACTAAGAAATAGCTTGTTATCCCATCAGAATCCTGGTATGAAAACAAGTAGGCAAAATATTGACCTACTATTGTTCTACTTCATCGTTGTTGGGGCTCCCACATTGTACTAAGGTATCATAGGATTTGGATTTGGCTTGGCATGCAGTATGAATTTGACCAGTTGTGGGTAATTAAAAAAACGATGGTTAAACAAAACATGCACAACGTATAGGCCCATTCAGTATTTCTACAGTACTTTTCATTTGCTACTTATAGGAAGATTGTTGTATACCTATTTCACGTGCCATTAAGGCCTTGTTCACATATATTTTTCAAACACTCAAAAATGCAAAGTGTGCTTTCTGTGAATGTATATGCAATTATATACAGAATCTTGTCAAGTCCAGATAAACTGCAGTTCCAGTGTTCACTTGGTGAGGGAGGAGAAGAATCTAGGTTTTATTTCTGCAGCCTATGTGGAGTATTCTTTTTATACAGCTTTATTTTCTTGATTGTGTTTAGAAGACATTAATTCCCTAACAATGCTCCATGGGATGAACCTGACATGTTCAATTTAGCATTAGAATACTTTGTAGAATATATAAAAATTGTATTCATAGTTTATTTTCATGGGCAGGATTCTTACACAGCCTTACCTAGTAGAACTCAGAGTGTTAGCTGATATTGCTGAACATTGAGCTCCTAGAAAAGGGATTCTCAGACTAGGATCTGTAGACCCCCAGTGGTCCACAAGATCTTTCAACTGGTTTGCTGCAGCTTCCCCACATTCATTGGCCAGAGCCAGCTTGCTTCCTCAGTTCCTGCTTTTCCCTGTTCACCACCAGTCAGCTGGCCAGTCTTTCTGACATGAAAGACTTAGTACTCAGAGACTTCTATTGAAAAACATTTGTGACCAGTACATTTGTGCTAAAAGTTGTTATATAGCATGAAGTACATAAAACAGTTCAATAAAAGCTTAGTTTGGGATTAATATTTTGTTATAAAAATTTAAGAAGCCCTTTAAAAATGGAAAACATTAGAAGACATACAAAAAAGTAACTCTAATTGTTATCCTATTTGCCAAAAAAAACCCCTAACTCTTTGCTTTTAATGAAAAGACATAAGCAGGGGGTGGGTGGGTTGTTTAAATGGATGTTCCCCAGATTTTCCAGATGTTCATTTTGTGCTTCACAGTTGCAGAAGGTTTGAGAAATACTGTAGTAGAAACTTTTTTTTTTCCATATGCAGTTCAGTCATCAGTGCCAATTGAAAAAGAAGATATAAAGCCACTCAAGAAGGTCAGTCATTCTCCAGATCAACCCTCATGGATGGAACTTGCCAAAAAGAAATCTCAAGCATGGAGTGACATGCCACAGAGGAGAAAGTAGATAAATCATTTTGTACTGCTTTTACACATCCACATCAGCACTCAAACGTGGATCAAATGTTTTAGTTAAAAAAAAAAACTAATTTTTCAAATTAAACTGATTGAATTGATAAGGATAATAAACCTATGGTACACCAAAGAGGCCACAATGGAAGAGTTTCAGAAATGTCAATCACATTTGTATATGTTTAAAAAGTTACTATAGGACAATTCTAAAAAATGACTACAAACAATTAGCTTTGGCAAGAACTTATTCTGATGTGAAAAATATTGCTTATTGTGTTTTCTTTCATTCTTTCACCTGCAAAATTGGTATGTCATGAATATTGGTAGAAGATTAACTAAAAATTTGATAACTGTTGTTTTAATACAGTGAGAATAATTATCCAGTCAAAATGACTTTGCTGAGCTAAATAATTACAACAGACTAGAACAAGAATGTCTTTTCAGACATACAGGTACAACATTTTAATGTGATAGAATATTAATGAAAAACTAAAACAGGTTTTAGTAATTGCTTCTCAAGACATAGAGATGAGCTAAGACACCTGTGGTTTAGATCCCTACCTTTCCTGATAGATGAAAACCTCCATGGAGGTTACAGGAAGTTGGGTCAGGGTGCTGGTTAAGGTATCCTTGAGAGAGGTGTTGGCCCCATCTGCTTTGGAGGTAGTGGAGCCACCCCTTCCTGAGGAAGCCATCATTAGATAAGTACTGTTCTGTTTCCAATTTTCTCTTTTTAGGACAGGTTCTTAAGAAGGTGGTGCTCTAGGGGAATCCCTAGAAGAAATGGCTTATCTGAACCTTTTTTCAGTTGGATTTCAGACCTGGATATGGTTCTGAAACCACATCAGTTCCTCTTGTGGATGACCTTAGATGGGACTGAGATAGGGGTAGTGCAACTCTCTGGCCCTGCTGGATATCTCTGTGGCTTCTGACACCATGAATCATGGCCAGAAGTTAGGAGTGGAAGGCACTGTTTTACAGTGGTTCTCTTTCCTGAGGGGGAAGTTCCAGTCAGCAGTAGTGGGGAGAAAGAGGTCATGTCCTAAGACCCATTGTTGTGGAGTGCCATCAGGGCTCAACACTTTTACCCCTCCTGGGTCAAATGTATATGAAGCTGCTGGAGGAGGTTATCAGTCAGCATGGGGTCTGCAGGTGATGTCCATTATATACATCAATCCCAGAAGAGATTGATTATTCAGAAGAGATGAGCTGTAAGGGCCTGGAGGCTATCAGTGCCTGGAGGCTATGATGGTCTGGATGGGGAAACAGGCTCAGGCTTAAACTTAGCATGTTAGAGTGAGTGTGGATACAGAAACCTTATGATTCCAGGGATATTCCATCTTTGAATCTGAATGGGATTGTACTTCCTCATGCAGAACTGCTAGAACTTAATCTGGGAGTCCTCTTGGACTGACAGTTCCTATTAAAAGAGAGGTGGCAGCTAGGACCAAGAGAACTTGGTTACATCTGCTGTGCTAGGTATAACCATTCCTGCTTACAGTCATTCATGCCTTAGAAGCCTTCCTTTAGATTACTGTACTGCAGTTCAGTGTACATGGAGCTGCCCATGAAGTCTGTATGAAAGCTCCAACTGGTCCAGGATTTAGTTTCTGGAGTAATAATGGGGTGTAATAAAACCTCTACTTTTAGAGGCTGCAGTGGTTATCAGTGTGCTTCCAAGGTGCAGTTCAGGATTCTGGGTCTCATCTTTAAAGAGAAGAGATCCAGAGAAGCTACTCTTCCCAATCTTTTTGGACAGACCCCTGGAAGAGGGTGGATCTGCATACCTGTGGGACTGCCTTCTCCCAGTGGCCAATAAGATTGGGAAGCATAGTCTCTTTCTGGGTCCTTCTCTTAGGGATTCTTCTTTCAGCTGCAGCCCCTCTTCTTTGGAACACTATACTTCCCAAAATCAGATTAGGTCCCAATCTGCTAAATTTAGGAAAGTTACTAAAACCTGACCTTTTAGGAGAGCACTGGGATTTGATCTTTATAGTACTATAGTCAGCCCCCATGATGGGTTTTTGTTTGATATTTGTTTCTTAGGTGCTGAAGTTTGTGTAATTGCAAACTATGTTGTTTATTTTGATTTTCTAACCTCACTGCAAGAGGGGAATGTAAACTAATGTCCTTTTTGGATTGGAGTGGCATATAGGCTTGAATGAGTAAATAAATAAATACTCTCATGGCTTAGTAAACTACTGCAACTCTTATCTTGCTCATCTATATCAGTTTTTGGTACCCTCCAGATGTATTGTACTTGCAATTAAGGCTATGCTGCCTGGAAGTTCTGGGCATTGTAGTCCCCATGTATCTGGAGGAAATCAGATTGGGTAAATCAGCTCTGTGCATTACAGAAACGCTTAATATCAGAAGCAAGTACGAGTCTCTTGCACTCTTTTGATTTCTGATCATCGATAAATATTATATCATACACTTAGTCCACTGCTTCTTCCCTCTGTCGAAAAAAATACTCCACTGAGGACCCTCCAGTTATTTGAATTTCTGGAAGGTTCTTTATCACCAGAACAAGCAGATCTTAGAAAATCAAGATTTCTTGTTGTGGTTGTTGTCTTTTAGATTTGAGATTTGGAAAAATTTGGGTCACAACTCTCAAATTGGAGGCAGAATATTCTAAAGAAGCAGCCAGCACTCCAGAAGGAAGGGCAAATATTAAAGCTCAGGACTCTACTGCTGAGCGGACTGGATGATGGTGGGCTGCTGCTTTTGCAAAAGGGCAAAACATTGGGTGGGGAGATCCCTGGTAGGTCCAGCTGTTCTTCTAATGCCTTTGGACAAATCCAAACTTACCTTGATGGAAGTAGAGCAATGCTCTAACCCTATTGGCAGAACTTGCAGTGGACTTTCATTTTTTTATATATAATTTTTATTAAATATTTTTAAAAAGGAAGATAAAAACTAATGCAAATTAATATAAAGTAAAAAAAAGAAATCAAAGAGAAAGCTAAAAGTGCAAGAAAGAAAAAAAAGTAAAAAAAATAGAAAAGAAAAAAAAGCTACAAAGTAGCTTCTGATCTTCTTTACAGCAGTTATAAGTACAATTATAAATTTCTGTCTTATTCTATGGTTACAACATAACTCTCTTCTTTCTATAATCTAGCCTGCTTAATCATCAACATCATAAATCATAAGTCAATTTTTTTCTGTTTTATGCAAAAAGTCCATAAGGAGTTTCCAGTGAGCAATAAACATAGATAATTTCTTTTCTCTGATCAAAGAAATCAATTTAGCCATCTCAGCAAGTTCCACCATCACCATCATTTCTCCATTGTGGATAGTGCCGAATTTTTCCATCTTTGTGCATACAATAATCTCACTGCAGTTATCATGTACAAAAACAAAGATCCGTGACTTTTTTCCAACTGTTTGTCCATCAATCCCCAAAGAAAAAGCTCAATTGTATATTAATCTTTGAAATCCGCTGAATCAGTGTGTGTATTTGAATCCAGAATTTTATAGCTTTTTTACGTCTACCAAACATCATATGAACCTTGTTGTTGTTCACATTTTCAACATAAATTTGAAGTGCCTTTATACATTCTATACAATTTCTCTGGTGACATATACCAACAACACATCATTTTATAAGAAATCTCTTTAAGATTATAACGTAATTATAAATTTCAATCCTTTCAGCCACATATTTTCCCATTGTTTCATCTGTATATTATAACCAAAAAATTAACCCACTTTACCATACATTCTTTCACTTGTTCTTCTTCTGTTTCATATTTCCAAAAAAGTTTATACATTTTAGCAATTAAAAATGTTTATCATTTGTACATAATTCTTACAATATTCAAAACCATAAATTCTTTTGTTTACTTTAAATCTTTCTAATAATTGTAAATAAGAGAACCATTGACAATTACGCCCCTCTGCCACCAGTTCTTCTCTTGATCTTATTTTACATTCCCCTTGACAGAATTCTAATATCTCACGGTATGTTAACCATTTGTGTTTCCCTATTATTTCTTATCTATAAAATGCTGCTTCTTCTGAGAGCCCTGAAGGTGTTTTTGGGCACAACCTGAATTTGTATCTATTCCATATCCTCAATATGGCATGTCTAACATGATTTTTAAAATCCACATTAACCTCGACTTTGTTGTACCACAAATATCCATGCCATCCAAGTCTCAGGACATGTCCTTCTAACTCCAAAAGCCTTCTGTTTCTCAGCAGTACCCACTCTTTTATCCAAACCAAACAGCAAGCTGCAAAATACAGTTTCAAATCAGATAAATCCAATCCTCCTCTTTCCTTTGCATCTTGTAACACCTTATATTTAACTCATAGTTTTTTCCCCTGCCGCACAAATTTACATATATCCTTCTGCTACTGTTTAAATGGTGCATCAGTTATCAAAACAGGTATTGTCTGAAACAAAAACATCATTTGAGGCAAGACACTAATTTTTATCACAGAAATTCTCCCCAGTGGACTTTCAGATTTGGTCAGAAGAAGATGTGAGATCTGGCTTTGCCCATTTGCTCACAATGGGAAAACCATTTCATAATGAGTCCTCCTGAAAGTTTAAGAAACACTTTTTAAAACCATGTAGTAAGGATTTAAGTTTTGACCCTGACACATGTAGTTATTCAGAGATGAATAAGAATATCTTAAGAACCATATCATCTATAAGCTGAAAAAGGGCAGAGGAATTTATTGATATTAATGTTGATTATTTTGAATTCTGCAAAAATCTTTATCAGGATAAATTGTAAACAAAATGGGGGGGAGATTACCTAATGCTGAAATCATGCAAGCTGGATATAACCATCCTTTAAATAAACTATATTCACTGGATTTGGGTTACACTGAATTGTATTTCAAAATCAAAGTCTTTTGATTTTCTCATGTTGTAAAAGAGGAGGAGAATATGTTTGTGAATAGGCAGTGAGGTGAGAAGGGGGAATATGTTACCCTGAGGCTTGGTATGCTAACATAGAATAGCAACCATGTTTTCCTGCAATTTCAGTATCAAGCCACGGTTTTGTAACATGCTAAAATATATTTTAAGATTCTTTTACTTATTGTAGTTATTCAGAGGTTGATTTATAGTTAATACATACTAAGGTTTATCCCAATTTGCTAGGAAAAAACATTAATATAAAATGTTTACATTATTTCAGCCAAGTGTTTAAATTCAACAAACAAAATATGCAATGTAAATATGCATATATGCAGTGAACAGAATAACAAAGTAACACTTGCTAAAGAGTTTTCAAATGCATCTTAGTTTCTTAGAGCAGAAGCATAAATTAGAGTATAATGTCTGTTCTGTTGTTAATAACTGCAAGAAATATTACAGCATACTGAGTCACATAATTTGAAATAAAATAGGACAGTGTACAGTGTACAGCTATAGTTTATTTATATATATCAACTAATCCCTGCTTATATTGTAGAAATGCTAATGAATTAAAATCATAAACAGTCAAGCTAGTGTTTTACTGCCTTGTCAGTCAAACAATTTAATGTACTATATCTTGAGATATCCATACATAGAGAAAAGTGCAAGATCACTTTTGGACTGAAAGCTGTATTTTATTAAATATTACATTAACCGTTTCCATTTTTGCATTGCATACAGTAATGTTATCTGTCTTGTTCCGGCTTTCATCCCTATAACATGATCATCACTCATGTTATAGTTCATTATGATTTACTTCCTAGTAATTGCATTTGGAATTGTTCCCTACATTTTTAACATCTGAATTTGTTTTAATATTGTGTAGAGAACTGTAATAAACTTTCAAGTCCAGAATACCTTGTGTGAACAATGCTGATTATTGTCCTGTTTCAGGTTTCAAACTCACACACAGTTGCTGGAAAGGAAAGCTTGCCTGGGTAGTTTTACTTTCAACAGGAACACGCAGAAGAGAGTCAAAATCCAGTCTGATGTCTGGCTTCCACTGTGAGTCATGGCTCACTCTGCAAATAGTGGAGACAATGATTGCTGTATAGAATGAAAGACCGGTGAGTAGACCAGTCCTTTGAAGCTCTCTGGAGAAGGAGAGAATGGGAGATTGCCCATGAGTGCTCTGAATGGCAACTCCTCATGAGGAGACTGTAAAGCAGTGGTGACCTACATGTTTGAGCGCCAGGAGCTGAGGGAGACAACATCTCTGTTGTCAGCAGTGGCAGAATCTTAAATAAGGACCAAAGCCAGCCGAACTCACTTTCTAATCACATTTGGAAATGTTCAATTTAACCACTTTATGGATATTAGAGACCTTCAAAATGACACCTGGTGAGTTTTACCTCCTCCTTTGGATTTAAAAAAATTTAAACAGAGACTTAAGAATTTAAAATAATATGCAATTGACAAAAAGCAAAAAAAAAAATTTTTTTTTGATTTAAGAAAGTTTTAAACAGACTGGGAGACCAGAATCCAATGTTCAAAGAACAAGTCAGGTTTGTCAACCAGTCCAAAGGTCAGAGGTTTAGGGTTTGTTTTTTTTTTGTTTTTTTTTACACAAGCAGGATTCACAGGAACAACACATTAGAGCAGGAGATCAGACAATTGTTTCCAACAGAGAAACACAGGTCAGGATTGCCTCTTAAATCAGGCTGCAGCCAGCTATCTTTAATTAAGATAGTTACTCCCTTGCTTGGCAAGGAGCCTCATTGAGCATCTTTGCTCTACTCTCTGCTCACCGAATCTGAGGGCTTGGAGGCTGTGCCTCATCATCTGACTGCTCCAGCTGTTTGATCAGCCTTGGGTGATTCCTGGCTTGGTGTCTCCTGAGGCTGACATTCCACTGATTCAGCTGCAGCAACTTCTTCAGAGACAATTAGAATCTGAGCCCTGGGCCATTACAGTTGTGTGATGTGTTAACAAACTCATATACAGTGCTATGAGTACAAAGCCTATATTGGTAAGAATATACAATTAATTTAAAATGGAATTTTTGTCCTACATAATTTTACATTGCTTGTCCTTTGTTTATGAATAGACACTTTATGGCTATAGCCATGTTCTGATCTGGGGTCAAGATCTCCGAAGGCTATATAAATCCTTTGAAAGAGGCAGTTTACAACATGTGGGAACATATGCAATGTACTTCTCTTTGAAGCTTTAAAGCAGCTGCAACTTTTTTCAAGCTCACACTGCTGCTTCAAAATCAAAAGCTCTGCATACTTATATATGTATAGTTGCTTTGCTTGCAGAGACAGTCAGGAACATCTTACAAAAAGGCAGTTTGAAGCTTAAAAAAGATGCTGCTTCTACTGCTTTAATAATCTGTGCCCTGCACACTGCAGCTCTTCTTTCATAGAATTTCCAGATTGCTAATAGCTCCCACAGATCATCATTCAAAAGCCCAGGTATGCATCTTCCCTGGTAATATAGCTTCCTCTGTTACTGCACTAAACAGTGGGTCTCTGTCAAGTTTAAGCAACAGATTGAATACTATACTCTTCTGAAAGATTATTTTTTTGAAAATAATCCATGTGGTTAGATCTGCTAATATGTTTACTGTACTTTACTGATGCGGGCTACTTGAACAGTGGAAAGGTGACACATAAATATATTAGATAAATAAAACAACAGAGTTATTAAAAACATGGGAGAGGGAATTTGTGAATGACTTTTTCAGGAGACATATGGTCCTTATGTAGGAAACTTGGAATGAAGACAGTTCTTCCTCCTTTGTTCTCTCTTCTCTTTTCAGATTAAAAGACATAAAGCAAATGCCAAAACTACAGTACAGTGTTAAATTTAAAAACACACGTGGCTCAAATGATCTTAGCTACTGTTAACAACTCAGTGCTTTTTTTTTTTAATTTAATAGCTCATGTTCAGAACATGAGACTAGCACTCCAACTCTCTGTACACAAAGTACACAAGAGAGATAACAGTGAATTCTGGCAAATGTTGTATTTCTCAGTTGACCCACTTTAATAAGGACTTAAATTAGATACGAAAACTTGTGAGATAAGTCAGAAGCATGCACTTATTTCTATAGATTGCTTTAAACTAGTCAAATACCCTTCATTGGTATACTCTTCTGCTGGTACTGTATATTGATGTATGGGTAAACAATATTGTAGTGGGAAACCTGCATAAGTGCTGGAAAGAGTATTTTTTGCATGATGAAAAACAAAAACATATTTTATTGCAAAGGCTCACATTTGCTATTGGATCCTGTCTATCATTTGAAAATCTAGTGTTCTAGGTGAACATCCTGACAACGTGGAACATCTGATTTGTCTACTGAGAAACAATGGCACTGCATTCAATAAGCCACTGTTAGGTATAAGAGTACATAAGATGCAGACTTGACATTAAAATACAAGCACATGTGTGCAAATTTGTGTGACACTATAGTATGAACTTCAAATATTTTAAGTAAACAGTTTAAAGCCGTTTCTATTTTCTACTATAAAAAAAGCTATGTATATATGTGCGTACTCTAAAGCCTCTTTGATAGCCTTATTTGCCTACCATCAAATAGTTTACTTGAATTTTCCATTTCCTTGCATACATTGGCACTCTTCCCAGAACACCTATGAGTGAATTGCTCTAAAACAGCTTAAGTGGAAGAAAATGTTATCCAGGAAAATGTTAGACTACTTTCTCTTCTCAGAAGTAGTGATTTAAACAAGCATTACTTCAGTAGGTTAGGTGGATACTTTCTTTGGGGCAAAGCAATCTTAGGCCAACAAATGCCTTCCATTTATAATTTCTATATGCTTTTTCCCCACCAACACTATATGCGTGTGCTATTAGTTGGTTTTTCCCTTTGTTCCACAGACCTAGCATGGTGTGATGGTTAAAATATTGTAGTTGGACAGGGGGAGATCCAAGTTCAGGTCCCTTGAACATAGGGTTGTTTGGGGATAAAATGAAACCACATAAGCCATCTTGAGCTCCCGGAAAAGAGGCTGAAAATCAATAAAGAAATAATATTTGATGTCCTCTGGCTACAAAACAAACGTGAACAGTTTAGAGATTAAAAATCCTATCCTGTTCACTCAGGAGTCATGTTAGGACTTCCCTGAGATTAAGCCCAAAAATTCATTGGCCTGTCCTTAAGGCAACTCTAATATTCCCATAAGTCAAGTTATAATGATTCAGTTGTCCCTTAATGAATGCTTTAAGAGCTGAACATCTTGAGGGAATTTCCAGTAAATGCAAAGAAATATACTAAGACATAATCATTTATGAACATTCATTGATACTTGATGCTGTCTCCAACAACCCATATATTCCTCCTTTAACTTTTACAGTAATCTTATAGAAATACTAAATGATCCGTGTCCTTGCTCATAGCATCCAGTCACTTGTTTATCACCTGCTATATAGCTCCAAAGACAGTATTATGGGTATATAAAAATGTCAATATTTAGCTATATATTTTAATTGAACCTCATATGTATAACACATTAATTCCTGGGAGGGCAACCTGTATATGATGGCTGAAGGGCTGCCCTCTAACAATTAAAGTAGTCCTTAGTACTACAGGATGATCCTCCCATCTGCCAGTGGTCAGCTAACCTCTGTCCTTTGATGGAATCTAAATCCCAGAGCAGGTGCCTAGAAATAGAAGGGGTGGATTTTCAAGCAATATATGAGATTTGACTTTGCAGCACTAGGGTAACAGGTGACTCTCCCTCCCTCCATTCCTTCCTCCCTCCCTTCCTTCGATGGAAGGCACGAGCGGGGAAGATTCTGGAATGGAGCTTCAAGGTTGCCAGGAGTGGGGAGAGACATTCCAGGGGAAGCACCTCCTCAGTCCCCAGCCAGAGTGTGGGAAGGCTAAGAGAATGAGACTGGCCCCTCCCCAGGGGCCTCATGGTTATAGTTACTGTTGTGGTATAGATTTAGTCTGGCAAGATTTTGTCTATTAGGTGTAAGCTAATAAAGGAGCTAAACTGTTCTGGACTGTCTTGCTGTTGTTCTTGGGCTGAACCTGACCCTCCCTCCCTCCCTCCTTTCCTTCCTTCGTATTAAATAATGGAAAATCTTCCCATTAGTAAAAATTAATGTGCAAATAGAGCCAGCATTGCATTTCTGACTCTCATGGCATCTCCTCAGGGCAGAAAGCTTATTTGCCTGAGGCTTGTTTTCTATGCGTGTTTTGCTGATAGGAAAAGGGTGAACAATTTTCATTAAAACCAAGTTCTGTGAGCGAGCACTTTCTAGCAGGATGGTACAAAAGAAGGCACTTGACAATTGAATATGACCCTTTTGAAATTGGGTAGCACCTCTAAACAACTTCAAACAAAGCTTCTGATTTAATGTTTTCTAAAAATTGACACATTTTCCTTCCAGGCTACTTGGCATATTGTAAGGTGTAGAATTGAATGGAACAATTAATTACTATGGTTAAACACACATTGTTTGACTTAGTCAAAAAAGGACAAACAGTTTGTTGTGATGCCACCTGGCATTCACAGGACTGATTAATGATAGCTGTATCCCAGACTGAAAATATGCATCTCCATCTCAAGCAGAAGGATATGGCTGTTGGCACAAGTATATATTCCAAAACTCCTCCCTTTCTGTAGTTAGAAAAATGTTTCTCCAGTGGGCTTTGCCATCCCCAATCAGCCTTCCAATCTGGAATTTGCAGGAAGAAGCGTTTTCCATCAGTAACAACTGTGCCACGAGTCATTTATTTCCTAGAGTAGTGATCTCCAAATATTTTTGGTTGCACACCCTTAAAAGTAAGCATTTTTAGCATGCAGCCTGATATTTGTATATTTATTTATTTCTCAATTATAAACATACTAGTGTACTAATATGTATATTATAAAACATATGCCGAAAAGACATTAAAAAGAGTGAGAAAAACGATGCGTTAAGTAATATAGACTTTCTCATAAGTTCTTTCCACACTACAATGGATTGTCTTGCTTTGGAGATTATTTTAGTAAATTACTAATGAAGTAATTTCTTTACTACTACTTTGGAGATAACTGCTATTTTCCTCACAGTATGAACAAGTTAGGTAACAACTGCATTAATTTCTTTTCAGTATCTGCTAGATAATGCTTTCTTGTTGCTGATATTTATTATCTCTGATACTGGCATTCTCTGTAAATGCCAAGAAAATTGTGTGTTTTTATGCAATTTGGAACCTCTTCCCGCAGAGTTCCTCTGAGTTCAGGTACATCATATTTATTTTGCGTCTACCCAGACTCTTCTACGGTCCTTTACAGTTTTTCTGTGCTCTAAGTTTTTATTTCGTCCACGCTTAAAAGCTTTGCATGTGACTGTTCAAAGCTGAAACAGAATTTTTACCTTCTTCATTTAACATTTAAATATATAAAGCACATAGAGAAACTTAAGGGTGACAGATAATACAAAGTTTCTTACACCCTCACTAATCATAGTTTCTGTTTGTTTACTAATTCAATCCATCATATACATATCACTATTTGCTTCTGGAAAATAGTCCAAGGTGAATGTGAGGCAGAATGGAAGGAACTGCTGCACGAGCTGCTCCTGGTTGTATATGGAGTCCTGCCACCCTCTCTTTTTGAAGAAAGAAGGCATTCATCCTCTGGCTCACTGCCTCCTAAATCTTCCTGACAGGATCTTCTTCTGTTTGTGTATAGCATTCATGCTACATCCAAGCATGTCCTGTGCTCATCCACAAACTGATCAGTACTTTTCCAGGAACCTTGTTTGAGTCTTTATAGAAAGCCCTGCATGGCTTCCTTGCATAACTTGATCAACTTGACCTTACTCTGCTCTTTTGTGGGAAACCTGTATTTTTCCTATGAGTTTGCTGCCTTTGTTTCATCACTCTTTCTCATATTATCCTGAAACAACACTGTGCTGATGTTCCTTTAATCAGTCTCCAGTTTATCGAGATCCTTTGGCCTTGGTGAACAACTTGTCCTGTCTGTTTTATCTTGGACTAAGCTTTGCTGTTTGATTCTGCTGCTTCTGCATCTTTCTAAATGTTTCTGGCCTTAAGCTCCTTTAAAAACTTCCATTTCTTTTCCACTCATGCACTAAAATGGTTGAGAGCCAGTTTGGTGCAGCTTGGCTTAAGGCACTAGGCTAGGCTAGAAACTAGGAGACACTGAGTTCTAGTCTTGCCTTAGGCACCAAGCCAGTCCCTCTCTCTCAGCCCTAGGAAGAAGAAGGCAATGGCAAACCACTTCTGAAATCTTGCCTAGAAAACTGCAGAAAGTTGTCCAGGTGGTCACCAGGAGCCAACACTGACTCGAAGGCACAATAGATAAAAACTAAAATGGTCACATACAAAGCAATGCATTTTATGATAGTTATAGTACACATAACTCAATGTGAATCATTTTATACCTAGTTGTAGCATATCCCAAATAAATACATTTCACTGGCTAATTAAATTTTGCACTATGTATCTAGACTCATAGCTTCATGTATTCTTTTTTATTTATCACTTAGAAATATTTATACTCTCTTCAGAATGAAAGTTTCCAATGTACCCTTTATTTATCACTTATGCTATTTCCCAAATGTATAAGCAAATATACAAGTGCAATGAAAACTGTACTTTTGTGTTAGAAAATATTGTAATAAAATTTTGAGATAAAGTTTGAAGCTTAAAATATAAACACAATAAATGTCTGTCAGGAAAAAACTGAGCTAGGGAATATACCATATGTGCTGTATTTTTTGGTGATATAAAATATGTTCATAGGTCAAAATATGTACATGCATTATTTGTGGGGGGAAAGTGGTTGCCAAAACTGCACCCATTAAGAAATACTGTAGATACTCAAAAATTAGAAATATTTTTGGCAAAAGAAAATTGTGCAAAAATAATGTATAAGCATTCACATTGAATCTTTTTGTTGTTGAATTCATAAATTGCTGTGGAAACATAAATCGGAAACAAAATTATGGTAAAAAAAAATCCACGTTAAAACAAAATTATCTGCCAAGTTTCATTCTAGGCAAAAAAGATAAAATAAAAAAAAAAGATTAAAAAAAATGGCTGCTACTGAATTAAAATGGTGATACTTGTATATGTGATTCTTTGGCTAAGAATGCTGAGAAAAAATTGGACAAGTAACCAATCTAATTATCTAGTGTAGCTCTCAAGTGTGAGTTCAAGGAAATGGAGGGAAGGGAATGACTTCTAGTGGCAGAGAGACAGAGAGAGATGAATTAGGGGAGGTTTTGTGAAAATGTAGATTAATCAAAATGGACAGGACTTATGCATGAAACAAAGCCCATGTACTACTTAATTTTAGTAGTTTTAATTAATATTTTACTAATTATAATCTTTTGTCCAGTATGTATAGATTTCTGCCAGATCTTCTCATCTGTAAGGTAAGGTCCCTACTGTACAGCAGTCTACCTAGTACTCTAGAGAGACCTTTCCAATCTGTCCCTTCATCCACAGGATCAATGATCACAGTTGGAGGAAAATGGAAGTTCTAATCCAACCACTCTAGATTATCTCCTGTTGGGAAGGGTATTCTAGCTTGACTGCTGCAAGATTAAACACTTCTTTGAGTGTCGTTGAACTGTAGCTCAACCCACCTGACCTTTAAAAAGGTGATGTTTGGACATCACCTGACTGCCATGGGTTTCTTAAAGCTCTGTTATCATTTCTCTTTTGAAATATGGGCCAAGAACATACCTGAAGTACTAACATTAATGAAGCATGTCCATATCAAATGTGATAATGTATTGCTCTGTTCCTTCCAGGGTTTTGAATTACAGGAACAGAAGAATGTTAATCATTTAATAAATGATGCTGGCAACACAGCTTTTGTAATTATCAAATTTGTTGTTGCTGGCACTTTACCAGCCTCAGACATGGTTTATTAATTGCTTTGTAACTCTGCCTGCAAATTATATTTAAATGCTTACCCTTGTAGGTCCAGATCTTTCAGCAATATGGTGGTGAATGGGATGAGCATATAGATGTTAAGACTGACCCCCGGTATTCTTGGTAGGTACTTAAGACGCAGTCAAGGGCCTGCTTCTAATATCAGTCCTGGAATCCCCCAGGCCAAAAATGGTCAGCAGAGCAATTGGATCTAGCTATTATCTTCTTTCCCAGACATGCTGCTGATAACAACACCTCTTCATTGTAGGACATTAAAATACAGAAGACCAAATCACCCAGTGCTTTTTTTGTAACAGTGCTCACAGGACTGTTGCCAGGTCAGCCTGAGAGGGTCAACCAAAAGACATCCATGGAGATATGTAACATCCTAACAATGAAATATGGCTATTGAAATGCCATTACCGAAGCACCTGGAATGGAACCAGTGTTATTTCTAACCAATGGTGAAACAGAGTATTTGGCAAGGAAACACAATGTTCTTCTCCACTGCAAAGCCTGGGTTACCCAGGAAATGCTGTGCAGGTATTACGTATTTAATAACTTTTTACAAACTGTTCAGACTACTTAGCACTATGGTAAATTGCATAACCTTCTTAATACAGTTGGTAATCAGGTTTTCCTTGCTGTGCAATAGGTTTAGAGAGAGTTGTCCTTCCAATTTAAAAGGTTTGGAGGTTTTGAAAAGCCAAATGTAATATTTCCATAGTCAGGAAAACTGAAGCAAAAAAGACTAAGCAAACTAATCACAACAACAGAATAAAGCGCCCCTTAATTTCTAAATTAACTTACCATTGGAAAACCTGAAGGACCAGGTTAGAACAGATCACTATGGAGAAAATCTACGTGGTCGGTAAGAATCAACACTGACTTCATGGCACATAATCAACAATTACTAAATTCACTTACAGCACTGATACAGAAGAATGCTTCCAACTGGCCTTCATACAGATTTTTGCAAACATGAACTCCCCACTCTGCAAGGCAAACCACTCCAAGGACCGAGATTTAATACGTTTGCCATTAATGATGGAGATGATGATGACACTATAAATATTACATGTGGGTTTCCTAAAGCAGCTCTCTAAGGATGGCGTCCCTTATTTAAAATGCTCTAACTTTTATAATATACCTCTAGAAGGCCAGTTCAAAACAGTAATTTAATTTAATTTAAACAGTACAGTAATTTCATCTTGACTTCCATGGCTACAAGGTAATTAAAATGAGTTTGGACAATGTTTGTCCAGAATTTATTCAGAGTTACTTCCTGGCAGATCCACCCTTGTCTAGGAAGCTCCTGGTAAGTCACCTTTATTTGCAAGAGAAACCTATTGAAACGTGGTCACAGAAAGCAGCAGGCAGAATTTACTTAGATTTTCTGAAGATGTCCGGAATTGCTGGAAAATACAGAGGAATACCTTCTAGTAACAGTGTTTCAAATGGATTGGATATATGAAATTATATGTAACTAAAAGACTTGCAACTTTATTTACAACTTTTCAGATTACAAAGCTGTTGTTTTATTATGCAGGCTAGGAGTTTAGGTTTAGGAAACAAGGCCTCTTCATTTTAGTGGCATCTAAAACTGGCATGAAACACTGTTACACTATTTTCTGTCATTTCTTGAATGAGAACTCATTAATAATTAAATAGATCAGAATAGGAGGAAGGAAAAATCATAAGCATAACAACATACAAACTACAGAACATTTTGTTAGGCCATTTTAGTCTGATCATCTTCCTTAATTAAGATTTCAGAATTATTCTCCCTTGGATGGCTTCTTAATTCTCAGAACGGAACTTCAGTAAAACTTGTTTTCTTTTCTTTTTACTTTCTCTTCTATGGGATAATTGTTTTTTTTTTCTCCTACAAACTTTGATGCTTTCTTTGATATTTCACTGCTGTCACTTAGCTGCTTAATCAAATAATATTTATAATAAACACAATGTTTTTCTTCTCTTTCTCTCTCGGCTAAGACTTGATCACTCTTTTATTGCTTGCTTTGACCACTGCCTCCTTCTTTTGCTTGTCTTTCTTCAGAACCCCCACCCCCCGCCCAAACCTTTTCTTTCTTGACTTGAATGGTTCAGGAGTCCTCACCCTTTTTCAGTTGATGGATGAATTTGAAACCATTTGGTGGGCATTCAGAGACTGGCAGTTCCAGTGGGCAGAGAAGTAAGTGAAACTCTTCCTTGCCATCTTTATTATACCTCTCCCCTACCCCAGTATTTGAACCCTCCCCCCAATTTAGTTTTCTCTTTTGTCTGGCTGGCATGACATATATCCTCACAAAGCATTAGGCTGCAGCCACCCAACAATTTTGCTTTCTAAGAACATCTAGGAACCCCATATGGAATGATCCAAAGTTATTTCTGGAAAAAAAATAAGTGCAGCGCAATTCAGTTTCTGTTGGGCTAGTGAGGACTAGAATTTCACCTCTGTAAGGTTGTAAATCTAAGCACAGCCAACTTCAAAATAAGTTGTACTGAAATCAGGTATATTTATATCTGGGAAAATCTTTTAGGAAAAAAAAAAAAGTAGGGTTGGCCATACAGACAGTTCTAAATCTTTAGATGGGATACTTCTCGATGAGGATTTCTGGTGCAAAAATTCTTCCTCATTCACAAAATTTCCCAAGGAAGCCTAGATTATTTACCATGTTCCCATTTCTACATTACAGTAGCACAATCATGACTACACAGCCTCAATCTTCCCCCTTGGTTGCATGAGGTTGTCTAGTCTCATCGCCTACAGGAAAAAACCAGCTTTAAGTCATCACTAAGTGTGCAGGAATGAAAGTTTTTCTTCCATTAAATTTACGTGTCCCATCACAGCTTCAGTGTATGTAAAATCCCTATAGCTTTGTCACCCATCATCTCAAAGGTGAGTTCAGTTGACTTGTCATGAGTGTGACCAGCAGTGGGTTGGCCTGCACCGGCCTGGCCTCCCCCCAGTCACCTCTGCAGCCATTTTTCTCCTTCCACTTCCGATTATAACACTCTGCTTCCTGAGTTTCTTTGAAACTTACTCTATCACACTTCCCTATTTTTGAAACCACCTTTTCTCCAGGATTTCAACAAAGTAGGGGAGGTGGAAGCAGACCTCTCCTATTTTATTTAGGGATGAAAATGGTGGTTCTTTCTTCATTGCAGCCTCTATTAAATAATGAGGGATGTTGAACTTGCCAACTCTTTAGAATTAAGAGCTATAGTTGCCTAGGACCTACAGTAGTCAGTCTCAGCAGTCCTACCCAATAGAAATTATTTGATTGCACATTACATTACTCTGTAGCTATTTCTGTCTTGATGTCTTCCTATATGTTTCTTTCACACTATTTTAATTTGGGGAGATAGTCAAATGCTGTTTGGGAGGAGGAGAAGATATATTGATCCAGACAGCCCTGAAATCAGAGCCAAACTATTTATGCATTTTTATTTTTTTTTTGCTAGGTGTTGATGTGAGGAGATAAGAGCTAAGGAGAAAGAGAAGTTGCAGCCAAAGTAGAAAAGGCTGCCAGTGGCTTGAAATGGATGCAGTAGAGGCAGGATAGGGAGTGGCAATGGGAACAGCAAATTTTATGTCAACATTGTTTTGTGGTAACTCAAGGAGGGACGGGTAGTGCTTTAACAGGGAAAGGCTCAGTGGTGTCTTCTACTTCTAATCCTTCCATTTTTTTCTCACAACTTCTGTACAGATAGAACTGAAAAAAAAAACCCTCTAAAAAGTGCTTAGAAGAATAGCTGTGTGTGCCTTTAGGCAATACAGAAACTATAATCTGGTTAAATAGAAGTTTTAGATGATGATTTTGTGCATCAAGTTGTTTTTGACCCCTAGTGACCACATATAGATTTTCTCCATGATGATCTGTCCCTAGCCTGTTCAAGTCTCCCAGCGGTACACTCACTGCTACCATAACTGAGTCCAGCCACCTTGCTGCTGGTCATCCTCTTCTCTTTCCTTCCACCTTTCCAGCATTAGAGTCTTTTCCAGACAGCTTACTTTTAAGACACTTATTTCCTGCTCTAAGACAAAACCTTTATTTTTTATGTGGTTTTCTTAGATTCTTTTCCAAAATAATATTCTAGATTAAACTGATCTTTCAAATAACCAGTTTAGCAGAACTAATTGCCTGTTACTTGGCCCAGAGAACTTGAAAGCAGAAGTGTCATTTTTTTCTTTCTTTCTTGGGTGAGGTTACAGTCTTTTGAAACGAGACTTCAGTACAGAGCATTGGCTAAAGAAAATGCTGAGAAAAGCAGAAGCAAAAAGCAATCCACAGCTCAGATAAGATCAAGGGTGTTAAGATGAACTGCTGCTAGTAGCCATCCGTTTGCTATCGCTGTACTCCGTTCCCCAAATATGTGTTTTTGTGTGTGTGTGTGTGTTGGTGGGAGTTAGCAGCGAGGAAACATCAGTACAGTCTTATGCACTCTTACGTGGGAGTAACAGCAAGCGAACGCAGCAGAAGACACTACCCAATAAAGATACTTGCAAAACTACTATTTTCCCCAAAGCTGGACCTCAACAGAAGGGGAAATAAAGCTCGCGAGACTTGTATATAAGGGCTGGGTGTGGGACTGACATCTTCCTAGGCCATCAGTTGCAAAGGGCCATTCAAGCAAAGATTGTTAATTGGTGACTTATGCGGGTTGTCTTGGCCAATGATAGTGCGAGTAAGTGAAGGGAGGCGGGTGCTCTCAGCCTAGCCGGGGAGGCTCGTGCTGCCTGAAGTCAACTATTGCCCTGGGAGGGGTATTTCTCCCGCACGGCGTCCGGGAGGTACCCTCTCGTGAGACGGCAGCGTTAACCACCAGCGGTGTTTCCGGTGCACCTGCCCACGCTGGAGGTCCCCCTGCAGGAGCGGGCAGTCCTGCGGTGCAAGGTGAGCGTCGCGAAGGAGAGGACGGAGTAGCGCCCCAATGTAGCTGTTCCCACTCCAGGCTGTGGTCTGGGGGAGGCTTTCGCCTGAGGGAGCGAGGGGCAGAGATGCTGGCTGCGGAGGCCTTGGGATGACTTGACGAAGGCTGGAGGGAGGCTTGCCGAGCGCCTGCCCCGAATGACAGCCGCGGGGGATGGTTGCAGGCGGGGCGGGTGGCAAATATGCGGGACGCAGAGACGGGGGCTACAGGCCGGCCGGGACTCCTGCCCGCGGCAGCCTCTTCGGGCTCGCCCTGGGGGCGTCCGCGAGTCGCTGTGGAGTGAATGGACTGCTCATTGCGGCAGCTCGGGTTTTTTCCCTCTTTCACGCATTCGGGTGGATACAGGTAGGAAAGAGGAGAAGAGGGGCGGGGAGTGCGTGGTGGGAGGACGGACGGAGGTTAGGAGGGGGGGCTGCGTGTCCGTGCCTGCCAGTGAGTGCGCGCGGGGAACTCGCGTGTCGTGGGGCGGCTGCTCTCCGTAGCTGTGCCTTAGAGAAAGGGCGTACTGGCGCCGAGCCTGCTGTGAATCTGACTTTGCGACGTATGGGACTTTCCCACCAGCAAGGTGGGTGGTAGTGGGGAGATATTTTGTGGCACCACGTGAGTGGAGGGTGCGTAGGCTGGGAAATGCCAGTCTGTCCATGAGCTGTCACCTCCCCTCCCCTTTCCCCATAAGTTTGGTTTATTTATTATTATATATTAAATTTCTCCCCCGCCCATCTCCCCCCAGTGGGGGACTCTGGGCGACTGGTTTAGAAGAGAGAATATTGCTGGTATCTGTATACAACCTGTGTAAAATATGGACAGGCTGAGACGGATGTGCAGGTGCACGCCCGAGAGAGAGAGAGAGAGAGAGAGAGAGAGGCTTTAACGAGTTCTTGTGTATGGAAAGGTGTGAAGAAATAGGTGTGGTTGAGAGAGTCAGTTTCTGTAAGTGCAAGAGAAAGACTTCAAATCGGTATAAATAGAGTATGGAGCATTAAATGTAAAATACTTGTTCATATGTGCCCAGGATTTATTTTAGATGATTTTTGCCTTGCATTTTCATCTGAAACGTAAAGCAGCTAAAAAGATTTATTTAAAACAATGTTTAAGCTATCCATTAGTTTTCCTGATTACACTGACTGAAAATGTTAGCTGTCAGTCTTTCTGCAGTTCTTGCAGTGATGCGCTAAAGCTGTCTGTTTATTTATTTGTTGCATTTATATACTCCTTTCTTTTCAAAGTTATCATCCTGGGCAATTAGTTCAAAGTTACCGCAGTCCTAGTTAATCACACTGGCACCTTTTTTACTTATGTCTCTATAATAGTTCCTGGTGCCTGTGTTGTATTAACTTTTTTGTAGGAGTATGTAGTTTATTAAACTATAACTTTATTCAGACATTATTTTCTAATAATTTGTTAATAGTAACAGAAAGAGGTAAAGAGCAGCATAAACAATTAGAATGACAATGTGGTCTCCTTGTCAAAGGTCTGTATTCATAAGCATCCAGTGATGTCACAAAAATTACAAAATTAGGTCATTTGTGTGGTGTCATGAAGTACATGACATCACTTGCTCCTTTATTCCCCTTTAGATATCCATGTCTTTATTCATAGATAGATAGATAGACAGACAGACAGACAGACAGACAGATATAGATACACACACACACACACATACACATACATTTTTATGTTTGTGTGTGTGTATGTATATGTATGTGTGTGTGTGTGTGTATATATATATATATATATATATATATGGATTCTCTATTACTATGAATGAAAATCAGATTGTAATACATATGAACGCTATCAGTTTTTTAATGATATATACTGGCCATATATTGATATGGGAATAAAGGGAATCCAGATTTAGCCTCTCTCCCAAGTCTCTAAACAGGAAGACTAGATGTAATGTGGATCACTCAACTGCAGGCACATGCAGGGCTGACCCTTTTGATCCATTTATTTATTATTAATCCAATTTAAATGGCTGACCATCTGTCCAAGAAACTTCGGGCAGCAAACAAAATAAAAGCAGATAATGTCAATTAAAAAAAAATTAAAACTGCATTATGGCTCAGTAAAACCCCAAAACCTCTAGACCCATCCACCGAGGCCAGAGCTCCAGTGCTAATGTCCCAGTGCCAGTGGGGGAAGAGTCAGGCTTTCAGAGTCTTGGCAATGGCCAGCAGAATAGGGGCTGTCTGCATTGGGGAACTAATCCAACACATTTCCTCATGGTGGCTCTAATAGAGATGTAACCATTGAAAGCTCAGTCAGAGTAAGAATATTACTCTCCAATATCTTGGAGTAAGAATATTAAATTCAAGCCTCTGTTACATTGTTCTTGTGTTACACTTTCCATTCTGTGTGTGTAGTTCATTTTAAATACTACCTTAGACTGCAGTTCTAAACTTTATTTGGACCCTGTTGAATATAGCATTGTTACTAAATAAACATGAACAATTGGACCTTGTTTACATAACAGAACATTGGTGCACCTATATGTTTTTAGAAAGTAATATATTTTTAGTTCTTACAGTAAGTTATCTAATAATGCTGGGTTGTTTTTTTGGCAGGCAGGAAGAGGGAGAAAAGCTTAAATATATGAAAGAGAAACTTCAGCACTATTGATGCTGTAGGAGCACAGCTGTGTTAGTCTATGGTGGTAAAAAACCAGGAGTCTGGTACAGCGTTAGTAGTGCTGAAGTTTCTCTTTCATATATTCATATATATATAAAACAAAGTTTATTAAAAGGCATATATTTTCGAGCAGATGAAATGAGCAGCAGTTCTTGAAAGGATGTGCCTTTTAATAAAATTTGATAGTCAGAAAAGGTGCTACCCAGCTCTTCCTGATTTTTTTCCCACACTATTAATACTGCTGAGTTAAAATATTATCCATCCCTCTCTGTGTGACTAGATATGTATCTGTGGAAAAACATATTCCTTGCCCTGCAAATATTACAGTCAGCATGCTTGAAACATATGTTAAGAGAGAGTATTTGCTTAACAATTCCCTGCATGTCTGCTGGAGGGATATATTAAATGACGTTTGAGGAATAGATAAAATAGCTAGATAAGTTTAAAAGTAAAATAATTATATATATATATATATGTGTGTGTGTGTGTGTGTGTGTAAGTCACCTAACTGAACACTGAGAGTAAAATCTAGATCTGCCTTGTAGTTTTCTTGGGGAAGACAAGTCATCTTGTATTTTGCCATCCGCAAGGGTAATAATTATGCCCCAACTAGTACTAGATTTGCATTCACTACTGGTCTTAGGCATTTAATTGTTTAGCAATTTTGATAATTTTTTTTCCCTGGAGCAGATTCATATTTTATTTATAGTTTATTGTCAGTTTTTGACACACACTCTTTCTCTTTCTAGATTATTTATCATTATTTTCTACTTAATGATTTTGGAGCCCAGAAACAAATGGGCAGAGCAACTTAAACATGAATCATTCTGGGATAAATGATGTATCAGCTTTAGAACTACGTCAGCTTTGTCTGGCTTGTTTTTCTCATTTTCTTTCCTTTCAGTTCTTTGCTTATTGAAAAAGGAAGTTTTTCAAAGCAGTAAATAAAGCTGGAACTGAAATAGGTTGCAGGCACATCCTAGAGAATTTTTGAAGAAATGGGGCAGGGTGTGTGTGTGTAGAAAGAAGGCTGCTTCAGTGCTGAAATGGCTTGGACCAGGCCCTTCTCCATTTGCAAGACTGAAGTGGAACTGCTGCACGGAGGAACTAGAGTTTCCAGCATAAGACCATCTTGATTTGCTGCTGGGATGGGTGGTGGTTCTCGAAATTCCAGCTTCTAGTGAGAGTTAAGATCTTTTAACTATCAGTTTCATTTTTGCCTTTTAAATGGCTTCTCAACTACCTGTATTAATGTAAGAATAGTTTTAGGATGCAACAAAAATGCCTATCTGGGAAAGATCACCATAAAGTCAAGTACTTTCTGGGGGAAGCTCCCAGTAGTGAGAAGCTCTTAGTAGAACTTAATTGTGCTAAACATTATTAGGGTTGTACGTTTCATTAATATGATAGTATTTGGTGATGCACCTTAGTAGTGGATAAGTTTAAGGATGCAAAGGATCATCCCTAGTTTGTGAGAAATAAAATGTTTTAAAAACTGGTGATGTTATTTTTAATGTAGTGTCATAGTGAAATTACTAACATATGCCCTTTGGAACCATATGGCATTTCTGTTTTGTTACTATTGACAGATTCTTTTTTTTGTTTGGCAAAAATGTATATTTTACTATGCCTCCGTACAGTCATATAGCAGAGTCAGCTAGACCAAATCTTTTGATAATTACAATAATAAACACCTTCTTAAAAAAAAAAAAAAGCCAATATGGATGAATTGCAGCTGGCTTAGAACTGCTGAGGAGACTCATAAATGAAAACGGATATTTGAGTAAGCTAACTGCATAGACACATACACCTAGAACATATTTTGTTCATGGAATATGTCAATATATCTGGAGTTTTTGTTTCCCTTTTTCTTCAAGCTTCTATAATTAGGCTGAAAGTTATCCTCAGCCTTTTCCTCAATCTTTTGCATTTGGCTGTGTCCTTAAACTAAAAACGGTACGTTTATTTTTAGTTTTTGTAGGCTTTTGCACTAGGCAGGGATCTGGGCTAGATAATCTGCAGATTCGATCCAGATTATATAACTGGCTGAAATGGGAGCAAAATGCAATGGGAATTAAACGGTACTCTATTAATTTCAGTAGGAGCCCAGCTTAATTATTTTTGCTTGGAATCAGTCTAGTTTTGTTTTCTGCAATTCTTTAGGAATGATTCTAAACATTCCCTCGCCCTTTTTTATAGCAGCACAAAAAGGAAATGTGTTGTGGATGATCTTCTGTAACACCACTACCTTCCTTTCCTGTTCGTCAGTCTTTTTTGGTGTAGACCAATGGGCAGATGTCACTGTGAGTTTTCCAGAACTGGCCTATCTGTGGAACTCTGTGTCCTCCCTTTGCAGGTTGTCCCTTTGCTGTTTGGAAGGCTTTAAAAAACACTTAAGAAGAGAGTAAGGACAGTTTGTACTTGCATAGCCAGTTTCTCATCCACAGAAATAAAATGAAAGCTAGTGGTTTCTTTCTTTCCCCTTCCAGCCTTCTGAACCTGCTGTTTGTCTGCTGTAAGCACAACATAAACCATTTGTAATCAGAGCACCCTGGCTGGAGATCGGGGAAGGGAAGTTCATGGCCTTTCTCAATGTTTTCAGCTGATTTTTAAAATAAATGAGAGGGTGGGAGAAATCTGACTGGCTGAAGACTCTTCTTCCATACCGGCATGGCAAGCTAACATTCATGAAAAATAGAAATGAAACTGAGAGTTTGCAAAGCTGGTGAAAAAGTAACAGGGGTAAGGAAAGCATGAACTAATTGGACCTCACCTACAGAAGGACTGCCCTCTAGGAAGGAATTGGAGATATCTGAGATTTTCAAGGATTCTTCAAATGGATCACTTTATTTGGGGTGGGAGGTGGGGAATGTTTTTTTCCCCAAGTACAGAATAATGTAACATAGAAGCTTTAATCAGTGGACTGGGAACTATGTCATGAGGAAGGCATGCACATTTGTGTTTACTGAAGCACACCATTACCACTTTAACACACTTGGGCAGAAAAGATGTTAGTCAGTTTACCAGTGCTGAACTCTGTTCATTTTGTATTTTTAAAAAACTTTTGTTATCATGGTTGTTTCCCAATAAACCTATTTAAAATTGAAATTAGTAATTCATTATGAGGTGACTCAACATTGTGTTTACATAACAAGCTTTGTTCTGAATATCTGGCAAAATGCTAAAGAACGACAGTCATAAACTCTATTAATGTACATTTAAACAATGACTTAGGTTACAAAAATGTGAATGTTTACCAAATAATAAAATCCACAGAATTAGATACTGCCTCTTTCTGAGTAAAATGCAAGTGTTCAAAGAGGGAGGAAAGGCAGTGTTGAGGATAAGAGAAAATAGCATGCCTGAGGATAACCAGGTGATGCTAAGGTAAGAGCATGGGGCATTAGGTTTTGGGGAGGGTCCCCAAATAAGTGTTCCTGCAGCTGTTCTGTTGATGCTCTGGCTACTCATTGCATATTTAAAAAAACCAAAGACCAAACCAATCTTTTAAACGAAATCTTGCCAGTAAGCTGGTCCAATCAGATGTTGCCTCAGGAATTCATGGAGACTGAGTCTCAATGCCTTTCACCACATTAGTGCCCTCACTGGCTTTATGTCCAAAGACAGCATCTGATTGGGCCAGCTTGCTACTAGCATAACAAAAGAGTTTTTTTAAAACAGTATGATGCACAGCTGTACCTTGACAGGCAAGCTAGTATAATCCTTGCCACAGCAGTCACTGAAATGATATGGGAGTGACCAGAGTGGCGGTAGAAAGTGACTGCATGGTTTGGGGGCACTGTAGGAGGAGAAGACTATAGTAAGGGACATAAAATTGATGGATACTACTGGCTCTTTTCCTCAAGATACCTTATTTTGGGCCTGGCAACATACAGTGATATGGCTACAGGCAACTGGGTAAATTTATGGCAGGACCGAGATTCTGAATCAATAATTGTTCAAAACTCCATGTCCTAAAGATAATGTATTGTGCTTGATTAGCTATGGATGTCTCTTACATGGTTTTATTCTGAAATTAATTTTATTTGTTCACAGAGCATAAAAGACTAAAGAATGACAAGTCCATTCTACAACAACAAAACCTTCAGTAATGCAATGTCTTTGCTGGCTTTGATTAGGAAGGACTGTGCAACTGTCTTCTTTACCACTGAATAAGCAGCATTAATTGGAATATCTGGTCTTTAAGCCACAAAATTTGAATGTTGAACACTGGCCAAATATAAACAGTGTGATGTTGAAATGAGATGAGGCTCCGAAATGGAACTGTAGCCACTGCATTAATTTTCATCACATCTTTTCTCAGTTTATCGTGGTATACAGCATGGCAGAATGGAAAAGGTAAGTTATGTCTTTGATGAAAAATAAGTTATGTCTTTGATGAAAAGAAAAAAAAAAGTGAAACTAATATAAATAAATTTGGGGAAATCCTTTTAGATGTTTAAACAGAAGCAGTATAATGACATTTTTTTCACAGAATGGGGCTGCCTAAAGTTTAGGCTCAGCAGAAAATACAATAAAAGTACATTGTTTGCTTGCCTCTAAAACTTTCAAACTTAGAAGGAAATAGTCTCCTTGCAGATCCATAGCTTATGGTTTTCTTTATGCATATCAATGTTTGGCCAAAAAAGGTAAAAGGCTATATAGAATTATAAGGAAGTATTACTGTATGATTTATGCTCAAGAAGTTCCAATAACCACTCATGGAAATATATCCATTTCTGTTTCAGGTCTTATTCTACACTGAGGCCATTAGCTTTGCACAATAATTTTTTTTTAAAAAAAGAATCCACATAGGATTGTAATAATGAGTCCCAGCCTGAACTGCAATGAGTTTTCAAAGAATGTAGGAGGATATTGCTCTTGATCTGTCTTCTTCTTTCCTATACATGAGTTGATGGCTACAAAGATGATAGACAGTATTCTTTCTGAGAAACATTTTTGTGTCTTTGGTTTTTTATTATTAATATTGACCAATTCACAACATAAAGAAAGGCTTCATATTTATTTATGACAATACTACTGGCCACATGCTGTTGCCTAAATAAATTTTTTTCCAGAATCTTATTTATAGAAGAGTTTATAAGAATGACATTACAATAATCTAGCATGTTCAACTTGGTGTTGTTAAATGCAATCCTAATGCATTGTATTACTAACTGTTGCCATGCAAATCTTCAGATATAAATATTTGTATAATTCATCTGTGGGAATTTTGCATTTTGTGATATCAATAAAGCATTTTCAAATAAAATATAAAACATCACAAGCACTTATGGGCAACTTGATGTCTTGGAAGAAAACTGCTTTAGTACAAATACAGGAATCTAAATAATCCATCCTTGACTCGTGGATAAATGATAAGGAAGTGTTACTGTATGATTTATGCTCAAGAAGTTCCAATAACCAGTTTATTTGTTAAAATGTACAATGAAGATTGACTATTGCAATACCTTATGTATATTTTCTGTCCATTGGCAGCATTAAAATGTATATAACATGAAAAATAGCATACTTCAGGAATAAAGGAAGAAGCAAATGATGTAGTTAACCATCAGGTACTAAAAATGTTTAATACTTGGCTTTCCAATAATAGAATGTACCATTCCTGGCTTGTACCACATGGTTCACATCTAAGGGATAAAAATGGGGATATAATTTTTTTTTTTTGGCTAGAAAATAATAGTGTAATTATGTGTCTTATTTTTCATCATAACAAATCTTTGGAAATGATTTTGTTTCCTCAAGTTTTTGCAATTTCAGAATTTAGCCAAATCTCAAAAGCAAAGTAAATACTTTGTTGCACAATTGGCTTCTTAATTATAGATTTTAAATATCTAAACTTAAATATTGTTTTTCCCCAGATAGATAGATAGATAGATAGATAGATAGATAGATAGATAGATAGATAGATAGATAGATGCATACATATATAGAAGAATCAGGAGACTGTAAACTGTGCCTTATTAGCCATTTTTATTAATGGTTGTCACTCTTATTTTATCTCTTTTTAACACTACAGTTTCCAGAAGGTAAGAAATCTATTTTGACCAATTTAACATTCTTTACTTTCCCTAGACTGCGGTATGAAGCAAATAACAAAACAAAACACCTCCCTCTCTGAATCTTTTTCAGTTAGCTGAAAATTCATAGGAGATATATCAAGGCAAGGCTGGTTGCCATTGGTGACATGGCTTCAGGAGTCTTGTTTCAAAATTATTCATTATGGCTTACAGCCTAACCTTGTGTAAGCAAGCCCCACTGAGTTCAAGGTTATTTCTAAACAAGTATATATATAGGATTGCAGCTTTCACTCATCTTCCCTGCATTTTCCTGCTTTAGAAAAATGCTGTTTCTTCTGAAAGTAGCATGTTGAATGCTTGAAAGTGAAATAGCTTGTTTCTGAAACTTTGTTGGATGTGAATGGAACTATGGAAGAAATAGGGGTCATTGATTTTTTGTGCAAATTTTGGATTAAGCCAGTCTCCCCACACTGTGTATATCTGAATAACAGAGAGAAAGGGAGGGAATGTAACACACTGCTGTCAGGTATAGAAATGCACTGAAAACAGCTCAGTTAAAATATATGTATTTTATGTATTTACAATGACAGAAGTCGGGGCTCTACTTTTTATTTTGCATTTATAGCTATTAATAAAGGCAATACTGACAAAACAAGTCACACAGATACAAATAGGAATTGTTCAAGAATCACGTCCTTGAGATCTAGCAGAACTTTTATATGCTTTAGCAGGCAGAAAGAAGAATACCAGAAAGAAGAGAGAATTGGTTTTATACTAAAAATATTTTGTTTGACAGAAAAGCTACATACCATATTATCAAGTATGTCTTTATGTTCCAAAATACTTGGCTCATTTTCATTAACCAGATAAGCAAATATAATACACATTTTACACACATTTAGATTCAGTGGTCTAGCATACTCACCAACTGTTATGAAACAGATGAGATATACACCAAATAAAGACCAACCAGCCAATTTGCAGTGAAACCCACATGTTTCTTCCAAAAGCAACATGCTTTTAACCAAATGCTATACATATTTACTTGCAAGGCAAACTTTTATTCAGGTAAAAAAATATATATACATAGCCAATATATACATAAGTATTTTACACAGTATTGATAAATGTGAACAATGTATTCTTTTAAAATAGTTTAAATTACATTTAAAAATATTTCTAAAGACTTGTAGCAGTAATATATATTATATGCACATGTCTGTAGTGCATATGCACTACAAATGGAATAAATTAATTCCATTGTTTAATACATATGTAAACTTTTTGTCAGGCAGCATGCCATTATTTTAAGTATACATAATATTTGTTTAAATAAATAGCGATAAAAGTTGTTTTCTATAGTCTGCCCAATTTGGTTTAAATAAATATTTATTTATGCGTAAAATAGCCCTGTTTAAATAAGTGGAACAAAGTAACCCTTATTATCTTTAGATAGATTTCATGCAAATAATATACAGTAAATATAGTTAAAGATGTATTCAGTTACATTTTAATTTTCATGGGTGTTCTTAGCAAGGAAAATGACACAGTGGGACAGGATATACTGTACTTCATTGAGAATTTTTGCTTCCCCCCCCCTTAGGAAGTGTTTTGTTGTTGAGATGTGTTGTGTTGTCATATCTGCCTTCGGCAATCTGATACCCAATGTCTGATATACTGACTGTGCTAGCTAAAATTGTTGTGGTAATCTAACACAACAGGGGTCACCAAATTGGAGAATAATTTTTTTTACCAAACATTCAGCAGGTTTCTGAAGTGTAATCACTTCCAAGAGCACATCATATTAAACTGCATAGAGGATAGAAGAATATATCTCTTAAAATATTATTGAATGCAACAGATTAAGTCAATGAAAGTTTTTTTAAAATATTATTTTTCAAGGCTTATAGAATATTGGATTGTGTTAGCAAGAATTACAAAATGTATTCCACAGAGTGTGTGCCACAACTGAGAAAGCCAGCCTTCTAGTCCATGTCCTTCTCACCTCATATGGGGATGGGATCTTAAACATGTATCTAATGTATCTAGATGATACAATAGGATGGATGGATGGATGGATGATGATGATGATGACGATGATGATAATATCACCATTAGTCAATTGCAAAAGGCAGCTCTATTTGGAACAGCTTATATCCTGTGATGATTCCTTTAACAGCATCAAACATCTGCCTATCCCAGGTCCTTGGGAAGGACTCAGTAGGAGGATAAAAATGCCAAATCCAGTCTAAACATCTGGGTGACTGCGACCGACCATAATTCCCCAATAATGATAATAGTACAAGCCTGTCTAATAAGGTAACCCATTGCTGTATCATATAGGGTTTTATGGATAATAACCAGCACTTTGAATTGGGCCCAGAAGTCTACTTGCAGCCCCAGATAGTAAAATAGGTGTTACTCTGCAGTGGTAGGACCTGTTTGCCAGCAGTCTTCTCTACCAGCTGCAGCTTCTGGGTTGTCTTCAGAGATGACACCACATAGAATTCATTGCAGTAATCCAATTGTAAAGTGACAAGGTCATGAGTCATTGTTGCCAGTGCCTCTGTAAGTCACAATTGGCACACTGCTGAAGCTGGACAAAGGTTACATTGACAATAATGTCATGGACTTGCTCCTTCAAGGGAGAGTTATCTGACAATGGAATAGGCTGCCTTAGGACTCTTGAACCTGCCAGAAAAGAAGAGGAAAAACGTACATAAAAAGAGAATGAATTAATATTAGCAGTCTTGACAATGTGAATATGAGTTAAGCAAGCAGTAATAGTTATTAACACTGCTAAACAATGTTTTAAAATATTGCTGACTTTTTAATGAAAAAAGTTTTATTTTGAGATTATACTCATATAATTATACATATATTAAGTATACTCACAGTATACTGTGTATATTAAGAGTGTGTGACTTTCACTTTTGACAAAATTGCTTTCATACTTTGAAATACTGTGTTCTCAGAAGGGAAGCGTCCCATCATCAAATGAAAAGAGGTACAGCCATGGCCATGGAAGTGATTGCTCAGTATGGCTGGGAAGAAAATAGTTGAACATGACTTTGAAACAGAAGGGATTGTGTTATAAGCTGCAAGAATACAATCAAAAGGAAGAAACAAAAGGAGTGACTGAAAGGGAGTATTAGTAAGGAAGAAGTTTCAGAGACTTGAGTGTTTAGGGAAGCATTCAGTGTTTTAGTTGAAGGAAGGAAATATGGGGAAAGAAATTAAAAAAAAATTGTGTGTGGACAGCATTCTCAAGATTGTGTAAGTAGGATAGCATTGTGAAATAAACTCTCTTTTTAAAACCTATCCTAGATAGATAAAAGGATGTAGTTTGAAAATATTAATTATCTCATTTGACGCCTTCGATTCTCCCTGAAAAACCCAGTGCAACTTCAGTATTCTTTTGTGACCATAGGATGGATAGGTGTATAAGGAACAAGACAGGTTAAACTGTCTGTCTGACATGGAAAAACTTATTTACGCATTTTAAAAGGCAGTGTCTAAGAACACTTTATCATGGGAAGGATTCAAATGGAATTATTTCAACTGTGCAAAGACAACCTGTTTGTTATTTTTAGCTAATGGCCTTCCCATATAACATTTTTAAAGCTACAATTGGGTATTTGTTGTATATATTCCACAGATCCTTATTTTAATGTGTACTTCAGTACAAGTAAAAAAATATATTAACTGTCCAAAAAAAGTACCACATTCAATAGGTTTGATTGTCTCTGTTATCTAATTGGTGGCAAATAACACAACTATTCCACACAGCAGCTGAGGCAACAGCTTTCTGCCATGGTACCAGCCTCAGTTTTGCAGCCATTGCTCTCTATTATGTCCTACCAGTATGATGACTGCCTCATTCAGAGAACACACAATGCATGCTGTAACCTTCTCCTGATGGCATTATACCTTAAAAGGCTATGGTCCTCCTTGATTGCTATTATGATAAGCCTTTGGTAATCACGGCTTCCATATATTGTTGAGTACATAATGTTTTATTGTGTGGCGCTATCTGATTTACTTGTGGGATGTGGCAGGGAAAGTTTTATACTACTTATATAAACAGGGAAAATCACACTTGCCAATTTTCTATAGACAGTATGAAACTGAGAGATTATGAAATTGACTAGATCAGATTCTCTGGTTAAATCAGATTGTGGAATTACTAAGGGAACAATGGGATAGTGGAGGGTGTATCTGATTCCTGATTCCTCAAAGCAGAAAGGATTGTTTTATTAAAAAAACAAAAAAACTATAGCAAGTGGTACATAAAGGAAGGAACAATTATTCACACCTGTGCACATCTGTAGACAAGAAATTGGACTCCAACAAATAAACACAGCAGCAACTGGAACCTACAGTTTTTATTGATTTTGTTGGACTCCTACTTGTGAAGCTTTGATGTTTGTGCTTCCTACTTGCTTTCTAAGCAGTGGTATCGGGGGGGGGGAGCCACTTGTGTCTGCAGCATTGACACAATCCCTGCCCATTCTTATGTGGATTGTGATGTCACATGCATGCTCAAAAGGAGCAGAATGTGCTGTGATGTTGTGATGTTGCTGCTTTATTCTGGCAAGAAGGGGTGGGCTCCTGGAGATGTCACTGTTTCTAAGTGTAGGAGTTGCTGGACTGCACTGTTTGCCATGTGTCTACTGAGCAGCCGTTGTATTTTGGTAAACTATTATTGCCATAGTAACTCATGCATGAAAGGGGCTTTGGGGTAGATTCTGCCATTATCTTTCCCATGCCACTTCTTTGTTGCTGCTTTGGGCAGCCCCAGTCACATTGAATAATTCTGAAGTCATTCAGAGAGTCATGGAGATTACTTTGGAGAAACTATGCAAAAATGGTTACACAAACAAAAGCATGCTTTAAACATAGGAAACAGAGAAAGCATGAGAAAGAAGCTTAGGCTGGTGCATCCCTAACTGGGATATAAGAGGGAGGAAAGGGAAAACACAGGCTCTTTATTTTGGTCATAGACTAAAATTTGATTGATTGATTGAGTCAGCTTTCAAGATTCTGCTACTATAGTCTAGATCAATAAAGTATAGATCCAGTCAAATGTGTAGAATCTGTTTCTTGACCTGGTCTGGGATGTGGTAGGTTGGCCCTGGAGCTTCCTCAAGTGAAATTCTCTAAGCTTTTTTCCCACCATCCCTATTGCTGAACTTCCCACATTCTGGGGAGGGTCTGTCTGATAAGCTATCCCACATACTCTTTTACAGAAAAAAATCCTCTCTGCACCTGTCGCCCTTGCAGGGCAGACTGGAAAGGAAACATGACCAGATGAGCTAATTCTACTTTATTGTAAAGCTACATTGACAGAATCTTATAATTCTGAAAGTACATTTTTCCCCCATCTCCTTTATGGTCCAAGAAACTAGGGAGGGTCTCTTCTGAACTTCTTGCCCCACCCACTGTCCAGCTGCAGTCTATGCTGTCTCTTATCTGACTATTGCCTTGGAAGCGTCTCTTTGCCCAGTCTCCCAAGGTCATCCCCACATACCATAACATCACCTTTACTCAGGAAGAAGAGTCTTTTTGCTATTTCTATAGCTTAACAAAGAGCCAGGATGTGTGAGAGGCTAACTTCACTGTTGGAATGAGGGTCTAATTCCAGAAGAATATTAATTTCTTTCATTAAGGTTAGGGAACTAATTGAGAGTCAAAGACACTGTCAGAGAGAAAAGGAAACTATAATGACTTCTGTAGGCTTTAACTAGAAGTGGTGATAAATATTCTGAGATATACTGGTGTAGGCTGACCCTGAAGCGCAACACTGCCCATTCTGATAAACATAGTATGGTAGAACAAAACAGGATTCAGGATATAAAGGCTCAACTCAGATCAATCATAGAATTACCAAAAAAAGAAAAAAAAAGAATCCTAATCTGTTCCAATTAGGATTCTAATTAATTAATTAGTTCCATTATTCTCTTCTGACTCTCCAACCCTTCTCCAGGTTGAGGTAGTGTGAGAATTAGCTCTCACACAGCCAGTAAAAAGCAACTCAAGGAATCTGGCCATTGCAAAAAGAAAACTACTAAAAAAGCGGGGGGAGGGGGAGCAGCTCATTACATAGGATGGGAACAAGAAAGAGATGCGTGAGAGATTTTTTTTCTTCCAACCATTTTTTCTGCATGTGCAGGGTCTGCTTCCTGCCCCCCCCCCCCGCCCCAGGATCAACCAAATGTTAATCCATTGGTTGTGACAGGAAATGACTGACCGGTTTGTCGCCCATGCCTGATGCCATGGGCTGAGAGAGAGGGACTGGCCCAAAGTCACCCAGCTGGCTTTCATGCCTAAGGCGGGATTAGAACTCTCAGTCTCCTGATTTATAGCCTAGTTCCTTTGCCACTAGACCAAACTGGCTCTCATGCATGAGAGTTTGATAATTGTTCCTATATGTAGGACTGGTTCTTGAAATGTAGCAGTTGCTCAGTGTTTTTGGTTATGGTTTTTTAACTTCAATTATCAGAAGATTTTGGATTTCTTGTCCTAAGTGATTCCAGTCCTGCCTGTTGGGTGGTTTTCTAACCTAGCTGAAGCTAATCTTGATGCCATCTCCCTCCAAGTTAGAAGGCAAAAGAACAAAGGCAACATGGACTTTCTCTGTCTTTTTTTTAAAGCATACCTGAGAGGGGAATTTTCATACTCCTGTCTGATTCTAGAGTTAAAATTTCCTGGGATTTAATGATCTTGCCCATTAACTAGACAGACAGGTTTAGGTTTGATTGATTTACTCTTTTGTCTCTGAACCTCTTGAGATGGGATTTCTCCTTATCTACTACAGTCAGTTAAGAACCAAAAAGAAAGAATAGTTGCATTATGTCTCTTAATTGGTAGAGCTAAAATTTCTCCATCTAGAAGCCTCCTTTGTTGCTTTTTTGTTTGTTTGTTTATCAACTGGGGTAAGTAAATTAGTGTATGTATATATATAAAAATAATAACCTTTATTTAGAATATTCTAGAAAAAAACTCAAGCATAATGAAAGATTTGTTCTATTTCCATATTTGGGAGTTAACAATGTAAACAATTTGTGCCAGAGAAAACTGGCAGCAATTCATAGAGAAATGAAGCTGGGAAAATTTGCCATGAATGGAAATAATTATTAGTCTTGGTTATTTTTCTATTACTTTTTATAGCATTAACATTTCTGCAGATGTGTACAGTATAAAATATGTATTTTGTATTTTTCTCAGTTGTGCTACATTATTTCATAGTTATAGACATAAACGTATTGTTATGCTTTCTGAAAGTTGAGTTTTAAGATCACATCTGCTGCTAAAGTACAGTATACAATAATCCAAGATCCATTGTGCATGTGTATGAAATTTTCTGGACACAGGAGAAAGTTCAGTAACAAAGAAGGATCTGTGGAATAAGGCTTTGTACATACAAGGCAGAAAAAGAGGCTTTGTGGGCATCCAGTCACGTTCATAATGTCCTCTTCTCTCCAAATCAGGTTCTTCAAGAACTTCCTTCAGTTCATGTTTTTAAATGAATCAATCTGATTATTACTTTCTGAGCACATACAAAGAACATAGTTCCAGTTAGTATTTCATCAAATGTTGTAATATAGCTTTTCATTTGAAATTACCAAAATCTGTATAAAATGCATATTTTTAGGAGAAATTAAAATGCATCTTTTATGAAAAAATGCCCCTATTCAACTGAGAACTTTTAAAATTATAAATTTGTTCAGACTGTATGTACAACTGCATAGAAAACAGACACAGTTTGAAACAGATTGCTCCATCCATCTTTATTTCACAGTGCAATTTTTAAAGTGAAATTTGAAATAATTTAAACGTATTGTTCTGTCCCCATGCATAAAGTGATAAAAGCAATAATGCTTACTAATTAGATGAGAAATTTTATTTGTGACAGATAGGTCTGAGTTGATTAAATAAACTGTTTTACCCACTTCGAATTTCATCTTGAAGATAACTGAATTTGTTTACCTTGCTATCTTGTTCTCTGAATTAGTCAGGGCAAAAGACTTTTTCTTTAGTAGTGATGGCAGTGTTTATAGAAAACTTTGTTACCTTTTAGGATTTCATTAATGTGATGTACATACTGTAAGTCCCACATTAGGGCTTGAGAACTCCCATGCTCAATTATTTACCATTGAAACCTGTGGCTAAAATTATTTTTAACACTATGTAATAGTTTGTAAAATAGGTTTCAGAAAAGATGCGGTGAAACTTTGCATATGTATTTCAAAAATTCTGAAAATTTATCTGCATGAAATAGAGTTCAAAATATTAGTTTTAAACATATATTCTACTGAATGGTTTACAAAAAATAAATTTTGATTAATGAAGTAGCAGCAGTATTGGCAGAGAGAACTCTAGAGCAGTTTGGTTGATGAACAATCACATCTTACCATTCTATAGAGGCAAGAGACTGAGTGTAATTTCACTCTCACTGTTGGAACTGTGCATTCAAGAAACTATTGAATACTATAAATCCCAAAGACATTTTAATTGGTGCCCCACCTCTGTAGAAATGGAACGTAAAGTCAATTCTACCTGTATCCAGACTGCCTAGCTTATCTTCTGAGTCAAATACTAAACTAGGGGTATTCCAATAATGAAACAAGACATCTTGGCATGAATGTTAACACCACCCAGGACAATTGTTCCTGGATTTTTCCAATCCATCCTTGACATCATTTCTGCCAAATTAGTTTTTTTAATAATATTTTTATTAAAGCGTGTGTGTGTGTGTATATATAAACTAATGCAGAACTAAAAAACCTACAAACAAAAAGAGAAAAGAAAAGAAAAGAAAAGAGAAGAGAAAAGAAAAGAAAGGAAGGAAGGAAGGAAGGGAGGGAGGGAGGGAGGGAGGGATAAATGATAACTTCCCCCTTCCCTCCAAACATGTATATGCATTAACAGTAACTTAACACCTCCTAAAAAAAACCCTCTTCATCCCCTTTCTCATTCCTTCAACCAAATTACGAAAAATATTCAACAATCAGTCTAATCAGCAAAAACATTAAGAGTGCCAGTGATAATAAACTATATATTTTAAACTTAAACAATTAGGCTTATTTTGCATTTTAACTTCTAATTGTTTTTTTAGAAAATAAAGCCTAAAAGATCTCTTCGCTTAAGCATACAAAAGACCAATAGTAATAACGTATGTATTTTAACCTAAACCAAATAAATCACTTTTACAGGTATAAATCATAGTCTTACGGTCCTGGTCAGAAAAAGAAAATTCAATATTAACAATCCAAAACCAAAACGTAGATAATTTTACCCTGATCTAATAAATCCACTTTAAATTCCTTTCTCTTCTTCAGTCTCTTCTCCAAATAAAACCCCAAATGGTAACCTCTTATCATTCTCTCCCTGTCTATTTTCAGAAAAGGCTTCAGAGATTTGGTGTTTCCCTTCTGTAGATCCAAAATAGAATAGCTCTCAAAGTCACTATTCTGATCCATTACAGCTTCTTTCTCCATATCTCTCTTATTCAAGTAATTTTGAATCCATATTCAGATCCACAGCATCTTTTTCCATATCTCTCTTATAATCTGGCATTTCTTTAAAGTCCATTTTAAAATCTTTATTTGTCTTCAACTTTTATATTATCCAATAAAATCTTTTCTTCTTCTACAACTTTAACAGAATTTAAATTTCCCAATTTTAAAAATAATTTCTGGACACACTGATTCCAAACAGCTAAAATTTATTTTTTGAAATAATACTCCTCCATTGTGTTAAACGAGATATATTCTTTTAATTGCTCTCTGTTCTCTCTGACCTTCAAAGCTCAGTCTTATCTGGTGTTATTTTCAGAAGCAAAGTTTCTCAGGATAGATTGTCTTGCAATTAAATCCAAATTAACTTAAACATTTAAAAAATCCCTTTAAAAAGCTGTTTCAAATCCATCCATTTTGTCCCCAGTCAGCATTCTTTTGCTGTTTCCAAATGTTAAAATATTTCTTTTTGATCTTTAAACCTACTTTAACCTTCTTTCTCCCAGGATAGTAGGAAATTTTCCCAGTGTACAACAACTTGTCTTTCAGGAGGTTTTTAATTGTCAAATAAAGCATGAATAGGCAGTTTACAATGTTAATTAAAAAAAGGAAGTAAAAGCAAATCTAATGTCCTTTTAAAGGCTCTACAACATGGCTTGGGCTTGATGTTTTTCCCTTGGCCCCCAGAGCACTCCACCTGCTAGAGATTGCTAGATTGCAATCTCTTCACAGGGAGCGTCTGTAAGGTGTGCCTGTGGGTGATCCTGTCATTCTCCTTTATCTGGAGATGGTTCTGAAGAGCTGAACCAATTGCCAGCTTCTCTAATTGCTGTGTGCATTTGCTCCATAAAGAAACGGAGCTGTATTCAATCCATCATTTTCCCTGGAAGTCATTTCTGCCAAATTAGTAAAGGATTCTTTTGGGTAGCAAGTGGAGAGATATACCAACAGCAACTCTTTCTCAAAGAGAGATCTACTTTTTCCTATTCTAACACTGTTATCTCATTTAACATAAAATATGGATAAATGTGTTATCTCATTTAACATAAAATATGGATTAGACACACTCAACGGGTGATTTTTTTACAACATTTTCAACACAATCCTGTGAAAGTAGTGTAACTGGGTCTAATAGGTTTATTCTTCCTTATTGGGCATTGTAGCTGTAGAGTGGAATTGCCATATTTCTTTTATTCAAGTTCATTCATTCCTCCAATTTCTCTGATGATGATGATGATGATGATGATGATATTATTATTATTATTATTATTATTAGCTTGTTTTTAGAGCAGAAAGATAACATTCTCTTCAGGTGCAGCTATCCATACCAGAAGATAAATCTATTACTGCTTGACACACATTGACTATAATTTGGGGAAATTTATTACCTTTTTTATTTTAAACTTTTAAATGCAGTTAAAACTCTTTTCTATTTCTGTGTGTGTGTGTATTGTTGCCTCTTATAATAAGATGCATTACTGAATATAATAATAAGATACATTATTGAAAAAAAATTATGTAGTAAAACTTTGCATGATTTGAATTTTGAACTATATTAGGTGACTGAGAACAAATATAATTTAGACAAGTAGTCTAACGTTTCTGGAATTCCAATCCCCCACCAAGCATATCCATTTCTTCTTGAGAAGGCATATAGAAAAGTAGCAGGGTTTACATCACTGTGATGCTCCTTTTGTTATCAGGATTACTCTTGCCCTTCCTGCAGATACTGCTGGCTGCTGTGCTGTATGTATTTGTGTGTGTACACAGGTGTACACATACATCTGCTATTTTTTCTTTAGTTCTTAAGAAGCTCTGTGTCCTTCATTCCAAATAAATGTCAGGGCAGGTAACTCTAAAAAAATCCATCTAGTCAAGCTCCAGTCCTGCAAGAAAAAATAGCCACATGTGTTTAGCAACACAGTCTGTAGAAGCAAATTGCAATCACATCCTACTGTGTAATTCTAACACTTCCTTCTGGTTCAAAGTACTCCATATCATACATACATTTTTAAGAAATTAAGCATATTTTTGGATGCATGATCAGCTGATTGGTCTGCAGACCTAATTTAAAAAGTGCTAGACATAGAAGTTTAAAAACTGAATATGCATATTCTACTTCATACTATATCAGTTCTGCCACTGCATTTTTTCTCATCCAATACATTCTCTCTGTCTTCACTGTAAAATGAACCAGCCTTTTAAATTTCTTAAATGTAGCTTTTCCTTCAGAGCACAAAGTTGATTTAATTCAGAGAAGCACAAATCTGTGGGCTACACACTCTATTTAGCCTTTGACTGACATTCCAAAGAATGGTTCAGGAGGCTGAATCAAAATATAAGCTAAATGTGATTTACAGGTTTTCCTCGACTTACAACAGCAATTGGGACCAGAATTTCTGTTGCTAAGTGATGTGGTCGTAAAGCTTGACATCACATGATCATATCACTTAGCAACAGCAATCCCGGCACTCCCCATTGCCATCGTTAACCGAATCCTACTGGTCATTAGCCAAGGACCCACCTCGATCCAAACCATTCTCAGCTTGGTCCCTCCCAGGCCCGAGCCTTGGTTCTTCCAAGGTGAGGGATTGCCTCCCCTTCAACTCTGCCCAACTCTTATGGACTTTTTGTGTAAAAATGAAAAAAATTAACTTGTGATTTATGGTTTTGATGATTAGACAAGATAGATTATAGAAAGTAGAGTAATATGATTTACCATTAGAGATAGAGATTAAAATATATTTGTATTATAACTGCTGTGAACAATATTGGAAGCCATTTCTTTATATTTTTTTTCTTCTCTATTCTATTCTATTCTATTCTATTCTATTCTATTCTATTCTATTCTATTCTATTCTATTCTATTCTATTCTATTCTATTCTATTCTATTCTTTTCTCTTTTCTTTTCTTTTCTTATACTTTTTGCTTTTTCTTTCATTGCTTTCTTTTCTCTTTTTCTTCCTTACTTTATATTAGTTTGTGTTAGTTTCTATCTTTTTGTTTAAAAGCTTTAATAAAATTATATTTTAAAAAATCTGCTTCTTTATTTAATCTTGAAAAATAAGACAGAACTTGATAGGTGCTTTGTTTCCTGAAAAGCTCTATTTATAGTGTCTTTGGCTTGTGTGTGTATTTATGTCCTCTTAGTGCTGCTGCACCAGTCAAGGTAGCTAATACAGTATGAGTTAAAATCAATAAAACACAGGAATAATTAATAGAAAATATAATAATGGGACAAAAATAAAGACAATAGAAAGCCCTCTAGGGCTATATAAATATTGCTTCCCTAACTTTATATGCAGGTCATAAAGAGCGCTGTACTTCATTAAGTATGTGTACATAGGGTTATACATATCCGGAAAAATTTCAGGACATTAAGCATTCCCCTTCTTCTTTCCCCCTCTTCAGTTCTATGACTGGTAGAAGAGTGGTAGATAAATGAGAAAGATAGAAAATATCAGGTGAATAGAAATTCATCACCCCCTATGTACTCCTGTTCCGGAAGTAAGGTAACATTAACATTTCAAGATTTATATGCTATCTCCTCCAATCTCTGCTTCAATAAAACTGAGGTTTCTTTTAGTTTAGTTATTCAGCTCTTCAGCCATGTAACTGAATGTTGTAACTTACTGTAGAATGTATTATGTACTGGCAGTGTTTTTTGTGTGACTTGCGTTTAACATTCTAACATTCATGTCTGGTAACAGGTTATTAAATTTGGGGTGGTGTTATTTGCATCCTCTCCAAGTCTTTTCTGTGGCTCGTAGCTGAGATTCAGCATTTCCATTATCTTTTTTCTTTTCTTAAAACCAGCCTCTTTAGCTGATGTGAAGACGTACATTTATAGTGCAACTGTATCCAGACCATTAAAAAAAAAGTCCTATATGGTTCATTGGGGCTTACTTGAATATCAAAAGGTATAGGTTTGCAGCCAGAGAACAGCCAGTTATGGTGACCAAGGTTTCTTCTTCCTTTTTGTGTGTTTTTTGAGATAGACTTAACATGCTTTTTTTCTGATCCCAGAGGGTATAATGCTAATATGAGCTGCCAGAATACCTATGTGATCCCCAGAGCATCTTCCAGATTGGATGAACGCCCCCCACTGCTGCAACCACATTGGCTACTTTATTGGCACTGTTTTTGCATTTGCCTTTGCATTTTGCCCCTTAGGCTATGACTGAGTTGGCCTACAAACTTAACTGATAAATACAGGTAGTCCTCATTTAGCAACTGCCTTGGATAGCAATCGTTCGCAAATACAGAAGTAATAAACAGTAATAAAAAATTCATTTTCTGATCAATGCATGCATTTACAACAACAAAAGCCTTTAATGTGAAACTGATTATAGTCTGGTCAGTTTCAGACAGCAACAGCCCTCCAGCTGGAGGGTTCTAATCAACTAATTAAGGTCACAGAGCTGAGCTTGTTAACTTGCTGTTAGCACTTTTTAGGAAAGTGGTGTGCTGGGGAGAAAAGCAGCTCAGGGAGAGTTAGCTTGTTTAAGTAATCTCTCTGCCCTGCCAGGGGGCCAAAAAAAGGGGGGGGAAAAAAAGGTCAGGCACAGGACACTGTATAAGAGAGCTTTATCTGAATGAGACAGCAGCAATCAACAATCTTTGCAGCATCTCTCTCTCTCTCTCTCTGACATGTGGTTTTCTTAGGGACCATTTCACCGGAACCAATTACAGTCTAACAAGGACTATCTGTACCTTTATATTTAGATGACAGCCAGTTTGGTGTAGTGGCGAAGAGTAATGGGTTAGAAACCGGGAGAAGCACAAAGCCAGCTGCGTGACTTTGAGCCAGTCATTCTCTCTTAGCCTTAGGAAGAAGATAATGGCAAATCACTTCCAAAAACATTGCCAAGAAAACTGCAGGGACCTGTCCATGTAACTGTCAGGAGTAAATACTAATTCAAAGGGGCATGCGCACGCGCACACACAGAGAAGCCTACATATAGACATACATATGGAAATGAATAGCTTTAAGGGGGGAAAAGCCTTATTGATGTTTAAAGTAGTAATTTCACTACCTAAAACTCCCAACTCCCGCAAAATACACCCTGGCCAGACATGGTGCGTGTCTCTTTTCTATCCAGTGAAAGGATGGATATGTTTTTGGAGGCTGGGGATTGTTTTTAATTTTTAGAGGCCAAGGTTGGTGAGGTAGTGATGGCAAGGGAGTAGAATTTCCTTTTTCTTTGTAGTTGTTTGTAATTTTTTCTTTTTAACCTTTTCAGGCATACCTTTTAGGATTTATACTCTACAGTTTTTGTGGTCCTTGTCCCAGAATGTTTTGGAACAGTACCATGATTTTTTGGCAATTGTGGCACCATTATCTGGTGATGCAGATGGTTGGAGTGCTACTGCAACTGCACAAAGGGGATTCTGGGAGTTGTAGGTTGCCCAACCCTGAACTGTGGGTTGAAGAGAGACTGGCAAAATTAAGGCAATGTCTGAGACTAGGTTTTAAAACAGAAATAAAGTGGTAGTAAAAGATTGACAATAGAAGTGAGAATTAATGTAATTTTGCATAATGCTTAAAATAGCTTCTAGGAAGTGTCTAAGCCATGCAGAGTTCCCCTAACGAAAGCTGACTACTGTCAGGCCTAGCCCAAGAACAACAGGGAAACAATCCAGCCAAGTTCAGTTCTTAGTTTCTAAGATAGATGAGTTTATCAGTGTAATGCAAAACATAAGAAAAGGAGCAATACTTCTTCACCAATATAGACAGAATCTTGCAAGACTAAACCTGTACTATGCTATCCTAACAGATATACTCTAGGAGAATCTAGGGAGTGGCTATCTTAAGTCTCTTCTTCTTCCTCCTGCTCTGGACTGTGTTGCCTCTTGCCTCCCCCTTTTCCTTCCTGGAATGCGCTCCCTCTTTCCTGAGAACCTGATTCTCTACTGCATTCCATCACACCACAGAAAGATGTCTCAGTGACTAAGACAGGGTTTTGCAATGTGTTAAGCATAATATAGAGCAACTTACGTAGTTTATGGAATCATAAGATAGATGGGTTTATCAGTGTAATGCAAAACATAAGAAAAGGAGCAATACTTCTTCACCAATCTGGATCGCGCTATTAACGTTAATGTAGTTCTTTCCATAAAATAGAACAAAATTATAGAATAGTCTGTAATAACATTGCCAGGGCCACATGGAGAGGGTGAGCTTATCCACATTAGGGATTTATAGCATCATCCAGCTATCACTATAGTGAAACATCACCAGAGTTGATAGACTTTATAGCTATAGCTGGATGATGCTATAAATCACAAGGGTGAGTAGTCTCTATGTCTGTGTGATCTGATGCATTTGCAGAGGATGACTGATACGTACATTCATATAGCACTCCACTTATTACTACTAATAGTAGTGAGAAGGCTGAAGTGTCCTATGAGGCCACTAGTTGCCCCATATACTGTTGAAATAACTTTACCATATATGTCTGAAATGTTCCACTGGGAACAGGAATATTGCTAATGTATTTTAATAATTTCTCTACTGACTGTCAGTTCTGTATATGTGCCAGAATGGACCTTAAGCCTCAGGAAATCTTGGTACATTTTCCATTGTCAGGCATGAGCGAGCATCAAATCAAGCTCTCAGTTTGGCACAACCACCCTTCTTTAAGCTGGTGCTTATGAGAGAATTTAGGATTATATTGACATTTCTTGGGAAAATAAAACCAAAGAATGATTGGCTAGTCAGTGCACGTGTTTAAGTATCTACTATGTGTTGTGAAATGAAACTAACTGAAGTGCGGACAGAATTAAATTATTTTATATGAAATGTCAAGCCAATTAAAATACATTTAATTCCTGAAGTACTCTGGATCACACAATTTACTTTTATAGGCTCCTGCAAAATTTCTTGAGACAAAGGCCTCTTATTTTGGTAGTTTTGGAAATCTGTGTTATACCTGTCTTCAGTCCCTGAATCCACTTGTGAAATGCTTTTCTTTATTAAAATGTTCTTAATTTGTGTGTGGGTAATCTGATAAGGTGAAAATATTATATATTTTAAAATAATATTTTATTTTAATTACATAGTATAAGATGGATTGTAATAAGAGCAGGATATTATTCATAAAATTAGTTATAGTTTTTTAAATGTTAAAGAAAAAAACACACATGGAACTTTTATCCATTTTTATGAACTAATCAGTGATGACAAACAAAACATGCAAGGATTGGTCAGAAAGTTACTTTTTCATTACCGTTGTAACTGTGAGTGATTGCTAAACAAGGACTGTGTACATTTTGTTCTAGTGGTCTTGAAACATTTCTGAAATATAACTTATTAGTGCTTGGTGAGAAATCAGGGAAATAAATGTTCAGGATGTCTGTGAGGTAAGAGTATTATCTTCAGTGTACTTTTTTCTGAATGCTTGCAAAGATTCTAGACCCATAAAGCACAAACATTTCCTCCTTATAGTAAAGGAAAGCTTTTTTTCTGAAGTTGCATGACCTGCTGGAAGGTTCAAAGGATAACCTGGGACAGATGACACTAGTTTTGACTGTTGAAATCTTTTGGCAGTTAAATTGGAAATGAATTATTTTTGTAATAAACCATTTGACCCTTCAAAACATGATGTGAAAGAGGAAACTCCATTGCTTGTGAGTCACTTCAGTAACTTTTTTTAGAAGTCACAAAACGGATACAAAAACAATTTCATTATTGCATTTTCAATCTGTGCTTCCTGCATTTCTCGCCTTTATTTAAAATCTAGTGTTGTGTAAAAACTGTATCCCTACATCACACAGACTCACAGTCCTTGCTGGGCTTCAGTCTTGATAGATTTTAGATTTGAAGAACCTAAAATGTGGTTTTGTCATTAATTAAAGGAGACTATAGCAGTATGGCTAAGACTGTGGGGTGAAGTGTTGGAGGTCTCAAATATCCTCTCTCCCAGAAGCCCTTTGAGTCCTATGAGTTTACACACCCTAGCTCTGCATCCTATCTTGGTGTAACGGCTTGGTAGTTCTACTGCCACCACCTATCTTCTGGGGTAGACATCTTTACCTGTTGCCATACCCCCTACGTTCTGTGAGACAAATAGGGCCTCCACAGCCTGTGCACCCCACTGACAAATAAAAGGAGGGGAAATAGAAATAATTTATTTAGACCTATAATGTTGAGGCATGAGGTTAGGGAAATCAGTGTTCCTCCCCCTGTGGAGCAATAGCCCCATCTCACACAAGATAAATAGAATCAAACGTTATTTTTTAAAGAAAAAAATTAAAAGAGAGAATATAAAAATTCCTTTTTAACTGCAGGTAGTCCCAAGCAAAACTATCAGTGGTAGAAAAAATAAAAATACAGAGCTGTTCACACAGCATCTTAAAAGAACCTCCAATGAAATATATACAGGCAAAGACAAGACTGAGCAAACCACAAGGTAATGCTGGCTTGAGCATTACCTAAAGAGACAGTCTGATGCAAAATGGATCCACGTTGCATAAAAAGACACATTGACTGAGTTTACATAGAGTCAGTGGATTCCAGAGACAATAACAGTTAAGTGGCACAAACATTCAAAATAAAAAGCAATTTGTCACAATATTGCTAACTAAACCGTTGCTTACTCTTTGGAGAAAAATAGATCGCTGCCACAAATGTTTCTGGTCTGCTTCCATGGATTTTCCAGATATTTGCACATTATAATCTTAAATCAGAGGTTTAGGAAAGCAGTTGTTACTTCTTGCTTTTGCCTAGCCTCAGTACCCAACAGCTACCTTCTTTTAAAAGGACCAAAGTCTTTTCTATCTCTCTAAAGAAACAGGAGGAGATGGAGGGAGTCTGCTGCATGCTGAAGATCATGTTGACTGCAAACGTCTGCTGTCCGCCTGGCATGCAGCTGACAGTCTGTGAAAGCAGACTGGAATGGTTTCGCAATGAAAACCTAGTGTGTTTAGACAGCATAATATTTTGCATCATAATTAAAATATGCAAGTGAGCAGTTAATTGATTACCTTGTATCATTCTGCATTTGGGGACTAAATGCTATACAGTGAGTCCAGATATTCTCAAACCTAGATCCATTAACGTAAAGACTTTGATGTGTAAAAACTGTCCAGGCCTACCATCAAAGCAATCCCTGTACAGAAGATGCACAAGAACAGTGACAACTGCTTTTATAGATTGCTTTTAAAGCAATCCAAAGGTTTTTGACCAGGCCAACCTCTTTTCTACTGTCTACTCCTTTTCTCCAAGATCCTATGTGTTTTAATAAATACTGTGGAGGATCTTTGAGAACTTTTTTTCTTAAGGAAAAAAATCCTCCTTGAATTATTTTCAAAACAATGGCTGTCCTTTGTGGAACTGTAAACTAAATTGAGAAAAATGGAAGGCATTGATTCTTCCCATAGTAGGATGATACTTACTTCAGCTGGAGCATTCCTGTTGCTGACTGAATACAGTAAAAGAGACTTGGGTTTATCTGAGCTGGTAAATCTGTGTCTGGATTCTACTACTTTCGATTAAAGGTAGGCTTTCAAATGATTGCTGTTCCTTGGAAGGAAATAGTAGCTTAATTGTGATCTCTGATACTTAAGAAAGGAATTTCTTATAGCAGGCAACATTCAGTCATATGAATACTACTATAACTCCGATATATATAGAATATTGAATATGAAATATGGCACAGTTCACAAAGAAGTAAACTAAGTCCAGGTACTATATGTATACACATTCCTAAGCATCGGAATGGCACTATGTTCCTCCAAAAATATGTATGTGCAAAAGAAGCAGAAAACAAAATGTTCACACACAAAAAAAACAAGGTATATGTTCTGTCTATATTTTCAATCAAATGTTGTCCACAATTTGAATCAAAACATTGTTCCTTAGCTGGCTTTTATTTTCATAATTCTGTTTGGAGGAAACAAGATGGATATTTGCCCTGGATTTGTAGTGTTTCAGTTAGTTGTAGATCACTCTGATATAAACGATATATAATGTTCCTAGGCCCTAAGGCCAAAACCAGGACAATTTGAAAAAGAAAAGTGATTTTAACATTTTTATGCATAATAGCAAGCCAACACTGTTGCTATGTACACAGAAGAACTTTATCTTCACAAAGGAGTCTTCCAATTTCCAGAATAGCAATGTCTTGTATTTCTTATTGTGTTGATTTAATATATGAACATAGAAGTATGCACAATGAAAACATACTGATACAATAGCACAGGAAAAGCATTATCTTGTGCAATTCTAATTTATGTCATATAAACTAGGGATTCAGCAAAAATATTTGGGATTTATTGTATATAATTAGCTTTTCTCCATATAAAGCTTTTATAAGTACTTTCTCACATTTGTGTATTTTGTTGCATCCTCTTGATTGAAGCAATGAATAGCTCTATGAGTTACATATCTACATGCGTATCATACTTTTCTGCCAAGTAAGCATATGTGATTCTCCTCTTTTCCCTGCTTTAAATTGAAGTGAGACAGCTCTCAGGCCAGGGAAATAGGGAGTCAGTTATATGAATAAAATCCAATGTTCAAAAATTGTTGAATAAAACTTAGTTCAGCTCGGCTCTAGGAAAATAACAGGGTGTTTTGGATCATTCTGTCTAAAGCCCATAAGTGACAAACTTTGTGCTGGTCTGGAAAACAAATAAACTAAACTTTGGTCTGTAAAAAGCAGTTTATGGTGAAATAGAGTTTCCCAGGAAAAAAAGGAAGCAAATCACAAATGCAGAATTCAAAATGAAATACTCTAACTGAGCTGTATAACTGTACTAATTATCTGTTTGAATAAGTCTTGGGATTCAGTACATATTTGCAGTTCCCTGCAGTAATGATGGCTGAAGATGAAACATTTGGTTTTTCTGCCTGGATGTTCTTAAGCAGGCCCTCCTTGCTTTTTTTCTTCTTTTTTTTAAAGACTCATTGCAATTGTTTAAATGTCAGGTGTATTTATTTGCACATCACTATCCTGTTCCTTCCTATTAAAATGTTATATTTTAATTACCTATGGGATATTTTTAGTAGGTATGAATCTTCTTAGTGTCTATTTAAATGTTTTGTGTTGAAAAGGGAAGTATTGCTCATGTTACTTAGGTCCTCCAAGGCTGGTGCCTCACCTCTTGTGTTCTCATTTCAGAGCCCTCCAAGAGCTCTTCTGTTGATTCATTTAACTTCCAGCTCATTTGAGGTGGAGGAGAAAACGTTGCCTATTAACAATAGAGCTATGAAGTTTCCTATCAGCAGTAATTATTGCTTTGTCCTGTTCCACGAATGTTTAACACTTGTTTCTCCTTGCTTGAGATGGCTTGATTTCATCACTATTTCACCATGCCTTTTAAATGGGGTGGCTATTTTCCCTCTCTTGTTACAAGAACAAACAGCATGAGGCAATAATGAGACCTAGGTTGGGTAGGTGACAATTTTTCTGCTGCCCCACTCCATTGTTCATTTGGAGGGAACTCTGGTTAGCTTACATGTAGTACTGAACGTTCCAAAGACAATAATTGTGCCCACACTTAAAAGACACTGCAAAACTGTTTCTGAGATTTTGAGTTCTAAAATGTCATTGTGTTTGAAAAATGATAACAGCTGAACTGATGAAATGAAAATTGTTGGATACCAAATGCTTGAATAAATCTTAATATATGCAACGACCTCTAAGCCTTCTTTACTTTTTTGAAGCCTGTCTTATTGTCTTAATAGTAATTCCCTGAAATACATTTTACAAAAAACCAACTGTGTATCTGTAAAATAAAAAGTTTAGTGATCTTCCAATTAGCAAAAAATTATATTCAAGAAAAAAACTGAATATTTTATGCAAGGTAATAATTGATAACATTTCTCTGGGTGAAATATAATTGTATGTCTTTTACTGATAAGATTTATACCCAAGCATCAAAATTGTTTCAAAATTTTATATTATTAAGCTTTAGAATCATGTGACATTTCCTTCAATTAAAAAAAAAGCTCTGAAGAATAAGCATAGTGACAGATCATTCTGTAATAGTTAATGGCAGTCAGTTGTGCAGAAAATTGATAAAGTTGGATTTTGATTTGTGTTGGGAAGTGTTATTTTATTTTTGATAGAAAGTAACCTGAACTTTTTTATTTCTAGAAAAGCTGATTGCTTATCAAAGAGAATTTCATGCTTTGAAGGAACGCCTTCGCATAGCTGAACACAGAACCCTGCAACGTTCTTCTGAATTAAATACCATCTTGGAGCAATTCAGACGGGCAGTGGCAGAAACAAATGGAAGTAAGGATGCATTGAGCAGTGTTTCAGGTACAGACTGATGAATCTGAAGATTATGGGCCTGCTATTCTCACTGGGTCTCTCTTGCTTTCCATAAGTCATAGTAAACAAAACCCCTCTTAGGTTATTATTTATCTCCTTCAGATGCAATTGAACTGAAAATATTAGTTTTATTTATTATTTTTATATTTCCTGTCACTTATCTCTCTGTACCAGGAGTTCTCAAGTTGCAGGATAATTTGAGGAAGTTTATTCTAACTCTGCTTGGACATGGATAGCTTCTTTTGAGCTGTTGGCTCTCGCATGGGATTCAGTAAAGATTAATGTTAGGCACATATTCACTAAACCTATTCAGACTCTTCCCCTACTCATACATGCACACACCTCCTTTTCTCTACACTCTCTGCATTCTCCTCCATACACAAATGAGAGATTTGGGGCTTATTTACTTGCTGATCACAGCAACAGCAGCTATCCTGGTAGTAAACTTCTTATGTTGCACTGGTTGCACTGAAAGAAGGTAGAGGAGCTCATAAGTTTAATTCATATCTCAACCATCTGTTTGCCCTTTCCACCCACAAGATGTTGGAAGATAGGATCACCAGAAAACCAGATGATCACTAGATGATAGCAAAGTGATCAGAAAACTCTTAACACCTTGCAACCATCCAGTGTTTTTTTGGGGGCGGGGGGTTGCAGCCCAAACTCCAGGAGAGGAGAGAGAAGCAGAGCAGAGAAAAAAGATAACAACAGACACACACACCCCGAGGGTGCAGGAGGATCAAGGGCAAGCTTTCCAAAATCTGGCTGTTTTGACAGAATTCCAGATATTTGGCCACCTTAAATGGAAATGTTGCTTCCATTCTCAAAGTGGTTGAATAATATGCTGTATAAGGGGTTGCTTCCATTATTTTTGCATCATTTGACTGTCTAATTAGAAGGTTTTTACTATTTGATGTTCTATATCTTGCATTTGATCCAGTGCACTAAGCTATAATGTAAATTTTGTTAAGAGATATGCAGCTATTTGCATCCTAAAAGGAAAGGGTGCTTTGGAAGGGATGGGGTGTGCTTGCTGATACCTGTCAGCCCTTCCTTAAAGAAGCTGCCCCATTTCTTGGGCTTGCCAGATAGATGCATAGTCCCAAGAAGATATTCATTTGAATAAAGGAGGCATTAAGGAGGTTGGAAGAGCATATGAGGATCTTGTTGCAATCTCCTTAATTCAAATGCATACAGACTTACTTACAAACTTTCGAGTTGCGAACTTTCGCTGATACAATCAAGATGGACCTGGAAGTCAGAACCGGAAGTCGGGAAAAGGTGGGAAAGTGTTAGTTTCCAGCATACCACAAACCTAACCCTTTCCGCCTTCTCCCAACTTCCAATCCCACCTTTCAGTCCTGCCTTCTCACATGTTTAGTTGTGTGTGGTGTGTGGCAACTGCAAATGTCTGCAATTAAGCACAAGAGTGATAATGGGGAGGCGGTAGTGCGAAGAAGCACCAATCCATTACAATGTTAACAAAAATGGAGATATTGAAGAAAATAGAGGGGAGGGGGTTCCGGTGAGGGAAAAAATGGAGGTAGGACGTGCTCTGCTCTAGCTCTGGAGCCAGAGCTTGCAAAAGTGGTGTTTTTTCCATCTCTGAGGACAGCTTTGGTGACAGGAGGCACTTTTCAGGAGAAGAAAACTGCCAACGAACTGCTGTCTGTCCTTTCGGACAGCCGGGAGGTACAAAAGAGGAAACAAGGCTTCATTTTGTTTTTGAGTGTCTCGGATGGCTCGGAAGCGAGAGTACCATAAAGTAGGACCCGCAGCTGAAGCCTTTAGGCAAATAAAAGGCACAACTACTGAACCCTCATCTCCATAAGGAATTACAAACAACATAACAACGGAAGAGACTTTCAAGCGGTGTAAAAGGACTAAGACTCTTGATGAGCTCTTTATTATTTCAAGACTGAAACGAGAAGGGGATATAATTATTTATTTATAGAAGCCGTATTTAGTTAATGTTACCTAACTTTGCTCTGGACCTCTCTCTCAGCGTAACAAAAAAAAAAAAAAAAAAGTTGTATAACAATATTAATTTGTATACTAATATTAACTGAAAGACAATAATTATGAACACAAGAAAACAGATTCGAAGGGGGTCAGGAGGGTCTGGAGAAGGGGATTGGCTAAAGGCTATGTTTGAGGAATATACGTGTAAAACCTCATAGAATATCACCCAAAGTGTAAATTAACTGTTGGAAAAAAAACTAGATGATTTTGAAAAAAGGCTTGAACAAAAGATAGATAAGATAAATGAAAAGTTGGGAGAAGAAATTAAAAAACTCAGTGACAGGGTGGATATGTTGGAAATTGAGAAGGAAAATGAATGAGATAAATTGGCATTATTAGAATTAAGGGAAAAGGAATATTGCTTGAGATTTAGAGGTATACCTGAAGGGAAAGAAGAAGAAATGGAGGATAAGATCATTCAAACTCTGGCTACTTTAATAGACTGGGAGGAAGAAAAGATGGTGAAAGAAATAGAAAAGATATTTAGAATAAACTCAAAATATGCCAAAAATCATAATAAACCAAGGGATGTGTTAATAGAATTTCCGGAAAAAAAAAACACAAGAGATATGATACCGCAAATACATTTTGAGAATAGAATTATTATTGGAGGAAAAGATAATTGTATTAAAGGAAATCCCTATAAGGATTTTAAAAAAGAGAAAGGAATACATATTTTTGACTGATGTATTGAAAAGAAATAAAATACCCTATAGGTGGGAAAGATTGGAAGGAGTGAGTTTCACATTTCAATATAAAATATATAAATTAACATCAATCCCAAAGGCAAAAGACTTCTTCGGGAGGTTTGGAAAAGATTTAGAAATAAATAGGAATAAGAACGGGAGAAAAGAAGAAGATAAGGTAATACAGAGAGAAGAAGGAACCTTAACATCTAAGGAATATTACTTGAGCATGCATGATATGGAGCTTAAATGTCTCACTTGGAGTATAAACGCCCCTCAAAAAAGAAAAAAAAAATTTCATTATCTGATTAAATTAAGGCAAGATGTAATCTCTATCCAAGAAACACATATTTAAAAAAAGGATGTGAAATACCTGGTAAATAAAAATCTAGGAAAAGAATTTGTGTCAGCAAATAAAAAGAAAATAAATGGAATTGCAATTTATGTTAAACCATATTTGAATCCCAACTTATTATTAGATGAACATGGCAGATATGTTGTTATTGAAATAGAAATACAAGGAGTTAAAATAATTATAGTGGGAGTGTATGCCCCAAATGAGGATAAAGGCAACTTTTATAAGAAACTGTTAGGTTAATAGTAGCTTTCCCGCATTTGAGCTGGTGTATGATGGTGTGACTCGAATGAAGTAGTTACACCGTTAATAGATAGAAAATCAGAAAAGCAAATTAAATATAAACAAGGACAACTACCAAAATCATTTTTTGAATTAATGGAAAATCTATCACTTGTAGACTCTGGGAGACATAAAAATGGACTTGCTAAAGAATACTTTTTATTCAGATAGATTTAAATCATTTTCTAGAATCAATATGATCTGGATCTCAAGAGTTTTGGCAAACAGAATTTCTAAGGTAGATATATTACCAAAGACGTTTTCAGATCACAACCTGGTTAGTATACTAATAAGAAAAAATATTAGAAGATGGAGATGGAGATTGAATGAGAGTATTCTTAAAAAAGAGGAAGTATTAGAGGATTGTAAAAAAAAAATTAAAGGATTTTTTTGAATTAAACTTAAATAATGAAGTAAATGCTGGAACGGTGTGGGATACCAGTAAAGCTTATATGAGAGGACTTTTTATGTAACATGACCAGGTAATAAAGAAATAATTAGACCAAAAGAATTATAAGATTGTAAATGAAACAACATGTTCCGAAAACCAAAAAAAATCCGAAAAAAATGTATGAACAATGATCATCTTCTTACGAAAATATATAAAATACTACTACAAATAAAACAGGAAGACGAACAAATTAAAGACTGCATGACTATGTGGGCAAAGAATATTGGATATAATATACTGATAGAGCAATGGGAAAAGATGTGGTCAAAGGGTCTAAAATTTACATTGAGTTATAAATTGAAAGAAAACTTTTACAAAATGATGTACCGATGGTATCTAACCCTGGATAAATTGTCGAAAATGTTTAAAAATGTGACAAATAAATGCTGGAAATGTCTGCAAGAGGTAGGAACGTTTTACCATATTTGGTGGACCTGCAAAAAAGCCAAGACTTTCTGGAACCAGATACATAAGACTTTACAAAATATCTTAAAAATGACTATAACAAAAAAGCCAGAATTATTCTTATTGGGAATGATAGATGAAGAGTTAGAGAAGAGACACGGACAATTATTACAATATATGATTATGGCAGCAAGATTACTGTATGCGAAATATTGGAAGGAGGAAAGGATACCAACGATAGAAGAATGGACAGTTAAAATAATGGATTTAGCACAAATGGCCAAATTAACGGATTTGATGAAAGAAAAAATATGGCGGACTTTAAGAAGATATGGCAACCATTTCTTGATTATCTGACATTAGTGGAAAAAAATGACATATTGATTACTGGTTTTGTATATTAAAGAATTGTTTTAATAGAAATAATAGTAAAATAGATAAAACAAAGATAAGAGATTAAAAGTAATATAATTACTGGTATATTTACAATGTTTGATAGTTGGAAACCACATTTTAAATGGGTTTTTTTCTTCTTTTTTTCTTTTTTTTTCTCTCCTTCCTTCTTTCTTTCTTTTCTTCCTTTCTTACATATGTCCTTGTCAGATTTATGTTTGTAGATCTTAATTTTCTATATTATTTGTTGCACCTAATGTAGCCTGTACATAGCATTTTATAATAAAGACATATAATACAAATAAAGAAAATAGAGGGGGGAGAAGATGGCAAACGTGGTACATTCCTATGGCATGAATCGTTCCATGATTGGAACGATAATTAAGAACAAAGGCGAGATCATGAAATGTGAAAAGCAGCGCCTATGCAATCCACGATAATAAGCAAGAAGAGAGGAAAGTGATGGAAGAGATGGAGACACTGCTCAGCATGCGCATCGAAGATCAGCAACAAAGGTGCGTGCCACTTAGCCTAATGCTGATCCAGGAGAAGGCTAAGAGCTTATTCCATGACTTACAACAGAAGGCTGGTGAAGGTGCTGCTGAAGAGGTGTTCGTTGCAAGTAATGGGTGGTTCCAGCACTTTAAGGCTCATGTGAACCTTCATAATGTGAAAGTGACTGGTGAGGCAGTGAGTGTGGATGAGGCTGCAGCAAAGTTGTTCATAGAAAACCTCAAGGAGATCATTGAGGAAGGTGGTTATTTGCCCCAGCAAATATTCAGTGTGGATGAAACCGGGCTTTATTGAAAGAAAATGCTGGAGAGAACGTACATCAGCAAGGAGGAGAAGACAGTGCCAGGCTAGCTAGCAGACAATGCCAGGCTAGTTAGATAGGCTAACTCTGCTGCTAGATGGCAATGCTTCCGGTGGCCTGAGCCTAAAGCTGCTGCTAGTCTACCACTCTGAGAACCTGCAAGTTCTCAAGAACATCTCAAACAGTTCACTTCTTGTTGTGTAGAAGACTAACAAGAAAGCTTGGGTTGCCCTTCTCATCTTTGAAGACTGTTTTTTCCTCCATTTCATCCTGGAAGTGGAGAGGTATTGCTGTGAGAAAACATGGACTTCAAAATTCTGCTCATATTGGATAATGCCCCAGGTCATCCACCTTACCTGGATGGTTTCCATCTGAATGTGAAGGTTGTATATCTCCCTCCCAACACCACCTCCCTCCTGCAGCCGACGGACCAGAAAGTGATAGCAACCTTCAAAAAATCTTCACCACGTGTTTAGGCAGCCGATGGACCAGGGAGTGATAGCAACCTTCAAAAACTATTATCTTCACCACATGTTTAGGCAGGACTCCCAGATGACCTTGCACCAGTTTTGGAAGTCCTACGATATCTAAAAGGCTATCAAGAACATTGATGCAGCCTGGTGCAAGGTTACTCTACAAACATAAACGGGGTGTGGAAACATCTGTGCCCTCAGTTCATTCATGGCTTTTGCAGGTTTGAGGCAGTGAAAAATGAGTCCAGGATGTTGTCAGCAACTTGGTTGCCCTTGGCAAGGAGTTCCAGCTCAACCTGGAGGAGGAGACTTTGATAAGCTGCTAGTTGCACACATGGAAGACCTCTCCAATGAAGACCTCATGTAGTTGGAAAAGCAGCGAAAACAAGAGGAAGAGGAAGAGATCGAACCACTGAAGCAGTTCCAGACCAAGCTGATGGCAGAGGGGTTCAGCTTGATTGAGAAAGCGCTATCATTGTTTGAGGTGCAGGATCCTAATGTGGAGCGCTTCACCAAGGTGTCTGCAGCTGTCCATGATGCAATCCAGTGTTACAGTGTCATTTATGAAAAGAGGAAGACCACCACCCAAAGTTCACTGGATTGCTTCAGGAAGGTGGAGAAACGTGCCGTTTCAACTCCAAAGGACAAGCCTACGCCATTGCTGCAAGCTCATTGCTGCTGCTTATGTAAGGTAAGACATGTTTGTTATGCTTGTTGGATTTGTGAACAAAACGGACTTATGAACAGCCTCTTGGAACGTAGCCTGTTTGTAAGTAGGGGACTGTCTGAATTTTCCTGGAATGTGTTGGTACTGCGTGAGCTTAGGAAAAGATGCAGCTTCTTCAAGGAGGTGCCAGCAGTGAATGTACCCATGACCCTTTTGTAAATGTAACCCCTGTGTTTGCTTTTAGACGAAACATTAAAGTTGTTAAATGAGCTGACAAGCAGAAGATCTCTTCAAGTGCCAAATATATATTACCACTTGCCTCATTTGTTGAAAAATGAAGGAAGCCTTCGACCCTCTGTACATGTTGGCCTTGGACGAACAGGAGGTAAGCTAGCAGGATCAATATGATTGATAGTGTGATGTACTTAAAGATGTACTGTACATAAACTCTGTTGTAAGTAGATTCAGTATGACTTCTGACAAACAGAAAATGAAAGGACTCTTATTTTCTTTTGTTGGGGATCTCTTAGAATTCAGATTGAATCCAAATTAAAAAAAAAGTTTGTTTTCAACCTTTTCACTTATTGTTTCATACAGATCCTACTGTTTTGATGTTAAGGTATAATAAAAACCATGGATTTGAAACAGCATGTTTTTGCCTTAATTTTTAAAAATAACAATGCATGAAATTTTGAGATAATTTAACTGATTTGGATGCTGTAGCTTTCATAGATCTTTAAAGGCAAAATAAGTAATTGGACTAGTTTATCTTGATTGTTTTTCACAACTATTTCAACAGAGTCAGTAGTTTTAATAAAATATCATATTTAACCTGATTCAGTGATTATCTTCTTACTCAGTTGTTGATTTGTCTTGGCTTAAATAATGTGAACAAATGACTCCTCAGTAATTAGAATGGACATTGAACATGTAGTAGGAAAACATACATAGAGGACTTCAGACATCATGATAAATGTATATTTTCTGCTCAGAAATTATATTCCTAAAAATATAATGTGCCTGAGAAAAGTTATCGCTGCTTTAAGAGTTGTATTTTAATGAGTGGATTCCTTATAGCACTGAATAATTTTTCAGAAGCATGAAAAGGATTGGTTTCTTTAATGAAGGCAGATAGGTAAATTCCTGTTTCACGTGGATTCCAAAGCACTTTTTCTTAATTATTTTTGAATGGCACATATCTCTACTTGTTACATCCAGTTATTCAGAGACATATACAGATTAAATTAAGGTTCGGGTCCAGATAACAAACAAAAATGTCTTTCGGAATAAGATTAATGTGGTGAGATTTTTTGCCTAAAGAACATTTCTTGACTCCTTGGATTCAGTCAGTTACTTTTTTCCTATTTTGATTCCTCTTTTCCAGTATCAAGGTTCAGGGAGTTACTTCTTAAAATTTAATCCTCACACTTAAATCCAATATTTTATATAACTATACAAAATCATCTTCAGAAAGGGGTACTACTGAATGTTTGTCCTGCAAAATGGACCAATAAGGAAGGAACACCGCTCTTGAAAAATGCTGATTAGAATTTTGGAGTACAGGTAGCGCCCAGTTTAAGAACGAGCTCCGTTCCCAAGGTCTGTCCTTAAGTCAAATTTGTATGTAAGCTGGAATAGTATTATTGTATAATACTGTATAAGTAAAATTGTGTAATTAACTTGAACTGTTGTGTATTTAACTTGAATCATTGTGTATTTAACTCAAATTTTGTTACAGTAGGCTCTGTTCTTAATGATGGGTCGTCCTTAAACCAGGTGTTCTTAACCTGAGGACTACCTGTATTTGCAAGGCAGTATTTTCCCATGTATATTTATTTATTTACAGGTAGTCCTTGTTCAGCAACTGCCTCGTTTAGCAACTGTTTACAGTTATGATGGTGATGGAAAAGTAACTTTGTGACCAAGCCTCGCATTTACGACCTTTGCAGGTCTGTAAAGCAAAGGAAGGCTAAAGTAAGATAATAAACACAGTTGCGATTTCACTTAGCAACCACTTTGCTTAATGACTGAGTTGCTGGTCCCAGTTGTAATTGCTAAACAAGGACTACCTGTATTTAAAAAATGTATAAGGCAATCCCTCTAACAATTTGTGACTCTGGGTGTTGTACAAAAGAAAACAACAACAAAAATAAATACCAAAACCAAAAAAAACAACAACCCCAAAACATAATCAACACATAATTGAGGCTGGCAATAAAAACATATACAAACATCACAGATAGGCTTATCCACCATTGTGGCCCAATGCGTAGGAAAAAGCCAGGTGTTCATAGCTCATAGCAATTTGAACATTGGGGGGAGCTCATTCCAGAGGGCAGGTGCAGGAACAGAGAAGGCACATTTCCTAGGTCCCATTAGGTGGCATTGTTTCAGAGAGGAACCTGGAACATGCCCATTCTGTGCAACCTTGTTGGGTAGGTATGATATTGGGTTGCTTTACTTACATTACTAATTTTATACACTGAGTGTGATGTTTTCCTTATTTAATTTTGGATGGCTTATTTTATTTTTATAGCGTAATCAGCTTTAGTGAGAAATTGCATCTTACAGGCTTTACACTCTTTTGAAGCAGCAAGTTTTCTGTGTTCTAATGCATGTTAGGCATGAAAGACATATGTTCATGCATTTCTGTGTGCATGCATACAATCTGTTTTAAATGATGGGCAAAGGATATCTGTGTTTCTCATATGCTTGCTGGAAAAAAAGTTAATTTTAAAATCTTTAGCAGACTCTGGGCATGAGTTGTGGAAGGAAGGATAGCTTTTAATTAGATGATCTGAGGAATAAACAGGGTTGTGATACTAATGATTTTTAATTGTTTAATTGACAACGGATTGTGTAAAACAGAAGTGCCCAACCTTTTTTAGTATGAGAATTGCACTTGGTCTTGAAGGACATACTGAAAATGGGTGGACGTTGGGACAAAACTGATCTTGGTTTAATTTAATTTTCCTTCTAACACATTAAAATTTATGTTAGAACAATGGCAACGTTTGATGGGGTTCTGGGGCCATTTATGGATAAAGGCTCACAACTCAAAATGTGCATTTCCACCTTTGGGGGGCATTGCCTATATTTGGAACATTAAGAGCACACAATAAGCACTTCTACAAAATGGTTGTCATGGAGGACAAGACTAGTTGCAAAAAAGCCATAAACTGATAAAGATGTTTCATGCTGTCACATAAACACCAAGGATGCTCCCCACTGTTGCCTCATGTTCTTCTATTTTTTTTCCCAGACATACATTATTCTCCTAAAGAAAGCATCAAATTGCTGCCATTTGAAATGTATATGGGAGGCCCAGAGGTACTGCTGGAAATAAAAATGACTTCTGAGGCTAGTGATTTGTTCAGCAATGTCCCATCTTCCATTTTAATTTTTTCTAATTAAAACCTAAGCTTTCTAAGGAAGTCAGATGGGGCATTATAGCAGTAGCAAAGGAGGTGTCTGCGGGCACAGTAGTTCTCATAAACCCTTTTTTAGTCCTCAGACTTAAAATATGAGAACCTAGCAGTAAAATTCCACATTCAAGCTTCTAAAGAATGAAAATAAATAAATAAATAATCAATCAATCAATCAATTTTTTTTTTTTTACCAAAGAGAGACTAAAGCATTGAGGTGTTAACTGCTGCTGCTGCTTCATGAAATTATCATATTTTTCAGTGGTCTTTTTTATGTATCTTGTTTTCATTAAACCTGTAATTTTGGAAATGCTTTGGGCTACATATTAAAGGAACAGAAAACAAAGCAGAATAACCCAAAAGGCAATCAGTAACATTGTATGAGTATTTTTAAAAGCTGCACAATAAACCATTTCTTTCTTGTTCAAGGAAACTGATTTCCTCCATTTGTTTTTAGTTTCTATAGTAATGGGGATTCCAACTGTCAAGAGAAAAGTAAAATCTTACCTTACTGAAACTCTTCACTCGCTGATTGATAAGCTGTCGCCAGAGGAGAAATTGGATTGTGTTATGATCGTTTTCATAGGAGAGGTAATTCAAATATTATTTATTTATTTGATTTATATAGCTCCCCATCTCACATACATGACTCTGGGTGGCTTAAAATAAAATAGAAAAAAAAATAAAATACATAATATAAAATAAAACACATACTGTAGCAGCCAGGCATCATAAAATAACCGTCAACAAAGCCAGGAGATGGTCTCTATCACACTTCCAGGGTCTCAGACCCAGGCACGAAACCAAGTTTTTAAGGCCTTGCAAAAGGCCAGCAGGATCAGGCTAACGTAATCTCAGGTGGAATGGTATTCCACAGGGTAGTTGCCATGGCAGAAAAGGCCCCCCTCCTGGGCCCCACCAGCCGACACTCCTTAGCTGATGGCACCTGGAACTTGCCCCTCCTGCCAGACAGGGTGGGATGGATAGAAACATTTGGGGAGGGATGGTCCCATAAGTAGCCCAGACCCAAGCCATTAAAGGCTTTAAAAGTAACTACCAGCACCTTGAATTGCATCTGGAAGCACACTGGAAGCCAATGTAGCTTGTGGGGCAGTGGTGTCACATGTGCTGAAAAACCAATGCTATTAACTGCCCCCACCCCCACATTCTGCACCAGCTGAAGCTTCTGAATGGTCTGCAAGGGCAGCCCCATATAAAGCATGTTGCAATAGTCCAATCTGGGGGTCAGGAGGGCATGAGTGACTGTGAGCAGGGTCCCCTCAGTCCAGGAATGGGTGCAACTGATGCACACCTGAAGCTGTGCAAAGGCCCTCCTAGCCACAGCTGCTACTTGCTCCTTCAGCAGGAGCCATGAGTCCAGGAGGACCCCCAGATTGAGCACCGTGTCTATCTGGAGCAGTGCCACCTCATCCAGAACCAAAGATGGAAGGTCCCCAAAACCAGAAGGTCCAAAAATCCAAAGCCACTCAGTCTTGCTTGGGTTCAGCTGAAGCCTGTTGAGCCCCATCCAGGCCCCCACAGCCTCCAGGCACTGAGACAGAACCTACACAGCATCCCTTGGGCAGCCTGGGGTGGAGATGTAAAGCTGAGTAGCATCAGCATACTGGTGCTACTTCACCCCACACCATAGGATGACCTCACCCAGTGACTTCATGTAGAGGTTAAACAGTTGTTTTTTTTTTAAATTCAAAACTCAAATGCAGTGCATTCAGAAAGTATTCAGACCTTCACTTTTTTTCAATTTTGTTATGTTGCAGCCTGATACAATAGTTCAAATTCATTTTTTTTCCTCATTAATCTACACTCAGTACCCCATAATGACAAAGTGAAAACAGAATTTTAGAAATGTCTGTAAACTTATTAAAAAGAAAGATCTGAAATATCACATATACTTAAGTATTCAGACCCTTTACTCAGTACTTTGTTGAAGCACCTTTGGCAGCAATTACAGCCTCAAGTCTTTTTTGGTATGACGTGACAAGCTTTGCACACCTGGATTGGGGGATTTTCTGCCATTCTTCTTTGCAAATCCTCTCACACTCAATCAGGTTGGATGGGGACTGTCAGTGGACAGCCATTTTCAGTCTCTCCAGAGATGTCCAATAGGGTTCAAGTCAGAGCTCTGGCTGGGCCACTCTAGGAGGTTCAGAGTTGTCCCTAAGCCATTCCTGTGTTGTTTTGGCTGTGTGCTTAGGATCGTTGTCATGCTGGAAAGTGAACCTTCGGCCCAGTCTGAGGTCCTGAGTGCTGTGGAACAGGTTTTCATTGAGGATATCTCTGTACTTTGCTCCATTCAGGTTTCCCTCAACCCTGACCAGTCTCCTAGTCCCTGCTGCTGAAAAACACCCCCACAGCATGATGCTGCCACCACCATGCTTCACTGTTGGGATGGTATTGGGCAGGTGATGAGCGGTGCCTGGTTTCCTCCAGACGTAACATTTAGAATTGAGGCCAAACAGTTCAATCTTGGTTTCATCAGACCAGAGAATCTTGTTCTCTAAGAGTCTGAGAGTCCTCCAGGTGCTTTTTTGCAAACTCCAAGCAGGCTTTCATGTGTTTTGCACTGAGGAGAAGCTTCTGTCTAGCCACTCTGCCATAAAGCCCAGATTGGTAGAGGGCTGCAATGATGGTTGTCCTTCTAGAACTTTGTCCCATCTCCACACAGGATCTCTGGAGCTCAGTCAGAGGGACCATTGGGTTCTTGGTCACCTCTCTTACCAAGGCTCTTCTCCCCCGATTGCTCAGTTTGGCCAGGTGAACAGCTCTTGGAAGAGTCCTGGTTGTGCCAAACTTCTTCCATTTGAGAATTATGGAGTCCACTGTGTTCTTGGGAACCTTTAGTGCAGCAGAAATTCTTTTGTAGCCTTCCCCAGATCTGTGCCTTGCAATAATCCTGTCTCTGAGCTCTGCAGGCAGTTCCTTTGACCTCATGGCTTTTGCTCTGGCACAGTATGCATTGTCTGCTGTGACGCCTTCTACAGAGAGGTGTGTGCCTTTCCAAATCATGTCCAATCAATTTAATTTACCACAGGTGGACTTCAGTCAAGGTGTAGAAACAGCTCAGCAATTATCAAAAGAAATGCGAGACACCTGAGCTAAATTTCAAGTGTTGTTGCAAAGGGTCTGAATACTTATGCCAATGTGATATTTCAGTTTTTTCTTTTTAATAGATTTATAGACATTTCTAAAATTCTGTTTTCACTTTGTCATTATGGGGTACTGAGTGTAGATTAATGAGAAAAAAATGAATTTGGATGATTGTAGTATCAGGCTGCAACATAACAAAATTGAAAAAAGTGAAGGGGGTCTGAATACTTTCTAAATGCACTGTATATATTTTCAGGCTGTTCTAAGGTTTATCTCTTAGATGTAATGTGGGATTGGGGGTGAAGGGTAGAAGGCAGATTAAGATTTTACTTGTAGATCTTGGATTATCTGAATATATTGGAATCATTTTTTAAACAATGGATACAACAAATTATTTCTATTTTTGCCCCCAACATTGAGATGAAATGCTTGTGAAGGATAACTAGGATCGGATTTCTGTAGATAAGAAGATAATGAGATCCATTTGGTTCAAGCACTCAGTGCAAATTCCCAGGTTCAGTCCTTTCTAACTGCATAATTTTTTCATCTGGCTTTAGTTGATAGAACTTTGAGTTTTAATAGAGAAAACTATAACATCCAAACCTGGAATATGCCCATCCCACAGGTAACATGTAGGTATGTTTCTTGTGTCCTTGTTTATCACTTTCACACAGCCATTATTTCCACTCTCAACTCCCTCAAAAACAGTTTTAAGATAACCTATGACATATTGAAACTTGTGTCCTGCTCAAGTCTTGATCAAACTTCAAACTTGCTGAGAACAAGCAGTAAAAATAACTGCTTTGTCCTGAGCTATCACAGGTTTTGCACTAAGAAAACTTTTCTCCCTCCACAGGAAATAAAAATAAATTGCTTGTCTTCCTTATGGTACTTGAATGGGATCTTTAAGCAAGCAGCTAATGTTTTGACTACTAAATTGTATAATCGGTATTAGCCAATTGATGACAAGACAAATGAATACAAATAAATGTGAACGTGCTTTGCTGAAATGAATTAAGACTAATTCCAGGATTATTTCTGAAGAAAGAATACAATCTAGAAATTATGGTTAAATTAATTTTCAGAATTGCCAAACTTTATCATTATTGCAGGATCATTCAGATCAACATAAATCTAGTAGCAGATTTCTATTCTTAACTTTTGGGATGTATTGAAATACAATGTATCCCAAAAGTTAAGAATAGAAATCTGTGATACTGAGGGGTGATTAGAGTGCTGTTTTTATCAGCTGGAAAGTTTTCTTAATGTTGACATGAACATTCATTCACAAGTAGTGAGCGCTATATATATTCTGTTCTCATTGCAGATTTAACTTTGGAGCATATATTACATTTAGACTGAAGATAAAAGTTAGCAGTGAATCATCAGTAGCATGCTACATGAAGTTCAGTTTAGACTAGAGAAAGTAAAATAATCCAGTTAGTTCAAAGGGTCTTATTTCACAGATAAGAGTGCACAGATCATATTCTAAGAATTGTCTGTTTCTGTATAGTGTCCGAACAAAACTATAATGTTTTTCTTTGCAGCAGTATATTGCAGAGGAGATGTGGTTGAAAGAATTGAGAAAATGGGGTGACAGTAGCAAATCATTATTAAGTGCAGCTGTTTGAGGCATAAGATTTGTGGGATTTCACGCAAAAAATGAAAATGTCCTCAGATCTGTTTCTGTTGTCAAAATATACAGTAAGGCTTTTAATGGCATCCAGATGAATTCTAGACGAACTGCACAAATTTGATGTCTTTTGGTGTGGAATGACTTTTAAGGGTATGGTAGAGTCGTAACTGTGACGCGTAAGGGAGATTGCTTAGGTAAGCTTCATTAAAAATATACATGTACTTCTTTGTGAAAGGGCTTGAATTGCACAAAATGAGTACTGTTGAGTGTTTTACCATTAGGGGAAAATATATTCTGTTTGCTAAAGGCAGCCAGTTCTGCAGAAACAAGGCTGGGCTGTTATAATAATTTGTGTGTGTTTAATAACGGAAGCTATTACTGGCATTGAGCCTGGAGTAGCTCTGAACTTCATTCAGGAGTTATGTATCTCATGCAGTCTGCTTCTGAACAGCGTATTAAAAAGGGTAGAATTCCATGTGTGTAAGATTAAGACGCTAGGCATCCTGTGCCCGCTTCTAATGTGCAGCATGTTTTTCCCCTTTGTGGTTTGTGTTTCTGAAACAACATTTTGGTGAGCTTTGGGTTGTGGCTGGGATAGAAATGGCAGGAAAGTTTGTTTCTGTCTGCTTCTTTCTGGATCTAACTCATGCCTTCTATGGAAACTGCTCGGTTTGAAGTTATAGAGTAGTTGTTAGGGTATTCCAATTTTCCTTTCTGGCCCAACAAACCAGAATCATATCAAGTGAGTGGTGAACTGAAACATTTGCTGTTTATGAATTGCTTAGAACAAATACACTGGATTATTGGCCTTCAAAACTTTTTTGTTAAGCCAGTTTCTTTATATGGAGAGATATATTTAAATTGAATTGGGTTTGATTTTATTTGTTTAGCTGTATAGATTCCTTTCCTTTCCTTTCCTTTCCTTTCCTTTCCTTTCCTTTCCTTTCCTTTCCTTTCCTTTCCTTTCCTTTCCTTTCCTTTTTTTTTTTTTTTTTACAAAGGACAGCATGATGGCTTATGGGCGTTGCATTTTCAAAACACCTGTTTTAGCATGAACAATATAATGTTGACATGCTTGGATTTTTTTTGAAGGACTCTGAATATTTAATCAATTGATCCAAATAGATCTCAACATATCTTAGTGCCTGCAAAATAAACCTGCAAATCCTGATATTAAGAAAATGGAAATATAAAAATGCTGGCCCTAAATAGCAAGTAATGTTTATTTTAGTGAGCTGCTCGAATTGAAATGGATACTTTGTACCAAAATAAATAATAATGCCTTTCAAAACCCAAATACTCTTACTTAAAGCAGATTCATAATTTCAGAAGGAAAGAGGTGAATCTGAATGGTTAATCAGAATAAGTAAATTATGATGTTTACCTCTAAATGAATATTCTGAAAAATGAAATAATTTGATTGGAGAAAAAAAAATTTCATAAAGCAACGCTTTTTTTTCTCAAAGTTTTGAAAAATCAGTCTTTGGTTGAATCACTTCTTCTTGCCATCATAATATTCTCTCATTATCTTTGTACATCTAGGAAATAGCATTGCTGCAGTTGGTTACTTTTGAGTTAATTCTTTAAGTCAGGCTCCTGGTGATTTTATGGATATGTCCATGTAGTTTACTTGGCAACAAGTATAGAAGTGATTTGCTATTGACTTCATTCAGGCTTTTTTTTTATATATATATATCTTAGTTTAGCTTTTATCCTGATATTCCCAGAGTTCCCACATTTAAGTACTAACCTAGCTGCTTGAGGAGCAGGTGGCAGTCATGGCCAGGAGGGCCTTTGTGCAACAGGGTATGTTATGCCCCCCCATTAAGGAGGTTCATCTGGTGGGACCGAGAAAAAGGGTCTTCTCCGTGATGGCTCCCCCATGGAACATCATATCCCTGGAGATAAGACTGGCCCCCACCTTGCTACTCTTCTGAAAGGCCTGAAGAGATGGTTTTGCCAGCAAGGCTGGGGATCCCAGGTTGATACGGACCCCATCAAATGGCTAGTTTGAATGTGTTGTTGTCACCAGGGGGGTGGGGTGGGGTAGTGGGTTTTGTATTTGGGGTCTGATTTCTGTAAGCTGCCTGGAGTCACTGTGTGTGAGTTGGGCAGCCATATAAATTTGTTAAATAAATAAAAACATACATACCTACATATCTCATGTTTCTGTTTAAAAATCTCAGCTGGCCAAGATGCTGGGAGGATATCTTAATGGCATTTTTACAGTCTGGTACTTTTCACAGTAGCTCTAGCCATGATTGCAGATTGCTGTATAGAACTCCTCTCTGTGTGTACCTGGTGGTAGAGAAACAAATAGTGAGCTTGAACCCAGAGACTGGGATTGGATGAGGCAATTGTGCCATGTATGCTACTTATGCATACAGAAGAAATCATGCCAGGCTCATTTTTTTCACAGAGATGATAAAGCTAACTAGAAGGATTTTAATTGGGCTGCCTGGGTTCTTGACATAGTTGGAATGCAGTGATTGCTCTGCTTGTGTGTAGGACAGTGTTGTCCAAACTTGGCCACTTTAAGATGAGTGGACTCCAACTCCCAGAATTCCCCAGCCAGCATGGCTGGCTGGGGAATTCTGGGAGTTGAAGTCCACTCATCTTAAAGTGGCCAAGTTTGGACAACACTGGTGTAGGAGTTGGGAGGCACAGCTAAGTGCAAACAAAGGCAAGAGAAAAACAGGCCACCCATGAGCCCCAGCGTTGCAATTCCCACCCCCCACCCCTGCTCCAGTTTTGCTTCAGTTTCAGTATAAAGGCAGAGATAAGCCATCCCATAATCAAAATAAGCAGACATCATGGGGAAGGACAATTCGGAGCTGGGAGCAGCACAGACTGTGCATGTGGAGAGGCCCTGCACTCTTTGCAATGCTTTTCTGTGTTCCGTTTCAGGTACAGTACCCAAAATATATGTGCCTATTGTGTATTGTGAATGAAGGACCTCTCTTTAAATGGCTGCTTTTCTCAATCGAACACATGGAATCGGAGGAAAGACACTTTTTCTAACTATCTTGATTTCGATTTTGCCAAGAAAAACTGTGCTTTAAAATATCACAATTGAGGTGAAGCATGGGTATTGTGTTTCCATTCAGGTGCTGTTTGACCTCATGGCTCTAACACTGGCATTGCTTAATTAAAAGTACTGTAAACATGCTAAATGTATAAAGGCTGATTGTTGAATTGAACTGAATGTTCTGCTGGCCATTATCTATGACAAGAAAATAACCCTTTGGTATGGTATGTGTTAATGAATGAATACATTTGGGAGTTCAATGTCATGCTAGCCTTTTGGTTGAAAAATAAGCATTGGTATTTCTGCTCCTACTTGAAGAGCAAAAATGGGTGTACAAACTATGCAGTTGTCAAACTAATCATACTATGTGTAAAAATGTTCTTTCCTTTTTTTCTAGACAGATCTTGATTATATAAATGGTGTTGTAGCAAACCTCGAAAAAGAGTAAGTTCAATTTATATAAGTTACCCCTGAAATATTTTGGGTTATCTGCTTTTTACTATACAACCTAGAATTCAAAAGTGAAATTTCTACATGTGCTTGTGTAATACATTACATCAAACAGTTAAATAGCTACCTTGAACACTGAAATAACTTCCCTTCTAAAACAGCAAATGGAATGACAGTATAAGATTCAGGCAGTCATGAATAGGTTACATCCACATGAAATAAACATTGCATGATATCCACATTAAAGGTTTTATGTTAGTGCTAAAGTATAAAAGAGACTGCCTAAGTACTTAAGTTAATATTGGTTAGTTTGTAAAATACGTATCTATTTCTATAGACTATTCCATTGATAATTGCAAGTGCTTTCAGGCAATATGCTGTATTAATTCTATAGATATAGAATTTCCAACCTCAAAACTGTTTTTCAAGGAAGATTGAGACCTCTTATGGGAGGGAAATATCAAAGGGCTTGGTGAACATAGAAGCCACTTCATTCAACTTTGGCCCCAGGCAGTACTGACAGTTTTATACGTAGGTTGACATCAGCAGTTGGAGTAGAATATATTAAATTGCCCAGTGCTCCCCATTTTGTTTCATGGCTGACTAGAAAGTTGAACCCAAGTCCAACATTTAACACATTAGATGTTTGAAGTATAGTGCTTACTTGAATATAAAATAACAAAGCTGACTTTTCTGACCCCAGGTTTTCTACAGAAATTCGTTCTGGTTTAGTGGAAATAATAGCTCCCCCTGCATTCTACTATCCTGACATGAAAAACCTGAAAGAGACATTTGGAGATTCAAAAGAAAGAGTCAGGTAAGGATTTTTTTCTTGCAGGTGAGAAACGACTTTGGTCATCACAATCTTAACAGAGATAGTCTAGGGTACTGTTAACTTGTATATTGGATTTGAGAATATGGGGAACACTAGGCCCAGAATCAGGCTGCTGAGTATCTACATTGCATGTTTTGTATCCAGTTTCTTTCCTTCAGATATGCAGGAACTACCATTTCCACAGTCCTCAACCATTGGCCAAGTTGGTTAGGGAATGTAAAACTGCCCATATATGGAGGGCACGTTCTTGAGGAAATAGCTTACGTTATTCTTCAGGAATATTTATCTTCAAACATGACCTCTTGTTGAGTCTTGGGGAAAAATAATTGAGAAGGTTTTTTTCCACACTTACATCTGATCTTTTATCTTTTTCATGATAATGTTGTAAGTTTTGCTGTTGTAGCCTTTTTTTGGGTGTGCAAATCTTAGCTTGGCATTGTGTTTATTTTCATTGGATCTGGAACTTTTTTGAGCTGCTACTGTGGTATTTGGTGACTAAGCAGATATAGCAGAATATATTTTGGATTAAATAATGGCTAGAAAAACATTCTATAATGGCTATTGTCTCTGCAATTCTAGCACTAGAAGCACATGTTTCTTCAGTAATGTCTGCTAGGACTTGGGGCAGATTTTAAACAGAACCATTGTGCTACTGATTAGGATATAGGGGTACACTTTTTTGATATTAGATACATACCAAACCAAACTAAATATGACATAGGAGAACCATGAACAGGATCTGCAGTACTTTTGAAGGACGTTGTCCAAAGTTGCCCTTCTATTGGCAAAGGGAACTAAAGTCCAGCAAAGCCTCCTGTGCTAGAGGAAGGAGGGTAGAAAACAACTTTTCACTGATGGCATTATGTTGGACAGTCCCCCAAACCAGCAGAGCAGATTTTCCCAAGAAAAGGCATGTAGGAAGCTATAAAAGGAAAGGAAATTCAAAAGGAACTTCTGTCCACTGATAGACTTCCTGTAATGTTCCAGGGAAGTGGTTGATGGTGAGATTCTTGGGAATCTGTGTGGGTGTGGGAGACAGAGGGATTATCTGTGTTCATTCATTGCTAAAATAAACACTAAAATCCGTGTTTATGCGTCAAGTCAGCATCAAGTCAGCCTATGTTTTGTCTGCCTGCTCACATGCAAAATCAATAAAATGAAATATTTAATTTTAGATGGCGAACAAAGCAAAATCTGGATTACTGTTTTCTTATGATGTATGCACAGAAAAAGGGTGTTTACTACATTCAGGTAAATTGCTTTTATATTCTGAATTATAAAAGCAAATATCCAAAATGTGTTTTAAAATGTATAACAATGAACATGGCATACTGAATATTTCATAACATAGTTATTTATCAAATTGCCCTTTAGGCCTAATAATGTTTATTATAATACTAGTAAGTTGTAATATTTTATTGTTTTATAAAAATATAAAAATTTTATATAAAATATAAATAAATTAGCTATTATAGTGAAATATTTCAATAAACTAATGAAAAATAATGGAAGATAAAGAAATAGGTTTATTTAAAATTTTAATTTAAAATTAAAAGTGCCTTTTTGTAATTATTTGAAATTTTAAAAGGGCCATAGGCTTCTTATGGATGAAGCCCATGTAGTGTTTTCAACTTCAGAAGCATCCATTATTGTCAAACTGTTATTGTTTTGTAAATTTCTTTTGGCCTACCAGACATGGCTGCAATAAGACCATAGTTATAGATACACACATGTTTAGATTTTCAGCCCCAAAACAGCTAACAGTAATTAAGCAAAACTAATTTAGTCCACCAAGCAGTTGTGTTGGGGTTTTTTTTTTTTGCTTGAACAGGGATTAGAGGCAAAATCTTAGACAAATTATGGAACAGCAGAGTTACTTTATACCTCTGATTTTTATATCACTGAAAATCCAAATTTACTTTCATAAAGAGTTAATGTCCTCAGACTGATTGTTATTTGAAGAAGTCAGGCAAGTACAGAGAACCAAAAGAGTCTGTAGGATGATTCTATTTATCAATCCATGACTTGGCAATAGAAGATATATCCAAAATCTGACCCACAAATCTAATCTTTTCACACCAAAAGACACCCTAGCTATAGGTTATTCTTCACTCAGTTGTCCTGCAGGAATATTAAATTGTAGGGCTTTGCCATGCTTTGGATTCAAAGGAAAAAAATGGGTTTGGGATGTATGGGGTGCTCCACTTTGCCCTAGAAAAAGACACAGGTTGGTTTAGTTAATCACAGACAAGCATCTCTCTGCATGTTCTAATGCTCCGATTTGCCTTTGAATCCAAAGTGCCACGTAACTGTATAAAGCTGGCCCTGGTATATACCCACCCCTTGTTTAGCAACTACCTCGGTTAGCGACCATTCGCAAATATGACAGTAATAAAAAGTTCATTTTCTGACCAATGCGTACATTTATGACCAAATTTTCTTCGCTTGACATCAAAACACACAGGAGTGAGACTAACCCTGGCGTAGCTGTACAAGAACGTTAAATAAGACAACACCAACCAGTGATGTTTGCAATGTTTCTCTCTCTCTCTCATTTGTTCACTTAGCAACCATTTTGCTTAACAATCTGGTCATTGGAACATAACTCGGTCACTAAATGAGGAGTGGGTGTACTTGTCTTCATGTAAAGCCCAGAATTGCATGGAGGGAAGAGAGAGACTGCTCCTTGACTGCTTTTAGTATTCCATCCTTCTTTTTGAAAGATGTGGTAGCCATCTCATAATAAAACAAGAACTTACAATGGTCCTGTCCCACAAGATAGTGTTGTACAAGTACTGGTGCCTTTGGTCTAGATGCTCCTGGGCACTTAAGGGAGAAAGCAAGATTCTCTGTATCTTGCTTTCTTCCTCTTCTTTTCCCAGAATACCTTTGAGATCACCTGGGGTCAGAAGCATCTGAGGAGAGGAGTGGAGCAAAACAGTATTATTGGGAACTAGTGCTTTCTTTTCCAGCTATATGCTCAGACAGATTTTAACAAGAAGGAAGGAAATGAAAAAAGTTTTTCTTACAATGGTGACTGGGTTCTGAGTAGGATTCTGCATGATGTTTACTGTTGGGTGGAGTTGTTTGTCCATGTTGCTGAGCATTTGTATGTGAAAATTTCTGTGGGTCATTTCCAGCTCAGTTTTCACCCACCACACTCCCAGTCAATCTCTCTATCTAGATGAGAGCAAGTACACACACCACTCAGCCCAACTAGCCAAAAATATAGCTTGACCTTTATTTATTAAACATCAGGAAATAGCAAAAACATTTAATTGGCAGAAATGGATGGAAGGCAGGCAAAAGCAGAGAGAAAGAAAGATACAAACAACAGGCAAGAATTTACATTATCTATATATCTGCCTAAATTTCAAAAGGCGCAGACCTTCCAGAGCTACTGGAAACAATACGGTGAGTAATTATCATAGACAGTCCCAAAGGAAGTGGAGATTGGTTATTCCAGCCTTAACCCTTTTATGTACATGAGGACAGCAGAGTGAAGATGGAAAATAGGATGCCAGGTGATCCATCCTTTATTCTGCACCATGAAAGAAACAGTTTGGTGGACTGGGATGATGCATCCAACAGTATGTGCAGTTTTGCAGAGGAATTGCTTGTATGTGTTTGGCACTACTGGTGTATCTTCTGTGAGCACTTGAGAATTGTTGCCTGGGGTAATTTAGGGTGTTGCCCTTACCTTTAGCAGCATGTTGTTCTGGCTTTTAGAAAATGGGAGGGTGAAGTGCATATGACTTTTTGTTTTGCTTTTGGGGTGGATTACAGATTTTATTGCAGTGTTATCAGAGTTGTCTAAGAGTCTGACGTATATATTCATCTGAGCACCACTGGGAAATATTTGGCTGTGGCATGCGTGCTCTCAAATAGATGTTTTGGTGTTTAGGGCTTAGCCTTCTATCTTGGACCCAGTTTGTTTGATAACTAACGACAAGCACTGACGTTGATTAATTTGCAGTTCCACTTGTTAAAGCCCATCTTGCGTGACTGGAAGTTCTTTGTGCAGGGCACTTTGTGCTCCTCTCCTGCAGCACCGGCCCCAATCCCTTTCCATTCCATTCCCAACTTTGTGAAACAGATTTTGAGGATGTTTTGGAGTAAGAGCAGGGGAGGTGGACTGGCAGGAGAAGATGTTTGGATACCATGAACAGATAGGCAGGCCAACCCTCCTTATAAGATACCAACACAAGACCAGTAATAACAACAGATGTATTGTTACAGTCAAGTAGCCAAGACAGATACTTGGCACATCCTGCTCTGTTTTTCTTTCTGATTTAATACATGGATTAAGAGCACAAACCTGTGCATAACTCCTTAAAAGTAAGTCTCACTTAGCTCAGTGGGACTTAATTCATTTTCTTCCTTCGGAGTCTGTATAGTGTTGCAGTCTAAATTATCAAAATAAAATTGAAATATCAAGGCTTCTTCTTTTTAAATGTAAGGCTTGCTAAGGCTTTTGTAGCAATGAGCTGGGGGACCCAGATGTGTGGCAGCAACTGCAACATGGTTGTCTTGATTAGTTTGTTGTCTGTTTTGGCTGTTTACCTCAGTTGCCAATTATGTGTGTATTACTGTTGTGTTGTTATATGGTGTTTTTAATTGCTGTTAACAGCCCTGAGTCATGATTCTGGGATGGGCGGCCATATACTGTAAATCAAAATAATAATTAATAAAGAAATAGAGAATGGGTCCCATGATATTGCCTTCATCACACCTATAGCCTATGAGTGAGATAGCCATAACTGTACTACTGTTAAAGTAGCATCTTCCCTCTTATTATTATATTGTCCAAGGGCAGCTTTGTCTCCTATTCTCTTGGAGGGAATTCAGATGATTATAGTGGTTTGAAACAGAAGCAGTAGAGATACGATAGGGATCAGCAGTAGAGTCAGCAAATTTCACATCGGGATAGGTTTCTGCTGATTCAGGGGGTGGGCAGAGAACATTTAAAGTCAGCAGTAGGGAAAGGCCCAGTGATGGCTGGGTTCTCATGTGTCTTTGAATCTGAAATGTAGTCAGCCTAGTGCTCCCACACACAACCACATTCCTCATTTCATTTCTTCTGTTTTGCTTGCTTGCTTGGCTTGACTCCCTTAGCTTGAGGATGACATCGTTGTCAAGCAGAATTATTTCAGCACAATAAAAAATTTTGCCCTTCAGTTGTCATCAGAAGATTGGATGATTCTAGAATTCTCTCAGCTGGGATTCATTGGTAAGAAAAAAACAATCCGTTTGCAATTTTAAAAAAAGGAGAAGGAAAGAAAAGCACTGTGAAATCTGGGTAGCTAGATTAACAACCCACAAAAAACTTCCAAGATTCTTTTCTAATATGAAAATATTAGTCATAACATTTCCTGTGTCATGCCTTACCAGATTATGTGTAGATAGCATATAACTTGTAACAAAACTCAAGTGTTAGAAAATAGAATAATGTTATAATTATGCCTGCAGTTCTTAAATATGGTAAGTTCTAAAATTGAAGTAGAGGACTTAGATGGACTTCAGTCATCTCAACAATTTTATATATAGATTAAGACAAATGAAAAGCAATGTTTTAAAGGCTTTCCTAATATCTAATTTCTGCCTTTATCAAGGCCAGTGATTCAATATTTTGCCCTTGAAACCATCTTCTGAAGAGAGAATCTATTTTTACTGCACGTTAATATTAGACTGATAAAAGTATATTTTAAGATACAGGGACAGAACCTAGCTTTCCTTAAACAGAGTGTTACTTTTCTAAATCTTCATTAGTGGGAGCATTATAATTTCTAGCAGTTTTGGTATACTGTGTGCAGCTATCAGCTCCCTTTAAATTGACTAATGGGGACAAATGTCTAATCTCCAGAGGGGGGAAAAGGGACAAAAGCAGTGTTGCACCAACATGATGCAAACTTTCCCTTTCGTATGAGTGTTGTGATGCCACAGGTACATACGAAAGGGGCAGAACTTTTGTCAAAGTGGTGTGATGCTGCTTTTGGCATTTTGACAAAAATAGTGACTGCTGCAGATGCTCATACTTCCACCTCTGCTGAAATGAGTGCAACAGTCCTTGTTTGAGGAGGACCGCCTTCACCCAAGAAATCCTGCACGTGCAAAAAATGCCTTAAACAGACTGGAAGAGGTATCAGAGGTGTAAGAATGTTAGTTCTGCTAGAAAAGAGTAGAGCATGAAAGGCAGTTGATTGGCACCACATTTCAAGAATTTTTATTTCTAAAGGGACAATTTAGAGCATTTATTGTTAAGAAATTGGAAGGTATAGATAATTGAAACATAACATGTATTAGTTTTTATTAAAAGTCTGAAAGCCAGTGCATCTAGGCAGCAAATTCCTTGCCCCTTGTGTCTTCAGCCTATCTTTTTGCCTAAATGAACCTATTACACTAAACCATTCTAGTGCAAATTTACTTTATCTTATTGTGCTACATTATATAAAAATAACATCTTGCACTAATTTGCTGGTGCAGAATTTGAATATCAGGGTTTTTTTTTCATACTCTTTAATGGCACATTAAAGTTCCAAAGTGCTAAATTATTGTTGATACATCTTATTATTTACAGGTAAAATGTTCCAGTCTCCAGATATTACACTCATTGTTGAGTTCATATTTATGTTTTATAAAGAGAAACCAATTGACTGGCTCTTGGATCACATTCTTTGGGTGAAAGTGTGCAATCCTGAGAAAGATGCAGTAAGTTGGCTTCAGAGTTGAATATTTCTGAAAATTCTACCTATGCAACATGATTGTAAGAAAATATAGTAAGAAACCTAGTCATAGTTTATCAGCTCTTTTCTAAATTATAGTTTTCTGTAGCTAAACAACTTTTATTGTACTATGGAATGTTTAATAAGATATGATGAATAGCCCAGATATTACCAGGAAGAAATCATTTGGAGCTGTGCAAAGCTTTTGGACAGGCATTTTGAAAAGCATGTTAATATAAGTGAAGCACCCTTTTTAGAAATGTTGAAGGAGCTGCATCTTCTAGGAGGTTTGGCAAGGCTGCTTCAAAAACCGTCTTTGGCTGTCTGCATGTGCATACAGAGACAGCAGCTCTCTCAGACTGCCAGAAAAGCGAGGCAGCTCTGTGTGCACTTACCTGTAGAGACAACCCCATAACCTTTGAAGCCTTGTAGAGTACTTAATGCAAAGAGAGATGCTTTACCTGTGCCAGCACATTTTGCAAAGCACCCCTTTAGAAAGCTTTGCACAGCCCTACTATACACACACTGTGGAGGCCAAGTAGTATAAAGACTGGATTATCTCTTTAAAATATTTTAACTTCTCCAACTGTGCCTCAGCAGATGGCAAGCAGAGAATAACCTGCAGCTGCAGTTTGAACAGCCCCGTCCCCCCGTCCTGCCTATCAGTTGCACATTGCTGAAAACAAAGCTGCCAGGATGTATGGCATATTCTAAAATATGCCATTTTCTTTGGCATGCTATAGAGATTGGCGGGGGGGGGGGCAGGCAGGGAGGGAGATTCCCATGAATCTTCTTTGGGATAAACATGCATTTGTGTGAAGGTATTCCACCCTGTTTTCCAAATGTAGACTCCCTGCTACCATCATGCTTCGCAGCCTGTAGACTGAAAGCTGCAACAGTTGAAGTATTTACCCGTGTTGAGGATGCCTAATTAACATAACATTTTGCTCTGTGTAACAGAAAAACCAGTCAGCAAAGAATCTGCACAGTTCTCATAATTACAAATATAACTGCTTTGCATGTTGGGCTGTGTGATTCTCTTGGAAGTGGCATAGGTTCTTCCCCACACCCCAGGCAATGCGCTCTTCTTCTGTCTGTCTTCCAGGACAGGAGGGGAATATGTCATTAGGAAAACCACTTCCTCTTGGTGTTCCTCTAGCACTATGTGTCTCTAACAAGGCTGACAGAGTGATTGACCTTGTGTGGAGCAGTGGTTAGCTGCTGCTGCTGCTGCTGCTGCTGAAGTGAGGAGCAGGAATGGAGAGGCAGTTCTTCTCCTTTTTCACTGCTGACTCTGTCTCTGCCTTCCTTGCTCCTTCCTTTGCTTGCACTTCTGTAGGAAAGTGCTGCTGATAGTCCTGACAGCCGCAGTAGCAAGGGAGTAGGGGCATGGAACAGAAGTGTTCTCAATTCCACTTCTGAAAAATCAAGCCAGAATTCCTTTTAAATGATCCAGAGAGCAACTGGAGCTCAGAAGCTGGAAGGAGAGGTGAGGCAAGAGTCCCCTTCAATGGGGAAATGGTTACTTACGAATCCTGCAGAGTTTCTCCATTGCAAAAAGCAAGACAGATGCTTCTGCAGAGCGGGGTATGCCACAGATAAAGGATAAAATTGACTTCACATTGACAACAGCTCCTAGAGACTTCCATTAATAAGTTCATGCCATTTTCTTAGCCAGAGTACAGAAATGATTTTCCATTGTCTACCTTTGGGTTGCTCTTTAACCTAAAATAGATATGTTCAGCTGTCAAACACAGGCAGCGTCATGAGGTCTTGGAGGTCAGGAATGGTTTTTTGTATGGCTGCAAAGTTCATGTGTAGAAATGTTGGCTGTACCACCCTACTTGCCTAGGACCTATATCTTATAATGAATTTTATTTCATGGCCTTCAAAATGAAGTGCTTTCTCTGATGAAAGAGAAATGAGATATGGAAGCAAATCTTATGTAAGATATATATCGCAATGTGAAGAAATTATTGAAAGGAGAAGACAACAATAGATAAAATAGTTTAAATTATACTAAAATATGATATTACATAGCAAAATCAAATCTTAGGAATGTGGATTGATTTATCCAATTAGAGTTTTCAGACCAAATCATAACAATAAGAATAATGTCTAATAATATATTATTATATTAGACATGACATTTTTATTTTTGATTTTAATTAAGTGCACTGGGTACTTTAAACAGCAGGGTGATATTGCAAAGTGCAGAAGTAGAAAGCTAGGGTTAGAGAATTTTTTTTTTTCAGAATTGGCGTTTGGAAATCCTAGCAGCTGTGAGAGATGAGTGATAAACTGTTCACTACTTCCCATGCAATTGCTTAGCAAAGTTCCTTTTGTAGTGAAAATTTTTGTAGTGGTGGGAATATGTTATTTTTATTCTGAATGAAATCATGTCTGCTAAATAAAAACTAGATAAGAATGCAATAAATGGTCCACATCACCAGTTTTTAAGCCATGTATAACGATGATGTGTTTTATGCTAAAAAAGATTTTCCCCCATTTTCTTTTAAGAAACATTGTGATCGCCAGAAATCAAATCTCAGAATACGCTTCAGGCCTTCACTTTTTCAGCATGTGGGTCTCCACTCTTCCCTAGAAGGAAAGATTCAAAAACTCACAGTGAGTACTCATAGAAAGCAACATATACATACACAAATTCTTGGAAACTTGTTCATTAATCAGTCTTAATTAAGAAATACATTTTAAATACAATTGTCTCAAAGTCTGAGTATAAGAGATACTCTGCTTGGCAAACCACTGTGTGTTAAAAATTTCCCTAGCTGAAAATCTCTATACTGTTTAATAGCAAACAGAATGTAGCTCCTTTGTGTTTTCTTAAATTAAACCCTATTACTAGATAATGCTTAAATTATTCTATTTTCATACAGTTTCTTAAAAAACCTAATGCCTTGGCCTCATACATATTTCATTGTATGATGTATTCAGTTGTTTTAATACTGAGCCCTAAAGTACTTTGAATAACTATTTGGAATAAAATGCAAATTTATTGAGAAATAAATATCTTTCCCTTTATCTGGGGAGGATCCTAGATATGGCCTACTAAGCTGGGGTAAACCACATGGTTTACATACCATGTGATTTTGTGCTTTGCCTTCGTAAATGTTCAGTTTCCAACTCTGACATAGTTTTCCTGAATGTGAAGTTGTGCAATATGTTAATGCAACATTCAGCATTCCCAGCCCACAGGATCAGTTCATCTGACAGCAGATAACTAGAACTGAGGTCTAATATCTCTGGAGGGTACCAGGTGTGGGAAGCCTTGGCCAATATCTCTGGTTACTATTTTTTCATTATTATTGAATTTATATCTCCCCTTTTTTTTTGAGTGCTAGGTGGGGTTCATAAAAGTTTCACTTCATTTTTATCTTAACAACCAGGCTGGGAGAAAGAGAGGGAGTGTGATTGCCCAATAGGTTTTGTACTCAAATAGGATAAACCTGGGTTACTTCAATAAAAGCCCACTGCCTTAACCTCTACAGTGCAATGGCTTTACAGGTAGTCCTCACTAGCAACCACAATTGGGACCAGCAACTCCATCACTAAGTGTTGTGGTCACTAAGCAGAAAAATCACACGACCATGACTGACTTACGACATCACTTCCCATTCGGTCATTAAGTGAGATATCAAATGACTGCACCTTGCAGTTTTATTTCTGCATTGTCTATTAACTCTGCTTGTCGCAAACCAGTTGGGAAGCACACTAATGGCAATCACGTGACTGCAGGACACTGTGACGGTCAAAAATGCAAGGCTTGGTCATAAAGCTGGGGTTTTTTACACCGTTGTAACTTTGAATGGTTGCTAAATGATGTAGTCAGTAAGTGAGGACTACTTGTAATATAGCAGGATTGAGAAAGACCTCTGCAGCAGCACAATAGAACAACTTCCAGTTTGAACATAGGATATGATATGATAAAACAGCTTTATATGTGAAGAATTTTAATGCGCAATTCATATATAATTTTTAATTAGGAAAATAGATTACTGCAATTTATAAAAGTTAGCCCTCGATACAAGCTTTGGTAATTTTTTTACACTTGGAAAAAAGAAGGGAACACTACAATAAAATTAAGCAAGATAAACATTGTTTCAGATTAGAAATTATCCTATTTTTTTTGAGGAGAAGTACTTGTTTGTTAAATAAACTTTTTAGAATAGCATACTAAATTAAAGCAACATTTGATGTAACTTCTGGAAGAGATGAATAATATATACTAGTTGCCTCTGAATTTTCTTTTAACCTGAAGTAAGGCAGTAGCAGAGAACCATATTCAAGCTTCATAAATACACTGATCAATCACAGCTGTGCAAATTTTTTTTTAACAGTGCAGCTGCGCAATAGTTACAATATTCAGATTTCAAATTTCAAATTCTTTATTTCAGATCACTATTCCAGACTGAATAAAACTTATTAAATAAAACCTTCAAATTAGAGCTACAAGATAGAATATACAGAGTAAAATAAAGCGTGCAAGATAAAATATCTACAATTGTCCTTACACTACAGGTAGTCCTCAATTTATGACAGCAATTGGGACTGTAATTTCCATTGCTAAGTGATGCAGTTGTAAAGCGCGACTGCATCATTTAGTGACAGCAATCCCTGCAGTCCCAGTTGCCATTATTAACTGAATCCTATGGTCATTAGGCAAGGCAATTTCCTGCCAGCTTCTCACAACCAAAGTCAGTGGAGAAGCTGGCAGGAAGTTGCAAGTCCCAGCCTCATAGGCAGGTAAGTGGCTGCTGCCAGGTGGGGGAGTGAGCAAGGGGGTGCATAAGAGGCATGGCGTGGGTTGGGAAGGGTGCATGAGAGGCGTAGCATGGTTCAGGGAGGCTGCACAGGGGTACAAGGGAGGTGCGGCGAGGTCGGGGAGGATGAGCAGGGTTGCTTGAGTGGCTGACATGTCACTAGTGCACAGGATCTGGGAGAGGGTCCGCGGGTGGGGGAGACTTACTCCAGCGACTTGTGGCCTTCCCTGCCAGCTTCACCATTGACTTTCTGGAGAAGCTGGCAGGGAAGGTTGTAAATGGTGATCACGTGATCCCGGGGTGCTTGGCAACTGCTCATAAGTGTGAACAGGTTGCCAAACATCCAGATTGTGATCATGTGACCATAGGGGTGCTGGGATGGCCGGAACTCTGAGGACCAGTCATAACCACCATTCTTTCAGCGCTGTCATAAATTAGGACGGTTGCTGACCAAATGGTCATAGGTCAAGGACTACCTGTATTTTGCTGTCAGCAATATACGAGCGTTACAAGCTGCAAAAACAAACTTTGTAATGGTTACCTTGGGGTCCTTATCTGCTAGTATCTTCATTCCATCCCAGAAATGAAATTAGAAGAGGCTTCAGGAGCTCTTTGTGTATGTCTTGATAGAAATTACAATAGAGTATGAGTTTATGTTTCAGTTTTACCATCAGTTTTACAAGGGCAAACCCTTTCCGCATATGAAATTTTATGAAATTTTCCATCCAGCTCTGCTGATGGTATAATAAAACTCCCCTGGGCATTTGGAGCAACCTGAGCAGTGTGCATATGATGCTTCCCAGAATGGTGTATCCCAAAGCCCAAGTATCTGAAACTGGGGACCTGCTCTATTTTATGTCCCTGGATGCAGTTTTTAAAAACCCCTTGCAAAACACAGGACCTTTGTTTTTTCGTAATTGATCTGTAATGAATATTCTTTACAGAAATGGGCCAAAACTCCCATGGCCCTTCTGAGACCTATCAGCATTTGTGATAATAGGACTGCATTGTCTGCATAAAGCAGTATAGATACGGGTCTGCTGTCCAGTTTGGGGGATGAAAATCTCCCTAGTTAACGGTACTAGCCATTGTGTCGATATAATAATTAGCGATGGGGCAGAATGCACCCTTGTTTAACCCCCTTGCTGTATCAGTCTCGCTCTCAGACACGTATCTTTGTATAGTGCTTGTATTAGGGTCAGCAACTGCTCATCGATGGTAGAAGCTTCCAGTTTCTTCCAGAGAATTTCCCTGGAAATAGAATCAAAGGCCTGCTTGAAATCAACAAGCAGGGCATAAAGCACTACTTTTGGTGCTTGGGTGTACTTCTCATTCAAGTGAGAGAGAATCAGCCCTTGATCTGTAGGGAGGTGCTGCCACGTTGCCATCTTCCCTCCCCCGCACATTTTCCTATATGTTATGGGAGAATATTTAATATTTCCAGAGGAAGTATGTAGGAGAGCTTTTCACTACAATTTTATCTAAGCAAAATGTGTCATGGAAAATTGTCACAAGTGATTTTTATCAAGAAGAATTTAATAACCTTGAAAAACATAGGAAACTTATCTACTGTATTACACATGTATACTTTTCTTTTTTATGTTGTTCCACACTTAACATTATATCTTGTCTTTTTTGTAGGATAAAGACTTCTTGAAACCATTATTGCATAAAATTCATGTGAATCCACCAGCAGAGGTTTCTACAACATTAAAGGTCTATCAAGGGCATGCTCTTGAAAAAGCCTACATGGGTGAAGACTTTTTTTGGGCTGTCACACCAACTGCTGGAGATTATATCTTGTTTAAATTTGACAAGCCAGTTAATGTAGAAAGGTAACTGTTTTGTTTTCACTTTAATAGGAGACATCTCCTGAGCTGAGGGTTAATATATGCTAGTAGTAATTTAAAGAGTGATGACACTAGTTTCCTGTAGTATCCCAGAGGATGAATGAATAGATTACTACTTGGAAAATTTTCTTGAGAATTTTTTTTTGGGGGTGGGGGTGGGGAGAGAATAAAAAAGAAGAATGAAAGAAAGAAAGGGGTTGAATGAATAGGATAGGCTATATTGTGGGAAGATGAGAGGAAACAGGAATCCCTGAAACCAGGTGAGGCATCTTCCCTGAATGGAAGTCTTCTCACTGAAGATGTATTTGCTTAATTTGGAGGAAGCTTTCATCTCCCTCAACCCTTTACCTCCTATTTAGCATTTTCAGGGGCTAAATTTAACTAATCTTGTTTCATCTATTACAATCTGCTTTCATGTTTAGTATGAAATGATGGTAGCCCAATTCAAAACTGTATAATTAAAAATATAGCTTGCAGTTTGGGCTCCTTTTGATGTAACTTATATTCTTGCAATGAAGTACTCATGCTACAAAACATATTAAAATATTAAACTGGATATAAAATTAAATGATTTATGCATTAGTGATGCTGTGACTTTTAAATGAATTCTACATTGTGATTTAGTATTTATACATATCTATGTAAATATTTATCATTTTAAATATATATGAATCATACCTTTTAATATATAACTGGTAACTGTTTACTTCTTTGTGTGAAAGTGTATAAAAGTAATGAACTGAAGATAACAGCAAACTCTTTAAGATTCATTTTGTAGAACACCTCACTGAGTTAATATATATGCATTCGCATAACAATTTATGATTATGCTTACCTGATGTCATGTTCAATTGGATGGGGAACAAGAATCTACAATACTGAAAATGTCATATGGAACATGGCTGCAAGAAATTTTCCTGCTGTTTGGAAATGATTTGACTGACATTTTGTGTTTAGGTATTAGTATGAAAAAAATGGGATAGCATTTATTTGAACTTTGAATATAGAGGATTGGGCCATCGTAGAAATTCTATAATTTATTCTTTTACTTTTATTTATTGTATAAAATTATATAGACCTTCAAAATGGGTTTCCAAAATATAATGCAGTTTTTTAGAAAGATAATTCTTTAGTCCACACTAAACACTTGCTGGAGGAGTAAAAGTAGATTGGCTCAGTAAAAATAATTCAGAAAAATTTCTAAAATATGGTTGGAATTATTGTGACTGAGCAGTGGTGAACCAACAGTGTCTTCTACAATATTTCCTCTTCTTTGTCCTTCATATGAGAAAGGAAGAACTTCATTTTTCTGTTTTGACTAACCAACAGTTTCTTGTTCCAGGAAAACCTAGGAGACAATAATTTATTCTTATGCTAGCTAATACAAACATGAGTTTCTTGCAGGATTAAAATATAGTTCCCTGCTAAAACTCATATTCTACATGGGGCACTCTTTGGAGGCAGCCTGAAAGTTACAACTAGTCCAGAATGGGCAACTATATGCTCATGGTCAGTCCCATCAATGTAGAGAAATACCACTACTATGGTTACTCAGTTGGCTTCTAGTAGGCTTCCAGGCCCAATTCAAGGTGCTGGTTGTCACCTATAAAGCCCTATAAAACATAGCACCTGATTATATCAGGCACTGTCCTATCAGGATAGAAATCAGTCCATCTGATAAAAACATTGTGAAAAGGCCTGCTAGGAGTCCTCACTCCATGTAAGGTTAAGAGGACATGGACAAGCAAAGAGGTTTTTTCTGTTGTGGCCCCGGTACTTTGGAACCTCTTCCTCCTGGTGGTCTGTGCAGCTCTTCCCTTTTGGCATTTCATAAAACCACCAAAGTAACTCTATTTCATTGTGCTTTTAACCAGAATTGAATGTTTATGATGGCCTTCTTGGGAGGATTTAATGAACTGTATTCTTTATGTTTTCTAAAATCTCAGTTTCTTTTCTCTGTTACGGACTTGGGTGGGTTACAAAAATTATAAAATAAATAAAAAGGTCTGAAAATGGAAGCTTTAATTTGTTGCTTTCATTTGAAAGAAATGAGAAGGGAACTGTACAAGATGAATTTCTTTATGAAAGTCACTCAAAACCAAGGGTAGACAAACTTGGGACCACATTTTGGGGAAGAGATGAGGGTTATAAAGGGTTGTGCAATGGTGTGAAGTGCGATTTTCTGTTTTTTTCTGTTTTGGGAGAAAGTTAATGAGTTATGTTATAGTTATGGTCTATTTCCATTTTAAATTCTCAAGAAAGCGTATTGATGAAATTTGGCAGTGAAATTGAAAAGGATTACTAAGCGCAGACAAAGTTTTAGAGGTTGCAGGTTGCTCTGAATTTTAAGTGAAGGATATTGCTACTAGCCTGAAAAAAATGTTGCGTGCTTTAATAAATGGCATAGAGGTGTTATGCTTATGTGAGGTCTGAAGCTCTTTTTGAAGTGTTCAAAGCCCTAATTGTTACTTTTTGCATCAAATGGTTCATTAGCATATTTGACTCTATTAGAGTGAGGAAGTTTGTGAAACAATTTTGGTGATGGTAGGATAATCAGGTCAGCTTCCATTTGTGGAATTGGGGGCATAAAAAGCAAGAATGATATACAGAGTAACTCTATGAGATGTTAATCTGAAAGCTATTCTCCACTCTGAAATGATAAATTGTACTAATATTTTCATAAGCAGAGATACCACCTAATGGTATAATGAACTGTTTCTCTTAACAGTGTGCCTCAAGTCCATTGGTATGTGAATCTTTCTAAATTTTTTCCCTATTGTAAGCATGTAACAGACCATGTGGCACTTAATTATAAAGGTGACATTGTTGCCATCAGCCCCACGCATCATCTTCTCATAAGTGCTATAGCAGCAGACTGGTTGATTGGGCTCTCCAGAGCAATCAGTTTCTTGACCTGGGGACAATTTTTTAGTTTGTGATGTACAATCATATGAAAAAGTAAGTACATGCCACTGAATTTTTTGACTTTTTCAACATATTTCAATGTAAAGATACTTAATCTTCATTTCAGCAATATTGATAAAGGGGATATAATATAACAAATATCATGTACCCTTTATATTTTGTAGTCCAGTGTGCAATTTAAATAAACATAAATGCAAATTTTGTATGTGGAAAAAGTAAGTACACCATTTATCATTACCTCAAATACCTAAAATTAGAATCAGGTGCACCAGATCAGATGCAAAAGATTAGAGCATTGTTAGAGAGGACCTGGGAGGAACCTGTCTTATTTAAATCTCAGACATTTAGTTTGATTTGCTCTTTGTGTTGAAGTATCTGGAATCACCATGCCTAGATCGAAAAAACTTTCTGAGGCCTTCAGAAAGAAGCTTATAGATGCCTATGACTCTGGGAAGGGATTTAAAAAGATCGCTAAACAATTGGACATTAATAATTCCACTGTCCAGAAGATCATCTCCAAGTGGAGAAGATTTCAAACAACTGCCAAGGTTCCCAGGCTGGGCCAATCCAGCAAGTTCAGCCTGAGAGCAGAAAGCAAGATGCTCGAACAAGTCTCTCAGATCCCAGAATTTCATCACATGATCTGCAGGTAGCCCTTGCCAGTAGTGATGTCAAAGTGCATGAGTCTACCATTAGAAGCTGCACAACTTAGATCTACATGGGAGGTGTGCCAGGAAGAAATCTTTGCTGTCCAGAAAGAACATTAGGGCAAGACTAAAGTTTGCTCATGAATACCTAGGCAAAGACCAGGACTTTTGGAACAATACGCTTTGTATAGATGAGGCAAAGATAAGAGTTATTTGGCCACAGCACCAGAAGACATGTTTGGCAAAAGCAAAGAAAGCATTTCACCAGAAGAACCTGATACCAACTGTAAAGCATGGTGGTGAAAATGTTAAGGTTTGCGGCTGCTTTGCTGCATCAGGGCCTGAGTAGCTCACCATAGAATCCATTATGAATTCTTCATTGTACCAGAGGGTGCTTTAAAATAATGTGAAACCATCTATCAGAAGATTGAAGATCAGCCGAAAGTGGGCCTTGCAACATGACAATAATCCTAAACATTCCAGTGAAATCACCAAAGAATGTCTGGGAAAAAAAAAGAACTTGGAATGGCCAAGTCAAAGCCTGGATCTAAATCCCATTGAGATGCTCTGGGATGATTTGAAACGGGCTGTGCATACAAGAAACCCCTCAAACATTGCATAGCTAAAACAATTCTGCATGGAGGAGTGGGAAAAAATGTATCCCAATCAATGTCAGAGACTGGTAGACAGTTATAGGAAATGCCTACTTGAAGTTGCTGCTGCCAAAGGGGGCAATACCAGATATTAGAGCCAAGGGTGTGTTACTTTTTCCACAGAAGGAAGTGGCATATCTGTTAATTTTTTGTTGAATAAATGATTGCAAAGTCAATTTTTCATAGTTTTTTAAAACTATGATTCAATTACATCACTTTTATCTTTAAAAATAAAATATTGATATGTCCACATATGTTAAAAAAGAAAAAAGTTTACATGGAGTGTACTTACTTTTTCATGACTGTAGGTCCTGGTGGTTGCTCAGTGCTTGGCAAGTAGCAGTAAGAGGAGCAGTGGCTTCTTCTACCGTTGCAACCAGTTGAAAAACAGTTTCTGTGGCAATGGACAACTTTCTGGGCAACACAAATGGCAGCAACACAGAATATATCCCCACTTCCAACCAACCTCTTAAGGCAGAGGTCTTATGCTGCTTCATGGGAGGATCATCACAATTGTTGCTATATTCTACCATAGTGACTTGGTTGGAATAATATAATAAAGTGGCTGCTAATACGAAGTGGCTGAGTGCAAATTGTGAGGTCTTGTTGATACTGTTGCAGTTGTTGCATTATCTTACTCTGAGAAACTGTTTCACAATTCTTGCTATCTCTTGCTTACTATTGTTACCCAATAATAGTAAACCTAGAAATTGATAAGGCTATCTTGTTTGAACTGAATGTTACAATCACATCACAATGTTTGCTCAGTCATAGTTTGGTGCTAAATTAGAACAGCATCAGTTTGACCTTCTGCAAGCTACCTTGTCTGAATTGCATTCCAATTTTCAGTCTTTTAAAATTTATAATCTTCCACTATATTAATTTTTTCATGGAGATTTTATATTCAATTTTGTTTCTTGTTGTTGTAGATAGCATACAATAAGGATAGAACATCCCGTAATCTTGAGACATTTCAGATATAGCTCTTACAGTTCAAACAATTTGAAGTGCATTAGGCTACTAAATTTTGTGTAAGGAAAAAAACAGGGTCATTTTGAGCTCAAAATACTTTTGATAAGATTTTAACACCAGTGGAACACTTCCTGAAAGTAAACTTTTTCAGTAGATAGAATTGGAGATATATGGGTGATTTGTGATTGTTTTTCCAAATTTCTTTTTCTGTATGTTTTACATAATATAGATACCTGTTCCATAGTGGCAATCCAGAACATCCGGGGGATATATTGGTCAATACAACTGTGGAAGTATTACCTCTTAAGGTATGGAATTAATAAAGGCTATCTATTTCTTTTTCCTTTGTATGAGTGTTACAGTGAATACAGGTAGTCCTCGTGTAGCAACCACAATTGGGACTGGCAACTTGATCGATAAGTGACACAGTCGCTAAGTGCAAAATTGTGTGACTGCAACTGTGCTTATGATTTTACTTCAGCTTTCCTTTTCCCCCACTCCCCTGCCCTTTGAAATGTTTATGGGCGTTAAACAAGAAGGGAATTAATGTTTGAATTTACAATCATTCGAGAGGAAGGGATGACAAGAGAGTAAGCAAGCACACAATGGGGAATACACATAGAAAGGAATGCGCTTGTGCTGGCTGTTTGCCTAGCCTGCTTGCGACCTGAGCACACTAGGCAAACAGCCAGTGCTAGCACATTCCTTTCAATGTCTGTTCCCATTGTGAGTCTGTTTACTCTCTTGTCATCCCTTCCTCTCCAATCTCTCTGCTCTGTGAGGGGGAAAGAAAGTAAAAAAAACAGTTCAGGCACAATCTCTCTATGCCTGTCCCATTTTTTCCCCCTCCCCCCCACAGATCAGAGAGATTGGAAAGAAGGGATTACAAGAGAGTAAGCAGGCACACAATGGGGAATACACTGGCTGTTTGCCTGGCACACTTGTGGCTGGGAACTTACAGATAATCACTTCCTGCAATAATTGAGTCTGGAATCACCAGCTTTTCTTTTTTATCCCCCTGATATAAAACAAGCATGGACTTCGTGGAGCTTTATTGTGTAACTATAGCTGAAGACATCTCCCCCCTCCACAGAACAGGCCTTGTTTAAGTATTAATAGGACATCACCTATAAACCTGACTCTCCAAAGTTGCTAAACTAAAACTTCCTGCGTCTCTCACCACAGGCCATGCTGGAAGTTTTGTAATTCTGCAACAGCTGGAAAGTGATAGGTTTTCCATCTTTCTTTAAAATGTTGAGCAGCAGTGGAACCAAGGAGGGAAGGTGTATTGGACTACAGGCCTTACAGATGATCAAAAATTACTTACATTATATAAAACTCTTAACTTGTAAAACTTCACGTCAATTCTGTGTTGTCTTGGGGCTTATTTATCAGTAGATATATTTAGGATAGGACTACAGCAACTTTCAGTAGGAGTTGGGCTAGGTTTCAAAGAGGAATATAAGGTGATCAGTACATAAATAGTATTAGAGAAGACTCTGGGCGTAGGTGAGAGAAAGTTGAATATGTGTAATAAAAAGATGCAGCATATCATTATCTTTTAGGAATATTGTTCCTCTTCTTGGTACCAACTACCCATGGCCTGTTCTGGGAGGGTCCAGTCCAGTCTTGTTGGCTTCCAGAGTATTATGAGGTGGGGGATGATGGGAAGAACTGTGAATCTGTTATTCATTAGTTTATTATTAATTGTTAAACAGTTAGTTAAACCCTTTATCAGTTTCATATTATTTTATATCTCCTTTTTCAGAATGAAGAGCTGGTATTAAGCAAAGAAACCAAAGAGAAACGGTTAGAAGATGGGTATTTCAGAATAGGTAACCTAGTAATTAATACTACAGTTTACTTTTATAGAAATTTGAATACAAAGCTTAAGTAATTCAACTTACGGCTCACTTTGCGTTACTATTGGTCTAGCTGCATACCGAACAAGTTCAGGTGACAGAATTTCATGAACCAATCTTAGATAAGGTATCTGAACAGCTGATATTGTATTGGCATTATCACAGAATAAGAAGGTATATTGTGACATCCTGCAACTGTGAGATCTAGGGAAAAAATACAGCCACCTAAAGTATGGATTCTGAACTCTGGATCACTTCATTAAATATTTTTGTAGTACAGAATTTATTCCAAAGTGGGACTTTGAAGTGCATAACCTTGGGAAAAGATGCAGCTGCATTAAAGAATTTGAGGCAAGTGCTATGTTTGCACTCCCCGTGTTCTCTGAAGGCCTTTTTGAAATTGTACATTTTCAGCTAAATAAAGTGATCATACTATTTCAATTGATAGAATAAATAAGCAGAATAAAACCCATCAATCAATTGTGATATATTTGCAGTTGAAAATTTTGATTTTGTTCATATTGTCCATAAAAATCCATTTTTTGTAATTTGTGCAAATTGAATAGAATTACATGTAAGTGATATCTTGGATTTGCTGAGTGTATACTTATTTAGAATGACTTTTGCTTTTGAAGGCAAATTTGAAAATGGCATAGCAGAAGGAATAGTCGATCCCAGTCTAAATCCAATTACAGCTGTCCGACTGTTGGTCATACAAAAGTCATCTGTCTGGGCAATTATAAATGAGGTAAGAGTTAAACAAAAGGTGCTTAATAACTAGAGCATTTACTTTCAAACATTTCAGATCTTAAGTCTCTTATTTTCTTAAATAAAATATCATGGTATCTTACATTTTTGGGACTATTCTGAATATTTCTCCTTTATAAAAGTTAATCAGTATAGCTGCTATGCAGTGAAGAAGAATATGAATGCTGATACTGGGTGCAGAATTCAGCATAGTTTGATTTTTGCACTTTACAGCATTTGTATGTTCTTGACTTCCTGCCATAGACTATGATATTCCAGTGGTGTGAATTGAGTTAGATCCAAAGTTGTCCTTCTGTTTGTTGAAAAGCTCTTTGACCCCCCCCCCCCATTTTTCCTATCTGCAATACTAGCCACGCTATTCCAGAAGGTTCTCCAGTTCCAGAGATCTGATTTCTAAGAATAGCAGAGGAAAGAAATTCACCTCTTCTATTATCAAGCTCCAGAGTGCCATTTCTATCAATATATTCTGCTCACGGACTTGCCAAGTTGTATACATCTGAAATGTCATGTTGGGAAAGACCGGCTTAGATTGACTGAGAAATTGGAGCTTATAACTTGCAATATACAGTAGTAAAGAGCTATATCATACCGTATGATAGAAAAGAGGCGGTAGATTGCTTCACTTTTATCTTTCAGTAGTAGTGACCATCCAGATGTATTGAACAATTAACTCCCAGCAACCTCTGTTATCATGACTCATGGTGACAGATGCTGTGAACTTTGATCCAGCAGTTCATCCCATATCTGATTTAACAGGCATTCTTGTATCAAAACACATGCAGATGCACATTCAAAAATTGTGATTTTGTTGTGCTCCCACGCATCTGTTAAATCTTGCAGAAATATGATTATACCACACTGAAAAAAAGCTTGTGAACTATGTTTTGCTGAAGTGTTTGGCCATTTAACAGCGTCTAGCAGACATTTTTCAATTCTACATTGCAGATGCATATTAAAAAACTCCCCAACTGATCAGTATAGAAGAAGGAAGAAGAAAAAGGATATATTTGGAACATTTTTGCAAAATCGACCAAACTGCAGAAGGAAGACATTGAGTATGCACCTTATTTCAACTCAATTTCTCACTGAAACACTACCTCCTGTGAAATCTACTGTAGTTCAGAAGATTGACTCAGCAAGAAGGATTTGTTACAATATAGAAACTCTACTCACCTGGCATTATTTATCTAGATCCATAATTTGAACATGACTTTGGCTGACAAGGGAGCACAGAAATCCTCCTCAGCCTGTCCAGCGGTGATGGGTTACATACATAAAAGGTGTACATATTGTTACATTCCTTGGAAATGAAAAAAAAGGTGTTAAATACATTTTATGAAGAGGGTACTTTTTGAAAGTCCATTTATTTTGTTAATGAAAACCCTCTTTTATAGATTATCAGGGATATATATTCAAAAATTTTAGGGTATTTAATTTATTAAATAATTTGAAAAGTACATATTTTTATGCCAATAATAACTTGATTAATTTTTTTAAATGAATTACCTTACTCCTTGAGTTAACTCTACATTTTCCTTGGTTAATGATCGTGTTTTGTAATGTATTGCCATGGTTAGAAGAGTTAAACTGAATTTGCCAATGAAGCACTTTTGTACCATACCAGATTCTCCTGCACAAATCCCACTGAAATAAGAAGGGTTTCCACAGAAGAACATCCTCATGAGAGGTTCGCAGAATCAAGGATATGGTGTTCAAAGATACAAACATGGCATGCAAAGACTTTGAAGAACATTCCCTATGGTTTTCGCAACCCTGGAATTAAGGAATTTTATATTTCAATAGAGTGTGTGAAGTCTGCAGCAATTTAAAGTTTGAATCATTCCCCATTAAAGGGGCACTTTGATAACAGGTTGTTCTTTTTTAATCTTTGTAAAGTCTTCTTCAATGCAATCAACCAAGTTGCTCCTTTGGATAGCAATGCATTCTGAAATCAACCTTTTTTTTGGTTTTGCATCCCCTTTTGAATGAACTCTGCTCAGTGCTTTTGAATGATTTAATTTAGCATTATGTTAAGGATAATGGAAATAGATACACAATAACCTCAGCTGAGCTTTTTAAATTGTAACTTCGTCCTTAAATGTTGAAGTGGTTTCTGTTTTCTGAAGATCCAGCTTCTGCTTAAAAGCATTGCACTCCAGCTGACTGGAGCAAGGCTTCTGTGATCTAAATGCTGCTCGTTTTTTTGTACTTCAAGGAAAAGAGAGATGTTTGCTTGGTCACCAGCCTTGAAGAGAGGCAATTCAAGCACTCTGTGCTCTTTGGCACGGAAAACATGCAATAGTAAAGGAATAATAGTAACAAAACTATTTTTTCTTATGTAACTCCAGCCAAGGTATGAAAAGCAAGGCTTTTTTTTTTTTGAGTTCTGTGACTCACACAGGTAAACTGAATCTTCTTCAGCAGTGGTAGCTTGTGTCATGAGTTAATCCTTAGATACTTCTGTGTCTTGGATGTAAGTTTTTGCCAAAAATCACTGTCTCTCTTGCCTCCTCTCAAAGATAGAAATGATTTGTAACGTGTTGATGGGATTGGATATCTGTTTTCTGTTTGAGTCCATGGGGAGCCTGACAGCTTCTAAAGAAAAAGGATCAGAATATGATAAAATACTTGAATTGTTTCAAATTGTTTAAGACTTGAGATTGCTCTGATTTTAATTAGATGGGATCCTATATTTATGAGGTAGTTTTGCTGAACTTCTTTGTTGGTTGGGAACATATACATTCAGAAGTACTTATATGATATACTGGCTGAGTTCTGAATTTGAATATTACCACTTCCACAAAATTAGTGGGTGGCCTGTCCTGATTCCAAAATGGAAGGAGTAATAATGATGGCCAATTTTACAGACATATAATAAGGTAATGCAGACCTCTGATACCCAAATTGTTTTATAAATCTTAGGTGTTAAAATTATAGTTAGAAAACCTGTAAGCTGCCTGTGATACCAAACACTAATTGAAATGAATGTGTATTTAATATTGACATGCCAGGATGGTGTGGGTGGGTGGGTGTAGGATATTTATGATCAACTTGATGATGATGATAATCAAGAATAACAGTTTCCTACACAAAGTTAAGGTTGGGTAGGAAAAACACAGATAACTGATGAGAAAGCTGGTCAAACTATGTACATTTGCTTTATATGAAAAGTGATTAAGTACTAAAGAATAATATGTATGAACATATGCATTTCCTTATTTTTATTTTGCTATGAACAAGTTGTAAAGCTATATAGTCACCTGTCCTAGCTCTCAAGCTAACATAGCAGATCAGTGATTTATGAGACTCTGCCTCATAAATGTGAGATTTCCTGTCTCCAGCAGCTTATTCCAGTGTAGTTTGTGCAGGTTTATCAACATTTTGTATTTTAATTTAAAGGTTAGTCTGAATCTTTGATCTAAATGTAATTTGCTGTTCTCTTCCAGAGACCGGTAGATCACTTCCTTCTATTGAATGTATGCTCTTTGTTGAAATGTCCCCTCTCCAAAATCAGTAGCTAATTGATTTAACAGTTATCCAGAAATCAAAAGTGATCTCCTCCAGTGCAACTTTAGGCATGCTTAGTCAGATGGAATATCTACTGTGTTCAGTAGGGTGTATTCTAGTATGCAGGATTGCAGTTCTGATGTGTTAATCACTAGCTTTAGTTCTTGAAACCTCTACAGATAGACAGATCTGTACAGATGTCTTAGGTATAAACCATTCCATGTAATAAAGAACTACACAGATAAGGAGGTGCGCTAGCAAAGTTTTCTTGTATTGCCAATTGGAAATGAGAAAAATGTATCTCAAAGTAGTAAATAGCAATTCTTTATATTGCCAGTTTTAAAGATCAGACATGTTTAGGGTAGGCTTAAATCGGGTAATAATACCCATCCCCTAAAGCGATTGGCCATTCGTATAAGGACATCTGAATGGACCAATAAACTTCTACATTGGTTAATGTCCAATGAAGAAAAGAGCTTGTGTACAGTTATCTACTGCTTCAGCTATAGTAATAGAATTGTCTTAATCTGATGCTAAGTTAGAGATTATTAAAAATGATTTCAAATGCTTTCTTTTATTCTTTAGTGGAAGATTTAGATTATTCTTTTGTAAGGATAACAGTGAGAGAGCCAGTTTGATGTCATGGTTAAGGCATCAGGCTAGAAACTGGGAGACTGTGAGTTCTAGTCCTGCCTTAGGTACAAAGCCAGCTGGTGACCATGGGCCAGTCCATCTCTCTCGGCCCTAGGAAGAAGGCAGTGGCAAACCACTTTTGAAATCTTGCCAAGAAAACTGCAGGGATTTGTCCAGGCAGTCACCAGGAGTCAATACTGATTTGAAGGTCAGATTAAAAAAAAAAGTATAACGGTATGCATTGAGTTGGTACTTAGAATAATTTGGCTGAATGGAATATGCAAAGAGCTTATTGCTTTTCAATAAACACATACAAGAATATTTCATGAGAACTTGAATGCAACTATGAAGAATGTATTATGTCATTAGGCTGAAAGCAAGTAGGTTCAATAGAAAACTCTCACTTGGTGACTTAGTAAAAGAAAGTTATATCCTGATGTTTGGATTATATAACTAACTTGTGGAATTTCCTCGTGCCTAGGAACACATCCTATAACATCTGCTCAACCAGACAATTTACAATTAAAATTTTAATTTCTACAATGGGAATCTAATACATGGCACTAGATTTATTTTTAATTCCAAAAGTGGCTCATAAGTTTTCCTATAAAATAAAAGTGACATGTGATAACAGGCCAGAATTTTGTTTAGAAGAGTGCCTGATTTGGGGGGGGGGGTGGCATTTTGGTGAGTAACCAAAATAACCTATGCTTTGCCATAGGTTATATCCTCCTATTAGCCATATTGGAATAGGCAGGTGCTCTTCCCAAATTTCATTTTGCTAGGGTTGTGATATGTTCTCAACGTTCTAAATGTGCCCATCATAGTTGCAGTCCCCTGACACATTTTCTTAATATAAGTGCAGCTGAACCGAATGTTCAAGTTGCTAGCATACTTCATTTTTAAAACTGAAATATTACATCTTAGCAGATGATAATTAAGCATAGTTATTTTAAATATTAATAGGTGTCTGGATATCTCTGGTGCTCAAAAAAATCCCAGTTTTTTAAAGGAGCTTTTGAATTCCCCCCCCCCCGCCCCAAGGGAGCTTTTGAAATTCTTCCTTTCTCCCTGCAAAACTACAAATATTGCTTCGTGCCCATTCTTGCCTATTAGGTCTCAAATTCAGTCTATTTCCTCCTGAGTCTGCTTCTGGAGAAAGGAACAACTTGTACATTACTTGAATTATGGTGTTTTGAAGATGCTATTTTGATTGTCAGTAGGAACCAATTTACTGTTTTAAAACATTTAGAGTTACCCAACTCCTTTTTTGGCTCTGTCGGCTTTCTAGTTGTGCTTCTGTTCTTGTGCTTGTGAAATGTGAATCTTGGTCCTACAGCCAGACTCCTCCTTGGGACACTCCATGGTATGATTAATCGTTTTCATTACTTGTAAAACTTTTTTAGAGCTAGATTTTGATATTGTTAATCTTGCTGCTACATTTGAAAACCTAACTGGGTCATGTTAATTGTGCCTTTCATCAATGCGCTATGTGCCAGAGCTGCCCATGTACTATTTGAAATAAATATTTTTAAAAACCGCATTCTGGAGTCATAACTAGAAAAAAACATTGGAAGGTTTTGGGGAGGGGCTGAAAGTATTTGCATTAGAGAAATACCACTTGAGACAGTTGTGCACTTAAAATTAACCTACAAAAATGCTTTTTGCATGCAAGTTTTTTTAACAGGGAGATACACAGACCCAGTGTAACTCCAGCTGACACAGAAAGGGATACTTCTGAAGAGTTTTTAATTTCTGAGGTGGGATGGTGATTAGGGGGAGAAGATGAAAAGGAAAATTGCAGTGACATTGTTCTTTGTCCTGCAGGATCACTTTGTGGGATTATATGCAGCGATACCCTTACATTTTTTCCTTATCGTTTTCACACGATTCCCCTTTATTTCTTTTATCCAATTTCCCATTTCTCTCATTCATTTCATTTTCCCTCCTGCAAACTATTACATATTATTTGTATTCTTTAAAAAAACAACTGTAAATACAATATTCTTTTTCCTCTTATCCTTCCAAGAGTGTTGTCACACACCACCATGTTCTACTGATAGGTGTTAACCTGCTAGACAGTGCCACTGGAAAGAGTGAATGGATAACAGGCATCTTGGTTAATGTGCACTGGTAAAGAATTACTGGAAATGCTGCAGAAGCCATCTGCAGTAATTTTGCTGCTACATCACAAAGGAAACGTTCTCAAATTTTCTGTGGCATGACTGTAGCTTTTTTGTACATGAACAGCAAAAGGTATGGCCATTTTAGTGAGCCCAAGAATAAAGGAGTGCAATTTTAAAAATCTCTACACTTTCTATAAAATTTGTCAGGCTTTATGTTCTTATAAAGGCTTATATATCCTGTAAAATCTACGAGCACAACTGCTTTATGCTTTTCCCATGTGCTCCAGTTCTCCTGAATGGCACTCTAGAATTGCGTATGTGTTAGAAACTATCTTCCAGGCTAATACAAGACTGGTTAGACTACTTTCCAGAGTACGTGGCCACAGAGTGGGTTGGGAGTGTTTCCCAAGTGATGGCTACTATCTGATGCCAATAAACCATATTCTAGCCACCTTACTATTTCCTTATTTGGAATGAGCTTCAAAGAAGCTGTGCTACTGCTACCAGCAGATCCATATGAAGCATTAGGCTTTTTGTTACATTTTTATCTCACCTTTTTGTGAGATAATGTAAAGTGGCAAACATACCTAATACTCCTGCCTCCTATTTTCCCCACAACAACCACCCTGTGAAGTGGGTTGTGTTAAGAGAGAGTGACTGGCCAAAAATCTCCCACCTGGCTTTCATGCCCAAGGGAGGCTTAGAACTGAGTCTTATTTCAGAAAATTAAAAAAAACACCATCCTCACTCAAGATTTCTTATCTTGCCCTCCTGAACTGGGGTACAGCCTTCTCCAGCTCCCATGCATTTATGAGGTAACAGTTGCATTATTCCTTGATTTTCCTAGGGTAGCCAAGCTTCGGAGAAAAACATTGTCTTCAAAACACACGGGGTATTTACGAGTAAAATAAAATCACCCTCTGTACTGAAACTAGTCTTATCCTGAAATTTAAAATATCTTATTGAATGACTTAATAAGTATAAAGGGGTATGAACAAATCTATTTAAAAGCAAACTTGATTTTAAAAAAATCTTTATTACAGAGATATACAACTCTTCCACAAGGGAGGGATAGAGAAGAATACAGAATTATTGTCAGAAGCTGTCAATACATTTTTTAAAAAACCAAATATTTTGTATACACCGATCTACAGTGAGGAATAAGTTATTTACAGGAATGTACAAGAGTATCTTCATCTCACCAGGGTTGACATTTGCCCAAGATGCCATTTATTGGAGACCAGTTTATTTTACTCTATATGTGTAGAAAGTGCAAAGTGCTTTTGTGAAATTCCATCCAATTGCTAATGAAATCACATACATCAGGATGAGAAGCGCAAACGGGTACAGAAGGATCACGGTGTTCTTCAGGAACGGCAGTGCTGAAAGAGGGAGCAGAGCTTCAGTAGAAAGCAAGACTGCCTCCCGCTGTATCAACGGTAAGAAAAAGCAGGAAGCACGCCCTCTGGTGTGCAAGAAAGCTAGTGTATTTTCACTAAAAAGCACATCCCCAGAGCAACTGCTAATTCTTGGAAATAGAAACCCTCCTGAAACAAAAACAAGCTGGTGGAGGAAACAGCAGTCTTCGCAATCCAGTAGGTTACACAATTCACTGTATACAAGAGGGGGATTGGGCTTATTGCTTCAGTAGCGGCCAGCGCCCTCTCGCTGGGCGAGACAACTACGGAGGTTCTGTGCTAAGGAGCCAAAGTAAAATCTTCCTTGAACTGAGCTGCTCTCTGATTACATGGACACATCCATCTTGCTTTTTGGCCAAAATGCCACTACCACCACCTGGGATGTGTTTTTAAATTCCCAGTCTAGCCAACAGTCCCAGTATTGGACTCCCCTCCAAGTACTAACCAGTTCAACTCCACTTAGCTTGGCTAGGCACTGCCACCTTGCTATTATTATGTTAAGGGGAACAAAGGCCAAATTCCCTCTCATGGGTCCAACCCCATATAGCCAATTCTATGTACTAATTGCTAACTCTGTCTACAAATGTTGGTTCTTAGGAAAGTAAAAGGGCACCATCTACGCTACAGAGAGAGAGCAGGTGCAGAAGACCCCTCAAACATAATAAATGGTCCTTGTAGTACCTGCAGATGCCATGCACCAAATCCTGAAATTAAATAACAAATGGCTGAAATGTTAAGAAATCTCAGCACTACAGTGGCCAAAATCTTGTGTAACCACATGATCGGATCCAGTGCCTAAAAAAGTTTACTTTAGGAAAAAAGTATGTTGAAGGGGGATTCAACATACCCATTAGGCAAGGAATGCAAACTTCCGAGGAAAAGCAAAGCAAAATCAGTGGAAGGATAAGAATAGAACAGCAAATATCCAGGGAGAAGATAAAGCTGGTTGCTACCCTAAGGAGAACCAGTCCATACTGCATTGTCATGTTGCATGCCTCATTTGTTAAACACAGTGCAATACAGGCATGTATAATTGTAGCTCAAGTATCTGCTGTTCCAGATACACCAAGCCCAGTGCTTTCAAGTGGGATGGTGAAATCCTAATTAAATATAAACTAAAGCATGATATACCATTTACGCATAGGCTTGTACAGCTGCCATTAAGACCCTTCCTTCCTATCTGCAATACCTATTCTTGCTGAAAGCTGTACTGTTACTTACCACTGTACCCTAGAAATGTCACGTAGATGTAGTAACTAATTGCAATCAGCCAGAAAGTATTCCCAACAATATAGCCAAGAGATGAAGCTGATAAAATTACATCTGCAAGAGATAACTCAGTCTCAGTATATGGCATAAAAGCAAGCAAGACAATAAAAGTGCTTCAATTAAAAAAAATACTTACAGTGAATGAAAAACAACTGGATGAAATGCAGGATGACAAGAAGTGGGTAGAAAGCGTTCAAATGAACATCAAAGGCATATCCCCATTCTACATCATAGTCTCTGTTCGGATGCTTTAGCAAGAACTTATTGGAAATGAACCTTTGGGGGGGAAATTCAGAACCTACATATTAAAATTGCAATGCTTTACTATTTCAACATAGCATGAAATAACTCTTTAAACAACTTTCTTGTGTGTAACATTTACTCTTTTGGGGTTTTGTAGTACTTTCAAATCCAAATATATTATTGATCTAGAAATTCAAAATAAATCTTAGAGTTCTTTTAAGGAATGTTGTAAAAGCAAAAGAAAAGTTTTGATTCCTTAGCAAAATATTAAAAATACAAATGTACACTTCAGTAAAGAAATTTTATTTTTAGACCTTCCTCTTCCCAAATCAGGACAAGAGAAGAAAGATTTCTTTCCCATTCTCTCTGATATAATATGTGCCTATTATGTGCCAAAGAATCCTAAGTATATTTTTCCAGCCATTTTCTAGCCCTGATGGCTTCCATGTACTCCTTCTGATGCATACATAAATGTCAAGTAACAGTAATATGGTAACAAATGAACTCAGAATTAGTTTTAAATTCATATGACCCTCTCCAGAAGGCAAATCCAGTATCTGAGCATCATTTATGCGCCATCATTTAAAATATTCTAGACTTTTCTTTTAGCCAAATCTTGAGCTGATACTGGAATTCACTATTAATTATAAATCACTGTTTGGAACTTGCAATATATACATCCAAAAGCCTGTATTTTAAGATTATTTTAAAGAGACTTACCACATTAAAGTTGCAATTAGAAGGCCAACTCCTACACAGTCTATAAAAACAACCCACAGCAGCAGCTTTATCATTTCAACGAATCCCAAGCTTAGCACAAAGCCAAACCCTATAGTGGATACTGAAGGAGGAAGATGAACAGCAGTGACATATCTGATTATTTCATGGTGTACAATATGCTCTAACTTTGAATAGCCACGTGTTCCTCAAATTTTTTTTAATACTGTTTAGAGAAGACCCATTCAACAATATAATATGCCTCCATTTCAATAAAGTTATATTGCTTAGTTTCATCTTTCCAAGCAAATACTTCATATTCCTTTATGGTCAATACTGCTGCTAGTCTGAAAACTAAGACATATGTATGTATGTATGTATGTATGTATGTACATAGGGTACCTTGGTAGTATTTTTCTAGTGAGATGTTTCTAAGTTGACAAAATGAGTTATAAATCTGTTTTTTTAAGACCAGGGATGATTATCTTGGCATTAGCCCACTTACCAACAGGGAATTACTGGACATTGGTGGTTACTAGCTAGGGTTCACATAAAATTCTGAGTTACTTCACAAATACTATGGATTTGACTCTACCAACAGGTGATCAGAGTTTTCAAGAAGATGCAGCATGGTGCATCTAGCTCTCAATTCTGTAATGGTTTACTGTTTTATTGAGCACTACATAAATCACCAATATGTTATTGAGGACTCACTATTACCAATACTTCAGGGCACCAAGCTAGAAAACAATACTTTAAGTTTTCAGCTACTCACCACACAGCCAGATACTCAGCAACACAAGGAAAGCAGGGTCATCTCTGGCCCACTGGTCTTTTGTTTGTTTCCTATACTGAAAATTTCTGTACACCTTCTGTGGTGAAGTGAATAGGTACAACATCTGCCATAGAGCAAACTCAAAGTCCATGTGACGAAAGTGGAGGAGTCTCCTCAAGTATTTATAGCGCTTTGCCCCTGCTGTGTGTCTTGCTGATGCTCTAGTATTTAAAGGTCCATTGCCCTGATCTCGGGGATTAATTGATGTGGTAGGCAACATCTTGCTAAAGAGGAAAAAATAGCCATGATTTTTTAAAAGAAGTATATTTGAGCTACAACTTCAAAGCAGGTGCCAGTTTCCATGTTTATTTTATTATTTATTAAACAAACTTATATGGCCATCCAACTCACACACAGTGATTCCGGGTGGCTTACAGAATTAAAATCCACAATACAAAAAGCCCATCAACCTCCCCCCCCCACAGCGGCTACAAACACTGTATATATACTGTATGTATTTACTTACTGTATTTATACTGTAAACCACCTATTCCCAATTACTTGGGAGTAAATCCTTACTCTGCTTTATGTAAGCATGTACTAAATCCCATTATTAAACATACAGTAGCAAGGTCAATCCTCACACTATCCGTTAAGTACACTCGAAGTGTTAACATACTAGATAGAATTGCAAAAAAAAATCATTTATCAATAGATTTCAAATGAAAAGGTCACAAGCTAATGGAAAAAAGTGCCACTTGGTCTATTTGGCATCACTCTTCTTGAATAAGCAGTTTAATATTAATACCTTGGCTAAGGTCATGGTTTTATATAATGCTCTGGTTGTGGCAATGACATGATTCAGTACAAAGGACTCAATGCCTAAATTGGTATGAGAAAGTTTTAACTATTTCTCATGAGATAGTGGTGATAGTGGTTGCTTTAAAAAAAACAACAACAACTCACTGTTTCCATGAAAACTGGGACCTGTTCAGGACAGGTCCCGAATAATTTCAGGATGCATACCGCAAGCTTGGCAGAATTGACCACACCAAAATACTGACCAAGCAGAAAGCAACAGTAAATCACTGATAGCCTTTTCTCACTACGCCCCCCCCCCGCCCCAAAGGATCCATTCAGGTACCATAACAAACCCCAGCTTCTTGCTACATGCATGATCCTCCTCTTCCCCATTTGTGCAAGAGAGTTATGCAGTCGGTATAGTTCAGACCATGCTTATCTTCTCCCACAGGCCAAACTAGGACAAACTACATACTGAGTTTGTGAAGCACCTCTAAAGGATCCAAAATTTTAGTAATTCATAAGACCATTGAGTTGTATTGGAATGGAAAAATAATATATCATTTTTCTTTCCTGAATAGTAGACCTAGTCAGAACTGTACTGCATCTGTGGAAGCACGCTGGGAGACTGCAGAAAATGACAGCACAGGGAAGAAAGTCTATAAAATTAACTTTGACAAAAACAGGCAACAACTGAGCTCTTATACCTTTTGATCCAAGGTAGTAATCTCAAATGGCTAGGGAAAGTTTAGGGAGAAGAAAACCATTCAGCAGACATAACTGTGGAAGAACAAAATGAAAGTAAATCAGTAAAGGGAGCGGAAAAGCCAGCTGCAGAGAACAAATACACGTTTGCAAGGTCTTTTTTTTCTGAGGGAAGGTTAAGGATGCAATAAATATAGAGCAGGCTGTGTCTTCCAAGAATGCCCCCTGTGCATCCTCAGTAGTCCCACCGATCTTTGGAACAATGTTAGTGGGAGATTCCAATAAGATTATCCTTGCCGCTAAAGTCAGAAGGGGAAGAGTGAAGCTAAAAGTAATCCACAACAGGGATTAGCCATGAAAGAAGCTCCTAGGAGAAGGAACCCCAAAAATTAAACCTGGAAAAAGGCAACAGCAAACCACTTTAGTATTCTTGTCAAGAAAACTATATGGACATAGATCAAACATTTGGCTAAGCTTGAGTGAGACCAAGTTAGAAGGACCCTCTAGCTATGATGAACTCTCATGATGATGATGCGGCTAGATCAAAGCTGTAACAGAAAAGAGAAGAAGAGGTGAAATCCCAACAGTCAGGACAATGCCGGGGCGGATTGTGGAAGAAACTACAGAACATAAAATTCAGAAAGTTAAAGAGTAGGCAAGCCGGTAAAATTTGTTCTGTAAGACATACAGTTGCAACATAAAATCAATGGAAGAAACAGATACGCTAAATTTATAAAAGGAGAACCCAAAATCCTATGGGAAGAGAGAGAGGCGTTCTGAAAATAGAAGCAGAAAAATTGTTCCTAAAATTCCAAAGAAGAAAAGATACAAGCGGCTTTGGGTTCAAAAACAGATAAAGAGGGGTCAGTCTGTTGAAGAAATGAAGAGAACATCAGTCCTAGAGGGGAAGGCAATGAGAGATGTAGAACAGCTTGGAGAATAAAACAGGCTGTTTCTGCAACAACAAAAATGCGAATGGTTAAAGCAAAGTCTCATCTGCGGTCGTGCTTGACAAATCGAGGGGAACACAACCAGTAAAGTGGACAGAATCAGGAATAACCGTCGGAATGTCCCTGAAGGATGCGATGTGACGTGGTGGAGGGCATTCGCCCATTTGATCCCCTGGGCTCGGGCCCGTCGGTTAGACAGAGGAGAATTAACCGACGAGCCATCGTAACCTCCCTCGGCCATACCAGCTCCGCAAGTCAGAGGCGGAGCGGAGAACAGCTGGGAAGGGAGGAGGCGGGGAAAGGCCGCAGGTACTGCCTCTTAAGGCAGCAGTGATCGAGGCCTTAGGAAGCGCCGACTACAACCGGGGGCGCCGCTTGGGGACGGGGAAGAGATAAAAAGAGGGCGTGGCTCTGCTCGGATCCGACGCGTTCTAGAACCCGGGCAAAGAACCCCCAGAACGTTCCACCCGCTTTCACCTCACGCGGCGCGGCGACGGCCAACCCCGCCTCTTCTCGCCTCGTCGCTGCGCCCGGGGCACGAAAGAGGCGCCCGAGAGGCAACCCCCAGCCCGCAAATCCGGCTTGGTTACTACCGCTGCCGCCGCCACTCACGCCAGCTACGCTTCTGATCTTCCTGTAACTTCCAGCCAAAAGGCACTCAAGCGCATGCGCACGCAAGGGACACGGAGTCTGGCGGGTCGCCTTTGAGCGCGTGCTGATGACGTACACGGACCTTTGAAAAGGGTAGAAGGGTCTCTCCGTTCAGTCGTGGAGCAGGGATGATTGACTGTGGGCTATGTTGCAAGGTGGTTTTCAGTTTGGTTCTAAATCAGGGTGCCTCAACCTTGGCAACTTTAAGACGGGTGGACTTCAACTCCCAGAATTCCCCAGCCAGCCTTGCTGGCTGGCGAATTCTGGGAGTTGAAGTCCACTTGTCCTTAAAGTTGCCAAGGTTGAGAAACCCTGCTCTAAAAGAGAGACACTGCTGGTTTCTTTTGTGCTGCTTCTCCAAAGTCAAACTGATCACCCCTGTATTTTTATTTAAAACATGCATTCATACCCATCGCGCTATTCCCTTTTGAAGTAAGCAATATTACTCAACGGGCGGAAACATGTATCACATTCATACACTTTTTATAATTAAAGCACCTAACGCAATCTGAGTGTGTACTACTGTGCGACGGTAAAGAGATCCGAGCTGCAAAAATCGGACCGTTCAAAGGTAGCGTTATTCAGGGCCAACGCGTGCAGCGCTGAGTTTGCTATTTTGCAGGCGGCCTTATGCAACATAAGGGTGATATTAGATTTGCAATAGCAGAGCTACTCTTTATATCAAAAAGAGAAATCTATATTTATGCAACATACTAAGCCATAGTTGATCATAGATGACAGAGTAGGCCATAATTGACTGGGTTCACACATGGTAAGGCATACACCATAATTGACGATTTCTAACTTCACGTGCCAAACACACTGCATTTTAGAGTTTTGCACGAACCACGCTGATACATAGAAATGCATCAAACAAAAATTTAACAAGATCGATTGATTTGTCCAATTTATACGCCGCCCATCTCACTATGCAAGGGACTCTAGACTTATTAGAATAAGATTCCCTCCCCAGCCCCCAAACTTTGGCTATGAGTAAAGTCCCGCCAAACAACAGTTATATCTGAATCTTTCTCCACAAAATTCTCCGGGATGTTCCCTCGCCCGCGGGGCCGGGGAGGCACGTAAGCGAAGATCATCGCAAGCGCAAGCAAGCTGCTTTTTCTACCCTTTCGTAACTCCAGGAAGTAGGGTGGGCAAAGACGGTGGCTCCCCGGAAGTGTGTTCCTGCCGCTGAGGAAGGCCGGGTGCCGCCGTGACTGGCGAAGAAGGCCTCGTCGCGATGCCGAAGTACTACGAAGGGAAGGAGGAGGACCGGCGGGCGTGCGCCGGGGTGCGCGAGGATTTGAAATACTGCCTGCTGGAGTGTCCCTGCGTGATCGAGGTAGTGGAGGCTGCGGGAAGGTGGAGCTCGAGGCCTCGCTTGGGCACCTCGGCGGCGCGGCGGCAGAGGAGGTGGGGCGGCGGGTGGAGAGGGGCTCCGTTGCGTTCCCGTCTGTCCGGAGGAGACGCGCCAGCCTGGACGGACGGCTCGGCTGTTTAAGGCTTACTGGGGGGGCCGCCCCGTCAAACCAAGGTCTTTGCTTCGGCATTGAGAAGCAGCCTTTTTGATCAAGAGAGCAAGTCCGTTCAGGGCAGAGAGGAGGGAGTTTCGTTCCGGAGGCGTTTGGCTCCTGGTAACCAGGATTTGCTGCTATTATTATTATTACAGTACTGTATTTGTATTGTTGGTCGCACAATCAGCCATTTCTTTAGACTGCATTTGGCCTTTTTATCCATCTGTCGAGTCCTTCCCAAGGACCTGGGATAGCAGATGCTGTTGTTTGATGGTGTTAAAGGTATCATAGTACGATGGAAGCTGTTCCAAGTAAAGCTGCCTTTTGCAATTGGCTGATAGTGATTTTGTCAGCACCGTTGGTGTTCAAGTGGTGCTCCAGATGTTTGGGGATTGCACCCAAGGTGCCTATAACTATCAGTACTATCTTTGCTTCCTTGTGCCATAGTCATTCTGCTTCTATTTGCGTGTCTTTATATTTTGTGATTTTTTCCAGTTCTTTCTCTTCTATTCTGCTGTCTCTAGGTACTGCAATGTCCACTATCCAGACTTTTTTATCTTTATCAACAATTGTTAAGTCTGGGGTGTTGTGTGGCAGGTGCTTGTCTGTTTGAATTCAAAAGTCCCAGGGCACTTTAGCTTCTTCATTTTCTATTACTTTGTCTGTTTTGTGGTCCCACCAGTTCTTGCTTGCAGGCAGATGGTATTTCTTGTAGATATTCCATTGCAGCATTATTGTTGCTACTTTATCATGACATTGTTTGTAGTCAGTCTGTGCAATCTTCTTGCAGCAGCTAACTAGGTGGTCCACTGTTTCTTCAGCTTCTTTGCAGAGGCGGCATTTGGTGTCTTCTGTTGCTGTCTTCTCAATTCTGGCTTTGTATGCATTTGTTCTTAAGGCTTGGTCTTATGCAGCCAGAATTAGCCCCTCTGTCTCTTTTTTCAAGTTTCCTGCTCTTAGCCATTGTCAGGTCTTGTTGTTATCTGCTTTACCTGCTAGTATTTTTGTGTACTGGCCATGCCATACTTTGCCTTGCCATGTCTCTTTTCTATTCTTCATTTGGTCTTTCTTATAGGCCAGTTTGGTCTCTTTGGTATTCAGTAAGCCTTCATGGTGTACTAGCGTCAGTGCATCTTCTTCACTGTCCTTCAGATATTCTTCCAATGCCCTTTTCTCTTCTTCAACTTTCTGGTGTGCTTGTAACATTCCACGCCCACTTATGCTCCTTGGCAAGTAGAGTCTGTCAGTGTTGCTGCATGGATGAAGGGCATGAATTCATTCTAGTTCAACTTGAGTCCAGTCCACTCTTCCAGCTGTATATCTAATGACTGGAATTGCCCAGATGTTAATTGCCTTGATGGTATTTCTGCCACTGAGTTTGGACTTTAAGATCTTTTTCATTCTTCTCATATATTCACTGCTAACCTTCTTTTTGACTTCAGTGTGCTTGATATTGTCAGCTTGAAGGATGCCCAGGTATTTGTAGTGAACTTCTTCATCCAGACTCTTGATGTTATTTCCATAGGGCACCTTGATTCCTTCAGTTTTCACTATTTTTCCCCTGTTGATGGTAAGGGTGGCACGTTTGTCCAGTCCAAACTCCATTGCAATATCTTGGCTGTATATTCAGACCGTACTGAGCAGCAATTCCATTTCAGATGGTTTTTCCATACAGCTTCAGATCGTCCATGTAAAGGAGGTGGGATAGTCTGGCAGATGTTTTTGATGTTTGATAGCTATGGCTATCAATGTTCAATATTGTTGACGGAGGAATCAATGCAATGACAAACAGTAGTGGTGATAGTGAGTCTCCTTGAAAGATTCCTCTCTTGATGTTAAACTCTCCCAGTCTATTGCCATTGACCAGCAACTGTGTCTTCCACTGTGCCATTGATCTTTGTACAAATCTTCTGATGTTTCTACTGACTCCTGTTATTTCTAGGCACTTGATAATCCAGTCATGTGGCAGGGAGTCGAATGCCTTCTTGTAATCAATCCAAGCTACATTCAAGCTGGTCTTCCTTCTCTTGCAGTTTTCCAAAATCATCTTGTCAATTAGGAGCTGATCTTTTGTTCCTCTGCTGTTTGGATTGTTTCCTTTCTGCTCAGATGGAAAGAGCTTGTTTTCATTTAGATGCTGTAGGATTGCATCAGCTACCACACCAGTTATCAATTTGAAAGTTATTTTTGATGATGATGATGATGATGATGATGATGATTGATCGCACAGTCACCCAAATGTTTAGACTGGATTTGGCATTTTTATCCACCTATCGAGTCCTTCCCAAGAACCTGGGGTAGGCAGATGATGATGATTTTTTCCCGCCTCTATCTATCTCAAGCCGGCAAATATACCTAATACTCCTGCTTCCTATTTCCCCACTACAACAACATTGTGAGGTGGATTGGGCTGAGAGAGAGCGACTGGCCCAAAGTCACAATCCTATGCTTATGCCTTCGCCCTTTTAGACTTCCCAAGCTACCCCAGAGCCTTGTTTGCTTCCCATTCAACCACTAACCAGATCTGACCCTGCTTAAGTTTCATCTAGTTCATTGAAGGTCATTTAAGGATTGCCACATGCTGTGACACTGTGATCTAATAAAGTATTCCTTCTAGCTTGAATAATAATGTCATTTTTTTCTTAAAGTCTCCTGGAATTCCTTGTTCTGACATTCTTCACATGCAATCCTGTCAAAGGGAGCTTTATTTCTGAGAATCACTCACAGGGTTTAGGAAAACTTAAATATTTGGAAATAAGTCCTGTGGAAGACTGATATCAATAGGATATTCTCTCAAGTTTCTGCATAATTTCCAAGGATTTAATAATAACCCTCCTTTAATGTGTAGGGTTCGCATATTAGCAAAAACTGGAAGTATTTTCTGTTTAATTCTGATGTGGTTACACATTTTAAAACCATTTCTTCTGCCTGGCATAAGAAGGAGGTACATGATTTGCAGTCAAACTGGGGTGTCACCTTTTATTTCTTCTGCAGTATGCTCTTGAACACTTTGCCATAATGAAGATGTTAGAGTTCTTCATAGCATAGTATGTGTGATCAGTGGATGTGTATTTCTCGTGGAGGAAGATAGGATTTGGAATTATCCATTTCCATTATAGCATCTATACCATAGTGTAATGCAAATATATAATTCTGAGCAAAACCCTGAACTTTGTAGAGACTACATTTGAATGTATATTATTAGAAGAAAAGTAGTTTTAAATGATTGATACTTAAACACATTTACTATTGCAGGTTATTTTAAGAAATTCATGTGAGATGTGGGAGAAGAAAAACATCTGTGAAAGAAAAGGGTTTAAATATGAATAGAAATAGTTGTGTCTTTGACATATATTGCTTTTTAATTTTCTTTCCATCATATAGTTAATAATATAATGTACTTATTTCCTTATACTGCTCTTCCTGAAGGTGTCTCCTCCCTCCTTTGTTTTTAATTTAAATTCAAACATGTGTAATCCCTTCTGAGATATGGAATGATGGTAGTTTTCTAAATTAAGTGTGAATAAGCTTGTTCCAGACAGAGTCTGGCAAATTATTTTGCAGAGGACAATTCCTTTTAGTTGGAAAGTGATTAAATCTCTAGCTAATTTGTAAGTGTCCTAGTGTTAATATGTTTCTGTATCTTGTACTAGTGAAATTAGAAGGCTGTCAGGCTACACATGTGAAGAGAAGAAATATTAAACTCAGTAAATGTTTGAACAACATTTCTGACATGAATGTAACCAAGTTATTTCAGCTGGAGACCTTCAATTTTTAAAATGTAGATGCATTTTACATACAGTAAAAAAGTATACAATGATCTTGTTTGAGAAGACTGTACTTATAAAACCATAAGAGAATATGAAGCTAAGACTGTCTACTAAAATAGTGTCTTTTCTGTCCTCTCAGTTTTGACAAATTGGGGTAAACATAGGTAAACAGTGTTCCTGGGCAGGGGCAGTTTTGGAATTGTAGAGCATGTTGTGAATACAAACAAAAATACAAATTGTTGCTGCAGTGATTGGCCAGTCACAAAACATTCATTTACAAGAGAACAACCCAGCACCCCCCACAGCCCCAAGAGGCTCTCCATGTTCCCAGTGGGTCCTTTGTGAGGGCCAAATACATTGCTGGAAATAAATATGACTCTAAAGGTGGCACTTTACTTCGCATCATGCCAGTGCCCTATATAATTTTTCTTGTTAAAAAAATCTTTAAAAGAGCATTAAATGGGCCTGGTGTGTAGCAAGGTAAGTGAGCATGGTATGATTCTGTGTGTACTTGTTGCCTGTTGCTGAATGGAAGCAAAGAATTTTAACATTATTTTATTGTACAGCAAAATATATACTGTTAGACTCATATAGAGTAGCAAGAATTTGCCCATATGAATGAGCCCAGCTTTGAAACGTTTTTGAAGTATGAATCCAGCTGTCCTTTGTTAACATCAAAGCTGGAAGGTATTGGGGCAGTGTCTTCATGGTTTTAGCTCCATCATTGTAAAACTTCTTATCTGGGCTTTCTACAGCCCTCTTGAGCAAAGGTGTGCAAAGACATTTTTGTTCTTCATGGAAGGATTTTTTTGTTTTTTTAGCAAGTTTTACTTTTTGGGTTCTTTGCTTTTATTTATAAGTATATTGGAAAAAATTGTTTTGAAAGATTATGTATAATAGAAATTTTCTGTAATGCCTAAATGAATATATCGAGTCCTTTACATGGGTATCTTTTGTGACAGGAAGGGAAAAGCCCCAGACAGTGCTTGAAGGAAGGACATTGCAGAGGTTTGCTAATTTCCATGTTTGAATGCAGAAGATCATTGGTGAGTTCGTATCGTCTGTACACTGTTCTCACTATTTAAACCACAGTAGGTGTATTTTAACTTCTTTCCTCAAATATTTTTAGTTTAACACTGTAGACTAAAAATACCTTGAGGGTGATATCTTGTAATATTAACATTAGTATTCTTTAAAATTGCATTAAATTCAAGTAGAATAAGCATGCTAAATTAAATAGTTTCCTAAGGCATCAGAAATATTCTGATGTGAACTGGATTTTCCAGTGCAAATTTTTTAAAAAAAGCTAGAAAACCCAAACTCTTGCTTGGCCCCCACCCTAATAGACTCTTAAGCTTGCATGTTCTGAGGACCCCTCAGAGAAGTTGAGAAAAATGCCATTTTGTCTCACATAAATCACTGCCTTTTCTCTGTGAACTGCAAAGTGGAATGGACTTACAGGGAGCAGATAAAATGTGTGTGTTCCATCAGACAAAGGTGATAATCTGTTCAAGAACTTTTCCTGTGTCCTAAATTGCAACCTGCTAATTTTATTCCATAGAACTCAGTGGAAGTCATTAGGAGTTCAGCCCATTCCTGTGTTTGGAGAGAAGGATGAGAAACCTCTATTGCTTGTTAAGAAACTAATATGACTAATCAAGAGTCCTTGTTCAAAATGTTGGTCTCACTGTAGATGCATTCTCCTAATGTTTACTGCATAGCTTGTTTCTACAGCAGCAATGGTATTACAGAATCCATTCCCTGCAGAACCCACAATCATAACTGCTTTTATATTATTATATAGTTTTACTATTTATGGTGGTTTCCCATGCTCAAATGTTATAATATTGTTGGAAATATAAATGTTTTAAAGTGAAATTTATAGTATGCAAGGTACTAAAATAGAGGCCTTCCTTCATAATGGTTTGATAACTGCTACAGAAGTATAGAAGCTTTTTCTTCTATCATAGAAGTAAAATAATACATCCAAAACAATATTAAATATGATGGCTATATAATTAGTCACCAACATCTTCAAAGGAATAAAATTCACAAGGCAAGAAGAAAACCACCACACACTACCCTTCCTGGCTATCCTCATCAGCAGAGGAAACGATGGCAAATCAGAAATGCAAGTCTATTGAAAAACATTCTACACTAATGAAGTGCTCCATTACGAAAGTAACAGCCCAACTTCCCACAAGATGAGTTGCATAAGAACATTATTCAGACAAGCACAAATGCACTGTAGCAACCCGAAACACCAGAAAAAGGAAATAAACCATATTTACACACCATTCAAAAGAGAATAAAAAAAGCTAAGAAGGAAACAAAAAGACCAGAATACATCCCCTCCAGCAGCCAACACCCAGATAAGCAAGGATTATACCAGACAAACAATCAGGCAGAAAACAATACCGTAATCAAGGAGCTACCAAGGAGAAAACCACACCTCCACCAAAATTGGCAGGGCAAACTACTGTAAATAAAAAGGGAGCTAACCCCACACTCACACTGATGATGTCACTAGTTGGGTAATGAAACCTGCAAGGAAACAACCAAGCTCAGCGAGCACCAAGGACTTCACAGTTCAACCCTGAGCTATGTATATTCTATTGGCTATATAATCTTTGAGTTTTCTCAATCATATGTTCAAGGAACAATACAGGCAGTCCCAGGTTAAGAATGTCCGACTTACGGACAACCCCTAGATATGAACAGGTTGCCTATTACTAAAAATGGCAGACAGCGTTCTCCTTCCTTGAGCCAACGAACTGTTGAAGCTGCGCAATGCTTTCAGGAACCGCTGAAGCCACGCATTTTTAATATACAACCTGTTTTCAGTGATTCCTGAAAGCGTTGTATGGCTTCAGCAGTTTGTCGGCTTGAGGAAGGAGAACGCCATTCACCATTTTTAGTAATAGGCAGTCTGTAAGTACGTGTTCCGACTTACAAACAAATTCGAGTTAAAGATAGAGTTAGGAACAGAACTTGTTCTTAACCCAGGGACTGCTTGTATTAAAAAGTATTTTTCACATGTATTACTATTTTTACATTTAGATAATTGACTGACATAAGTGCTGTTTTTAATTTTGAGAATTGATTAAGGGTAGCAGATAACAGAAAGTACTGTATGTTGATTATATCCTTTATCAGAACTGAAATTGCAAGCCGGCAAATGTTGGCAATGTAGCTGTTGCCAGATTGCATTACTTTAGCTGGCAGATGTAGAAATCAACCTTCTCAAGCAGAGTGACACATTCCAGCAGCCTTTTAGGAAGCCCACTTTTGAAGTCTATATGGAGGGATGAGTTTGCAAACTTCTGAGCTGGAACTGGGGACAAACTTTGCTTGAGTGGCCCCCTCTCACTATCTCAAAGGTGCACAAACTAATTAGGCAATTATATTAAATATCTGGAAAAAAAACTTCCTAAATGTTCAAACCTACCACATCCATGCAGGGAAACTTTTGTGAGTTTTTAAACATGGGATTGTCCTCTTTAACCTAAGATGATATATCATAGGAATCTGCTTGCCTTCTAGCTTGGCTGTTGCTGCTTCAGATTCAATAATGTGTGAACCTTTAGTATAAAATAAGATGTACTTAAGTACTGTATATGTCTGTCTTTCAGTAGGGTATATACAAGCATCAGTACACACATCCCTTCTTGGTTTTTCAGTCTAGATTTTTGTTTGTTTATTTAATAAGTTTATATGGCCGCCCATCTCATATACATGACTCTGGGCAGCTAACAGTTAAAACAAAATAAATACAAGATAAAACAGTCAAAATTTAAAAACAACATCTATAGCATAAAAATAGTGGCTGAGAATGTAACTATTATGTTTGCTTATTAATCAAGTAACATGTAGGCTATGCCGCTCTGAATTAGCAGTAGTTTTAGAAATCCCGTATAAAGACAAGAATGTATCAAGTGTGTTCTTCAAAAAATGCATTTGTTTATTTCTGAGCTTCCAAGACTGATTCAAGATAGTAATATTTATTTTTCACCTCCTGTCAATCTGGGCCAATATATTTTTAACACTGTTGCTCCCTATATAAGCCCTCATACTCATTAAGAATTTGAGGTCAGGCTATGTTCTAATTCTATAGAATAAAATCCTGAGAAAATTTTACTGTAGAAGTCCCAACGGATTCTGTATGGATGTGAAGACAACTACATGCATGGCTTTTCAAAAAAGCGATAAGAATTTGAGTAGCTTTAGGTGCTTATTGTATAACTGCTGAACAGGTTGCTTTTGTTGGTTTTCTGTCTTTTTTAATGTTGAATTTACTTTTAATCTAAATTATTTTAAACCTGGTAAAGGTTTTAAGATAGTCTGGAGATATAATCCAGACTATTTGCTAAATATTGCAACATTTTCTTACAAACTTCTTAAAATGAAAAAAATAGTAATAGGAAGTTTTCTATAATAAGAAATAGTTTTTATTTAAATTTATTTTTTCCCTTAAAGTTGGATAACAGAACAAGATTCAGAGGAATAAAAGGATATTGAAGTTCCCCATTAAGAAGCAATCTCGGCTGTATTGTTGGCAGATTAAAGGACCGGAATTCTCTGGGTTTCTCTGGAAGCCATTCCTGGCTGTGATAGCACTGAATGACTGGCACAGCTGAGTACCAAAGGTACTGAAATGAAAATCAAGTCTGGCAGTTTTGTGGTAACCGTATTGTAAATAAAATAATATTTAATTTCAACTGACCTCCTTAATCTTGGGAATTATTTTTTTCTAGGAACTTAATTATTGTATAGGTTGATTTACTTTCAAGATATGTAATATTATTGTTCTCGCCTTTTTTTCGTTTTTTTAACAAGTGTTCTCCAAAAATGCCAAATTAAGTAGACAGATCATTCTCATAAGAAATTTTCGTTGTAGTTCTAGAAAGGATATACAAGTGTGGAATCAGTACAGTACAATTCTAAGCTGGTACCTACTGGAGTAAATGTGTGTATTTGGTATAAAAATCCATGTATTTTCCAAAGCAGATCCAGCAATTGATGTGTGCATGTAGAACTCAGTCATTTTCTGCAAGACTGCAATTTCATTCTAGAATTCATTTTAACATGGTTAAAAAATGCAAAAACTGCAATACTTTGCATATGTGGCTTTCAGCTAGAAATGCCTGAAGCTGTGAATGCCTACATATCTTGGGGATAGCAGTCTGGAAAAGGCTAGCTTAAATGTTTTACTTTTTCCCCAAAGCATATTGTTGCTCAGTAATACCTCAGTTCACGAACGATTCTATTCACAAACAATTCGGTTTGCGAACAGCAGCGTTTGCAAAATTTTGCTTCTGTTTGCGAACTCCGCATTGGGTGTCGAACACGACCTGCGGCCATCTTCCCTGCTCTGACACGTGGTTGTGGCTTCCTGTAGGCGAGATCGCAGTCACAGACAGACACTGGCTGTGAAGCTTTTTGGTGTGCTTTTTAGCATGGCTCCAAAGAAAGTGCAGAGCAAGCATGGTGGTAAAAAGAAAGTACAGAGCGGTAATGAAGGTGACAAGAATGTGCAGAGCAATAATGAAGGTAACAAGAAAGTGCAGAGCAGGAATGGTAAGAAGGTTTTGAAGAAAATAACCATTCAATTGAAGAAGGAAATTGTAGAAAAGCATGAGCGTGGTATTCGTGTGACTGATCTGGCCTCGGAGTACAAGATGGCAAAGTCGACAATCTCGACTATTTTGAAGAATAAAGATGCCATCAAAGGAGCTGATGTGGCAAAAGGAGTAACAATGTTAACCAAGCAGAGGACACAAGTGCTGGAAGAGGTGGAAAAACTTTTGTTAGTGTGGTTGAATGAGAAACAGCTGGCAGGTGATAGTGTTAGTGAAGCTATGATCTGTGAAAAAGCCAGGAAATTGCACAGTGATTTACTGCAAAAAAACCCCTCTACAAGTGCAACAAGTGAAGAATTTAAAGCCAGTAGAGGGTGGTTTGATAAATTCCGCAAGAGAAGTGGCATCCACAGTGTGACAAGACATGATGAGGCTTCCAGTTCTGACAAGGCCGCTGCAGAAGCCTACAAGAAAGAATTCACGGAATTCATGAAGGCAGAAGGATACGTCGCTCAACAACTGTTCAACTGTGATGAAACAGGGCTCTTCTGGAAGAAGATGCCAAAGAGAACCTATATCACGCAGGAGGAAAAGGCACTGCCAGGGCACAAGCCCATGAAGGACAGATCAGTTGAGGACCATAAAGAGGAGCAGACCACGGAAGAACTTGCTGAACTCCAGAGTGAGCAGCAGAAGGCGCTTGTTGAGGAGCATTCCACTGAGGAAGAGGAAGACAGGGAAGAGGTTAGCAGTGATGTGATAAAATCCATTATGGGAAAATGGAATGAGTGCCAGGATTTCTTTGAGAAGCACCACCCCAACATAACTGTAACGAACAGAGTGTTGAATCTGATGAACGATAGCGTGGTCTCTCATTTCCAGAGGGTTATGCAGCGCAGGAACAAACAAGTGACAGTAGACAGATTTTTTGCCAAAAGTGAACCTGCATCCAAGAGACAAAGAAGAGAGGAAACCCCTGAAGGAGATCTTCCCGATGTCCTTACGGAGGGGGACTCTCCCGCCAAACATTAACCACCTCCCCACCCGCCTTCCTGTCCTCCACGCCAGAAGTCGCCTCAAGCAAGGATAGTATTCTCTCTCTTCATACTGTATTGTACTATACTCTATTTCATATTTTTGTGGTTAAAAAAAAAATACATATGGTTCAGAACAGATTAACCTTATTTACATTGAACCTTATGGGAAAATTTGATTCGGTTGGCGACCAAAATCGTGGAATGAATCAAGTTCGTGAACCGAGGTACCACTGTATAACCATTTTCTCTACAGGAATATTCTTCCTGTGCTCCATCATTTTACTATTTATACCTAAATCTGTAATCACTTTTTTATTTGATTTCTTTTATGAAATTATAGCCAACCAATTATGGCAGAAATTGGCAACACATCATCCACAAATACTAGGATATCTGTTGTGTCTTCCAAGTAGTGCCTGTGCTTCTCCAATAATTAAAATTGTATCCAAAAACTCTTGGGATTTTGTATATGAAGAGGGGGGGTGAGGATGCAGAAGACCTGGAAAGGTTGCTAAAGATTCAATAATCTTCACCAGTGGAACTCTTAAAACCCAAAGAACGTTCTCTTGACAGCCGAAGTGTTTATATTACCTGGTGACAGTTGCTTTATAATTGTAAAGCACATTGGCAAGTGCTCCACCATTTGGGGAGAGGGGGGAAATAGAAATTGTTACAGTAGAACATACCTGTGGCTAGGTAGAACTCTCACAGAACCAGGGCTTTTACCCGTGTATAAAGGGAATAGGGTCGTTTTGAGTCCTAGCAAAGTAATCATCTTCCCCATATTCATCCTGATTACAGGTCCATTGTCTGGAGGATAACAGTATATTTCAACAACGCAAAAAATAACCATTCCTGATCCAAACTGATCACACTTTAGGTTGCCCCAACAAAGTCTAAAAACATGTTCAAAGTATTAAATGTTGCTGATAGTTTCAATATTATAATTACTTCATTAAACCAATCAAGGTTGGTAGTGGTACCTGTTGAACTGCTAGTCCAAAACATGTCCTTTAACTGCTTCTGCAAAATCTAGATAGCAAGGATGTCATCACTCCAGCTACTGTATGCCAAAAAAAAAAAAAAAAGTGCAGTGCTGGAATTAGATTCCCCTGAATTTGCCATTTTTTTTAGATCTTTGCCTTTGGACACTTAAGAATGCAGTAAGTTATCTTCTTACAGTTAGTACTCGACTTATGACAATTTGTTTAACAACTGTTTGAAGTTACAACAGCGCTAAAAAGTGACTTGCAACTGGTCCTTGCAGTGTCCTGTTGCAGTGTCCCCACAGTCACATGATCAAAATTTGGGCACTTGGCAACTGGCATGTATTTATGACTCTTGCAGTGTCCTGGGGGTCACATGATCGCCATTTGTGACCTTCCCAGGGGACTTACAACAAGCAAAGTCAGTGGGGGAAGCCAGATTCACTTAATGACCACAGTGATTTGCCACAGCAAAAAAGGTGGTAAAATCAGGCACAACTCACTTAATGACCACATCGCTTAGTGATGGAAGTTCTGGTCCAGTTGTGGTCATAAGTTGAGGACTGCTTGTATTACCTACAGATAGTCCTCATACAGGTAGTCCTCACTTACTGACTGTAATTGGGTCCAGCAACTCTGTTGCTAAGTGATGCAGTTGTAAGGTGAAATGTGTCTGCACTTATGTCAGTTCCGCTGTGGCCATAAGTGAATCACTGCAGGTCGTTAAGCGTGATGTCACATGACCATGACTTGGGACTTCCTATTTAATTAGACAATCACTGATGGCATGAACATCTTTTTTCAATTTTTTGCACAATCTAAATTGCTATTAATATGAACTAAAAGAATTATTTTCCTGCTTCAAAATAATCATTTCCATAGGGAGCCAAGCTGGTCTTGAAGAAGACTTTTTCAGGTTTGTGCAAGGCATTTGAAAGAGGTTGTTCAGAAAACAAGGGACCCATTTTGCAGTGACTGTAGGTGCACAGAGATGATCAGGAGCGGTTTTGGAAGTAGCTATACAGATCCCATTGAGAGTCGAGTGGCATACAAGTTTAATAATAATTATCTGAAAAAAGATACGGCAACTTTAATGATTCAAAGAGGGATGCTTCCTTTGCTTTTGCATGTCATTTGCCTTTTGCAAATGTTTTACCTATTATTGAGAGCATCATTTGAATTATATTTTTTCACAATTCTGTCCTTTCCTTTTGCAAATAATTGATTCTCAATTCAACTTCCACACTTTCCTGCTCATATACTGTATTATGTATTTGTATACTTAACTCCAATTTCTAAAAAGCATTGTGTACTGTATATATGTGGGTGGGTGTGTGAAATTTCTGAGATGAAGATTATACACCATCCTGTTTGTTAGATTGCTAAAAAGCTGGATTTAGTTACTTCAAAAATAAATTGTAGAAAAGTAGCAACATGTCTTTCATGTGTATTTTTATTGTATACTAATTTTTAGTCTTCTAAGGAAACAGGAAACACTAGAATGATTCACAAAATTTGAAATCCAGTTACTTTATTTGTAAAACCAGTTTGAAACTTTTCAATAAAAGGAGCCTAAAACTCATCGCAATACAGATATAATTATTGCCTACTTTGAGGCAAGTTAAGAGAGAACCTTGTGTATTTTTTCCTTTTTTTTTTTTAGTATGGTGAATTGTTGAAAATTATTTGGTGACAAGAAGAGGATTATTATTATTATTATTATTATTATTATTATTATTATTATTATTATTATTATTATTCATAATGATCTTGTGAATTCTGGGAGTTGAAGTCCACACATCTTAAAAGTTGCCAAGTTTGAAAAACACTGATCTAAGGAAAAGTCTGGCTAATAGATACACATCAATTAGCTTCTAAGAATAAGTTCATTAATCAATGGGGGAGGGGGTCAAAAAAATAAAAATGGTGGTTATGATTGAAGCCCCACCCTTTTGTACATGGATGATTTCATATATACACAGGGGCAGGCCTTTGTGTGGTTGTGATTGCCATCTCAAGATCTCCCACCTCACGAACCTCTGAACTGGTGTTTTTGTCAATGAACAGCATTTAACCAGGATTTCTGGTAATGAAGGTTTTGGCGTAATTAGATTCACATGCAAGTTGTGATCACAGGACATCACTGTTTGCATTTTGGAGTCCTTGGTGCTCTCTGAGCTTAGTTGTTTCTTTGGAGTTGTTTAATTACTCCACTAGGAAACAGCAGTGTGAGTAAGTGTGGTAACAGGGATTGCATCATCTAGTTGGGTAATGAAACCTCTGCAAGCAAACAACCAAGCTCAGAGATCACCAAGGACTCCACAGTTGAACCCTGAGCTACATATATTCTCTTCTATTGTTTGCATTTTACCAGCATGTGTTGTGAATCTAAGCTGTGCGGTAAATTTTGTTTATTTATTTATTAAATGTATAGGCCACCTGACTCCCAGCAATTCTGGGTGGTTTACAAATGATTTAAAACATAAAAACAAGACAGTAAAACCAACAATGAACAAAAAGGGCAGAGATGGCAGAATAACAAACTGAGTAGAGACCAAACAAAACAGTCTTGCTTAAAAGGAGGCTTCGATCACCCTCACCAAAGAGCCAGGTCTTTAGGCTCCCTCCAAACACCAGCAGGGTGGTGGCTGTTCCGATCTCGTGGGGAACCTCATTCCGTAAGGCGGGTGCTGTGACAGGGAAGGGGGCTTCCAGGGTCCTGATCGATGGCATTGCATAAGTGAAGGACCCCAGAGTGCACCAACCCTGCCAGATTGAATAGGCCGGGCAGATATTATGGGAGACAGGTGGTCCCTCAAGTAACCAGGCCCTGTGCCATGTAGGGCTTTAGAGATGACCACCAGGACCTTGAATCACACCCAGAAGCAAACTGGCAACCAGTGCAGCTTGCGAAGCACTGCTGCATTCTGCACCAGTGCGTCCTAACAACCCAGAACATTCCATTAAGCAGGTTAACTGTGGGAAAGCGTGCTTTGTGTACACAGCTACACGGGGGTCTTTATACTTGGGTGCGTGTGTGAGAGAGAGACAATATATTAAGCCACTGTGGTGGAGTGGTTAATGTGTTGCACTAGGCCCAAGGAGATTTAAGTCTACCTTCTTCAGCTGGGGCAGCTGGCTGGGTGACTTTGCTCCAGTCACTCTCTCAGCCCTGCCTACCTCACTGAGCTATTGTCGAGGGGAAAGTTGTGCAAGGAATGCCATTAACCTGGGATATAAAACTAAGAAGTAATGTGCAATCTGGTTTCAGAGGGTTGTTCTAGCCCAGAGTTTCTCCAACTTTCTTGAAGTTGCCAAGTTCATTCCAACTAGGGCAGTTTGGTTTTAAGAGCACAGTGTATACAACTAACATGAGAACCTGGTAATGGGGCTCAGATCCCTATCAGCAGCCATTTCCTGTGGTTATGCCCTATTCATTCGGAATGTGCCTAAAGGGAAAAAAATCGCTCTTATTGCTGAGGGAGGCACAGGCAACGGCTACCATAGCTGCGCTGTAAAAGGCGGCGGCCAGGAGTTACGAGTTGTCCGCCTCCCTCTCTCTTGGCGGCCGCCTCGGATCCTGCAGCTGAGGCGCGCGAGCCCCAGCCCAGAGTCGCGCGAAAGCGAGCGGACTGAAGAGCGACACCGGCGGCAGAGAAGCGGTAGGGGGCGCCAGCGCTGAAGAACGGGAGGCGGAGGAGGAGCCTGGCTGGATTGTGGCGTCATAGCTGCCCGGGTGTATGCGCGCTAGGGGGCCCGGGTTGCTGCAGTAGCAGCAGAAGCTGCCCTGGGGTGCGAAGGAGAGCCGCCCACAGCCGACGGGAAGGTGAGGCTGCGGCCGCAGCTCCTCGGACCCAACGGGCCACGAGCCGGTCCAGCATGTTGCGCAAGGCTTGCTGAGGAAGCCGCGGCTCCCCTAGTCCAAGCGGGCGCGAGGTAAGACGAGCGCCCTTGCAACCGGGTCCTCCCTCTGCCGCCGGCTGCCTCCCGCGCCCTCGGTTGCAAAAGCGGCTTCCCGGGGGGGGGCGGGGGAGTGGGATCTCTGCAGCAGGAGTCCCGGCCAGACGGGGGCGGGGGGCGGTTGGGGGGAAGGAGGGGTAACGGCGGTCTAGCGCCGCGTCCTCTCCCTCTCCTGCTTTCCGAGGAACTGCCAAGATAAACACGAAGGAGGGGAGTCCGCGCTGCTTTGCTTCTGCTTAGAAGGGGCCGCGGTTTACTCCGTTTCCCGGTTTTGTTAGGACAACTTGGGGGGAGACCGGCGCGTGACGGGCTAACGCTTTGCTTCAGCCGCCGATGTCGTGGGGAGGACATATTTAACGACCACGGATGTGCAGTCCTCGTAGGAGGAGGATGCTGATTTCGTTCTCTGGCTCTGGTGTGGTCCGAGCGCTGCATTTGTCTGGTGCAAACTGGAGGGCGTGTGTCGGCCAGAAAGGAGGAGGAGGAGGAGATGATTGTACATTGGCAGGTTCGGGGCATTTTTGCTAGGACATCCGGGGCTATGTTTTGGAAAATAGGTTCCCGGGCCTTCTTGTCCCGGCGCCAGCCTCTTGCTTCCCTTCAGTAATCTGTTTTCTTAGCACGTAACGTCCCTTTACTTAGATTAAATTATAGGTCCCTGATTCGTCCTGTGAATTGATAATAAGACCTTTAAAGGGATCATCTTGATACTCCCCCAAGATATCCCTAAGTCTTATGATAAAAAATATTTGTTAAAACTGCTCACACGGATCTCGGGTATTTCTTGAAGAGTACTAGTGATACAGGGGCTGTTACAAAGACTGGCTTGAATTTAGACTTGGGGCACCTCCCCACAGCCACATGAATATACTTTGTTTCTGTACTTGAGGCGGGAAGGAATTATACCAATTTAAAACTATTGCCCACACAGTCTACCTTTTGCCATGCCTCAGCAACAAGGCCCTTAGTGTTGCTGTCCTCACCCCCAGCCAACCCCAAATGAGGAGGTGTTGCTGCTAGAACAGTTCCTTCTCTTTTACTGGGGGTAAAAATATCAGTTTTGGGTTGGGTTGTCTAAAATACCGTACAGTTATTTTAAAATCTGTCTGGAATTGGTGTGTTTTTGAACCTGTGATCTGATTTTTTTTAAGTGACACCAAAGCTCCAGCTGATTTATAATATCTCATCCCAGGTTGCCTTGATGGGCATTAGATATTAAGTTAATTTCCTTTATAAGTTTCAGTTGTTTCTGCTTCTTAGGATTAGAGTATTTCTGCTTATCAATAGGAATATCAACCCCTGAGTAGGTCTGCATTTGATCTTACAGGATATTGATATTGCTGTGTCTGAACCTAAGGAAAAAGAGAAAACAGCTGTGCAAGAGAGGTGTCTAGTCTCTTGGCAGCCAAGCATAAATGGCACTACAGGCACAGAGCCCAGTAATCTGATGGGAGAGGATGGTCTCACAGCAGATCTTTCCAGTTGGAATCCAGTAGTTTGCTGACCTTTGGAGGCTCTTCCTCCATGTGCTGTGGATTGTCCATGTGAAAGGTCTTTGTCTGCAGTAGCTAGGAAGGCACTTTTGTCCTTCAGAAGCACCTTGAATCAGCTTCATCCTGCCTCAGCAGTGGGTAGGTGACAAGATGGAGGCTATGGTAATTGGGGCAGCAAGCAGAACATGTTGATGAACCTTAGTCATACATGGAGAAGACCCACTGAAATCAGTATAGGATAAACAGCTCAACTTCAGTTGATTTTAGTGGGTCTAAGTATGCTTTACCTGAGATTCAACCCATTATCATTAAAAAGAATGCTACTTTTTGCTGGAAAAGAGCTTGCTTTGCTGGAAAAGAGCAATATCTTGCTAACTGATACAACTGAGCTTTAAAAACAATGTCAGCAAAACTTTTAATAAAACCATCCTGCAATAGTTCTGGTTAGATTTACCAAGGTGTTTCCAATTTCTTTATCTTTTTAAATTTTTATTTTATTTTATTTTAAAGACACGCCTACACATACAGGAAAAAACAAAAACAGTAATTCTGTAAAATAACACAGCTATTGATGACATAACTGTACAAAAAATTACTGATTGCTACAATATGCCATTGGTTTATGACTCCCCCAACAAACTGAGGGTTGGATATTCTCAGCTTCTTGCTTAATATAGACCAGAAACTTAGATGGTATTGAAAAAAAATTGTTTCTGTAATTAATATTTTTGCTCAGCCTCCCGTGCTTGATTAAATTTTCAGCTAAGGCTATCTTCCATGTTCTCTTATACCACTGACTGATTGAATATCCTGCTGCATTCTTCATGAATAAGCTACAGTATAGCTTGACAGGTGACAGTAACTCTTTATTTGATGGTTCTGTATGCAAGGCATTATATATTGATAATAGAGCCAATATGGGGGAAGGGGATATCTCTTTCTGAATAATCCTGCTACATATGTGAAAAAATCACTTTTTTTTAATGAATGAGCATTACCACCTTATGTGAAATAAGTACCAATCTGTCACAGTTTTTCCTCCAGCATAAGTTATGATTTCTTTTATACATGTATTGCAATCTCATGGGGGGGGGAGGGAAATGCCGTCTATGAATTATTTTGAGATATATTCCCTAGTTTTGGCAGATATAGATTTAAGGGGGGTTGATGGAATATACTGTAAACTGTTCCAAACACTTTCATCAATAGGTTCCAATATTATTCTCCCAAATCTTTTTTACACTCACTCAAATCCTAGGCATTTGTACACTTATGGATCTTTGAGGCCAAACCTTTCTGATTCTTGTCATATTGTAAAGTTAGTTTCTTTGTGATCATCAATTGTCCTCTGATTTTACCTCTGATTTAACCCCAGGGCTAGAAATGAAGCATATTATTCAGTGGGTCTGAAATCCATTAAAATTAACTTGTTCCAGATCTTTAATTAACTGCTTCCCTGTTTGGGATTGTCCTTTACTATATAGACCCCTTAATGAGTGGAGACCTGCTGAATCCCATTCTTTGAACAGAGTATGTCTGTCTTTGTCAGAAAATAAAAGATGCTAAGTATAAGGCATCAAAGAGGAATGTCTTGGGTATACAGATGACTCCTTTTTCTTAATCATGATGAAAGGTTGTCTCACAAGGTAGATTCTCCATTTTATCCTCTGCCTGGTCTAGCTTTAAATTTAAAAATGGTAGCGCTCTTACAAATTCTATCACATTCCTTAAGTCATAATTTTGCTCATCATTTGTCTACACTGGAAGGCTAGAAAAGACCATTTTAAATTAGGCACATGTAGGATCCCTGGACCCCTTCATCCTCATGTTTATAGACAGTAGTCTTCCAAGCTGTGATTTTTTGCCTCTGTGTATATGATGTTTTTTTCACCCCGCTTTACCATTATTTCCTGGGATGTCATTTGGTAACTCCTGGAATTGCTATATCAGTCTAAGGGGGGTGTTCATTTTAATTGCAGCTCTCTTCCCAACCAGGACCAATGTAATCTAGGCCACTTATCTCTCATCCTGATAGAAATAAATCCTGATGAATTAGTGGTGTTCATGACGGTCTTTTCTTTTAGTTCAAGGCTGCTACCCACATTCTTTAACCCTGGTTTGTTAAAGGGCTTCTCTGTACATTATGTGTTTTCTCCTATTTATGTTGAACTGTTATTTTATAGATAGGTACTTGGATTCTTTGCAAAATGCAAACATGCTGGCACATTTTGCTTGTAATAAATGTTAGTCCCATATTCCCTTGTAGCTGATATCAGCTTTTCCACAAGGAGGTGTTTCATAGAAGTACTAAGATTATTTTCTCTGTGGAATGCCAGATAAAAGTATTTCATGCATTATAGTTGTCTATGTAGGACAGGGCTATGATGCACAAAGGAAGTGGCAATTATTATGATTGTGATAAATGAAGAAGTATTGCCATGTATAACCTCCCTTGGAAACCTGTCACCTGGTGCTCAAGCTATGCAAATGTCTCTTCCAGAGAATATATTCTGTAAATGGATTTGTAAATGGATTTGCTTCCTCGTGGTGACCATGATATATTTGTCCTGCTATTGCCTATAAGTTTTAGGTGATTGCCATCATGCATGTAGAAGACTAGTACTGTATCACAGTTTGTGATGCTTGTTAGGGTTTTGTCTGTGCCATTTCATGGACAGGGGACTGGAGCAATGTGAGGAGAACATTTGCTTCTCTATACAGAAAGATGTTTTCCAGTGTCTGAATTAAGCCAGAATGTGCATCTGTTGTGTTGTATTTGTTGAGCCTGAAGCAAATAGGTATAATATGGTTAAGTTGTCCTGAAGTGGGATAAAAAACATTTGGCATAAGACCTCCTAATCAGCTGAGTTTAAGAAGTTGGCTCTTTTTTCCCCTAACATTGTAGCTCTGTAATGGCAGAGTGCTTTTATTTTCCCTTCCCTTCTGCTCCTGGTAGTGGAGGGAAGGATTGAAAGCAAGGAAAGGATAATGTTTTGCACTGAGAATTTGTCATCTGAAAGGTAATATAAATGTTTTAATAATAACAAAGGAAAATCAAATGATAAAATATATTAATTGAAGTAGAACTTCACTTTTGATGTGTTCTAGTTCATCCTGGAAACTCTGTTCATGAGAACGTTGGCGCTTCTGCAGTAAAAGGGTTTGGTGTTGCAGCCTTTGTGGGAATGTTCTTAATTATGGTGATACTCAGTTCACGGACATGCTCTGATCAGGACTATAGACTTGCATAGTTCCTTTCTTTCAAATGAGCATGTCCTGGATCACAGCAAATACTCCCCTAAGATTTAGTATTGCCATACAAGATGTGTTGTGATAAACAAGCTGTATTTCAAGGAAGTTTGTTTACAGTCTTCTCACAGAACCTCTAGTACAGTAAGCATTTGAAGACTCCTGGTAGTGTGTCTGAATTGGCATTCACATTGCCCTGAATAGTTCCAGAGATACTGACTTCTGTTTGCAATGCTGCTGATCTCTTTAATCAATGTTAACTATAGAGTGAGGGCATTATTCCTGTTTTAGATAATGAACGTTCAATTAATTGCTAATTTTGATAGCCAGGAACTATTCACAAAACAGAAGGGCAAAGAAAGTGATTTGAGCTACTACAGCAGAAGATTGGGTATCTGTCCAGTGGTTTCCTAATTATTTTGAAAGATTGTTTTCTGGTTGAGAAATCAGGCTGATGCATTTAGTAAATGTTGTTTGACCATGAGACATTAAATTTTAATTGCTTAGTGATGATCTCTCTGAGTAGATTACTAGAAAACAAGATTGTGCAGCAAGATATGATTACTGTCTTATTTTTGTGAAGTTTTAGTTCCAATATTATCTTCTTCCCTTTTTCATAATCATGCTTATTATTAGGATTATTTGCTATTGCAGTCATATTTGTTGCTTTGCACAAGTTCTAGCTACTTTATAAACTGGACTCTATATAATGCCCTTAGCCAAGGCAAAGATGGTGATTGTCACATTCCTTCCTTCCTCCCTACCCTTTCCAGTGGGAAAAAAAGCAGTGGGAGGCTTTCTAGCTTGGATATTGCTGAAGTACTCTGGGTATTTCATATCTGTGTGCTCAAATCTCTCTTTAAATCTCTTAAAATGGGGGGGAGGGCTTGCAAATTCACATTGTATGGCAGTCTATCTTCAAGCCATCTTCCCAATTTTGGCAGAGTGAGCAGTAATACAGCCAGGTGTTTTTAGATCCTGGACTTAATGTTCTTACGGGGAGATGACGAACCATCTATACTATTCTTTGGAAATATGAATCATTTGGAAAAATAAGACAAGCTCTTTTAAGTATGTACACACTCCTCTGACTTTCTCCTAATTATAATGTGGTTTCAAATGAGAAGAGAAAAAAAAGATACAATTCCCATCAGTTTTGGTTTGTTCTCAGCCTGGAAATTGATCAACATGCCAAGAGGATATTTGTAAGAATGCTGATGATGTCACTGGAAGTAAATAAGCCAAATTGTTTACGCCTTCGTCACTCTTTCCTCTGCTGAATATTTGCATGAGAGGGAGGGGACTGTCAGTTAAAAGTTACCCATATCCTGAAACGTAAATGTGTATGGGCGTTGAGTAGGAGGTGTAATAGTGCTTGGGGCATTTGGGTAACTTCCTTCTCTTGACTAAGACCATTTGTTCATCAAGGCCTGTATAATCAACAGTGATTAGCAGATATTTCAGGCAAAACCTGTCCAGTTCTTTCTGGAGATTCCTGGATTGAATATCACACTTTCTTGCATGGAAAACATATCTGCTCTGCTAATAAGTGTTGCAAATTCAGTGTTTTCTAACATGCATGGAATGTATGAATTTTGTGACTTCATGTTAATCAATAAATAAATACAGATACTTTCTCCATGTTTAAAAATGAATTGTGGCTAAGGTACTATAAATGATATTCAAATGTTATTTCTGGTTTTGGATAAACTAAAAGAATCATGGCTGTTATATAGAATGTAATAGTATCTTGAAAAAGTAGTTTTCTTGGGTTCTCTAAACCATTGCTTTAAGAAATTTAGACATAAAGTTTCCTAAATTATTTCGTTGTGGCTTCCAAGTTTATTTTGTTCCTAGATTAATCTTTAAAAAAATATATATAGTTGAGGCAAATATTTTTAAAGTGTAGTATGACGCAAAAAAAGTTTCTGGATAAATTGGCTTCTTTTTAAGATTAATCAACTAAATGAATTAGTGCTTATTTTAAACTCTGTCATACTTGATTATGTTGTATATACTTTGGAAAATATGAGAATTATTGTTTTGGCTGAAACCAGAGTTTATTTCTAGGATACTTCCCAGTGATCTTGTAAACATAATGTGGACCAGGTTCAGTCCCCAATTTACATAATCCCAAAGGATCTATTCCTGCCCCTAACCCCGCCCCCCCCCAACAACTAATCCTTTCTCTGCTGAAAAGAAAGAAGTATTGCTCAGTTAACAAAGCAAAATGAAATTGACTAGAGGCAGAAGATCTGGCTTCCTGCAACTGACTAAGGCAAACCTAATTAAGGAATTACAACAATGTGACTGTGGGCAAAAGGCACCCAATCCCATCATTGTTTCTCCGCTTGCTAACAAGAAACAGTGGCTATTTCCAACCCCCTGTGCCTCTAAAAAGCAAGAGTTTTTAAACAATAAAATGGCTCTCCTTACACAATCAAACTTATCCAGTTTTCCCTACATGGTCCCCAGATTCTAAAAACAAATCAGAGCCCTAGAATTTCCCATCTCACAATTCAAAATCCTTATAAAAATATCTTCCCTTCTATTGTTCTCTTTCTTTGTAAACTGGAACCCAATCATTGTTGTTTCAGTAAAATGTGATCTTCCTCCTCGGAGTTACTTTCCATCTTTCACACCCATGAAACTATCTTCCTGGATCCCCTCGAGCTACATGTAGGTCCATATTCTCTTTGCAACAGTGATCAGTTGGATACCTCTGGAAAGACCAAAGTAGAGCATGGAGATTTATTCCTGCAGCTTGAACCCTGGGACTGAGGCCAAAGTTTATTTTACAGTTTACATTACATTGTGCTGGTGGCAATGGTGCATCTGCGACTGGTTCTCTAAGGTGATGTGATGACACAGTATGTTCAGGAGCATTCAGCAGCTCAGTAAACAAAGCTGCTAAGATGTCTGCAATCCAGCATCTTGAGGGAAGAGAGTACTTTTATTGCTTCTGGAGACAGGAGGAGCTTTATATGTTATGTATCAAATGCAGGAATGTTTCCAGGAACTAGGGAAAATTATGGGTTGAAGATCCTGGAAGAAGAACAAGAAAAGTGGAAGGAATTCTATTCTATTGTACATTTAACCTGAAATTGGGGTGGTGGTAGTTTTGACAGTATTTTTCTAGACATGACTAATAGCTTTTGACAAGCCTGTGTGTCATTAATTCATTTAATCTTTTCTTAAAAATTCACGTAACTAGTTGCCATCCCCCCAGGTGCTGGATTTGGGTTTTTTTTTTTTCCTGCCTTTAATCTTATTGTGTGAAGAGGTGTTTCCATTGCTCATGTTGCATCTAGTAAGTGCTGGGTTTCGTTGAATACCTTAAAAACAGTTGTTTCCGCAAAGGGAAGTCTGTTTCATAAAGATTTTGAAATTATGTAAAAGTGTAGTTTTAAAAACCTTTTGATGGTTTCCTTTCCTTCATTGATGAGTAACGTTAAGAGTGATGGAATAAGAATTTAGGTCCTTTTTTGGATTAGTTAAACAGGAAGTGGAAGGCAAAAGAAATATACAATTATCATAATAGAGAGAATCATTTCTCCAAGTAGTTAAATGTCAGATATAATTACTGTAGACATAAAGTGATATGCCCTGAAGTAAAAATTCCTAGCTTCCCAAATAACTGATTAGCATCTGAATTGGCACAGGCTAATTGAAAAGTATATATTAGATTTTTAAAAAGCAAGTCTCTTGTTGCTAGAAGGATTTGAAAATTATGAGAACGTTGTATTTAGTTCTGGTTGTGTCTTCATGAAAATAAGTTCATGGGGTGGATGAAACTGAGAAAAGAGCATTTGGGACTGCTAGAGAAGGACACAGCTGAGGCTTACAAAAATATGAGGCCTAGATAAAAGTCCCCACTTTTCCAGAACACTAAAATTTGAGGCCATTATGTGAAGTGGTTAATAAGACTGTTAGAAGAAAACACATTTTTACAACCCTTTAATTTAGGGAACTGGCTGCCTCAATGTGTGGTTTAAAAGCTGGCTTTTAAAGATACTAGACCATATTTACAAATGACAGTCGCGACAAGATAACTAAATTTAGTAGATGTCCTCACTACAACTCCAGGAAGAGTAGAGATGAATCAGGTGGGGCAGTTGCTTTGATGTTGGACTTGGGGAATTTGCAGAAGATGAACTAACCTAGAAGAGCTAGTCCTGTGAGAAATTACCATAGTGAGATAAATTAGTCCTGTAGTATAATTATTAAGCTATAACTGGAAAACAGAAGTTTTTTTTTCTTTCATATAATGCCTCCTCTCCAGTTCTAAAATATTTTAAAGTTTCAGAGCTTCTTGGCAGTCCCATTCTGTGAACAGCTCATTTGCTTAGCACACCAACCTAGTTGTTATGATACAGTGGGGCAAAAAAGTATTTAGTCAGCCACCAATTGTACAAGTTCTCCCACTTAAAAAGATGAGAGAGGCCTGTAATTTTCATCATAGGTATACCTCAACTATGAGAGACAAAATGAGAAAAAAATCCAGGAAATCACATTGTCTGATTTTTAAAGAATTTATTTGCAAATCATGATGGAAAATAAGTATTTGGTCAATATCAAAAGTTCATCTCAATACTTTGTTATATATCCTTTGTTGGCAATGACAGAGGTCAAACGTTTTCTGTAAGTCTTCACAAGGTTTTCACACACTGTTGCTGGTATTTTGGCCCATTCCTCCATGCAGATCTCCTCTAGAGCAGTGCTGTTTTGGGGCTGTCGCTGGGCAACACGGACTTTCAACTCCCTCCAAAGGTTTTCCATGGGGTTGAGATCTGGAGACTGGCTAGGCCACTCCAGGACCTTGAAATGCTTCTTACGAAGCCACTCCTTCGTTGCCTGGGCGGTGTGTTTGGGATCATTGTCATGCTGAAAGACCCAGCCACGTTTCATCTTCAGTGCCCTTGCTGATGGAAGGAGGTGTTCACTCAAAATCTCACGATAGATGGCCCCATTCATTCTTTCCTTTACACGGATCAGTCGTCCTGGTCCCTTTGCAGAAAAACAGCCCCAAAGCATGATGTTTTCACCCCCATGCTTCACAGTAGGTATGGTGTTCTTTGGATGCAACTCAGCATTCTCTCTCCTCCAAACACGATGAGTTGAGTTTAGACCAAAACGTTCTACTTTGGTTTCATCTGACCATACGACATTCTCCCAATCCTCTTCTGGATCATCCAAATGCTCTCTAGCAAACTTCAGACGGGCCCGGACATGTACTGGCTTAAGCAGGGGGACACATCTGGCACTGCAGGATTTGAGTCCCTGGCGGCGTAGTGTGTTACTGATGGTAGCCTTTGTTACTTTGGTCCCAGCTCTCTGCAGGTCATTCACTAGGTCCCCCCGTGTGGTTCTGGGATTTTTGCTCACCGTTCTTGTGATCATTTTGACCCCACGGGGTGAGATCTTGCATGGAGCCCCAGATTGAGGGAGATTATCAGTGGTCTTGTATGTCTTCCATTTTCTAATTATTGCTCCCACAGTTGATTTCTTCACACCAAGCTGCTTGCCTATTGCAGATTCAGTCTTCCCAGCCTGGTGCAGGTCTACAATTTTGTTTCTGGTGTCCTTCGACAGCTCTTTGGTCTTGGCCATAGTGGAGTTTGGAGTGTGACTGTTTGATGTTGTGAACAGGTGTCTTTTATACTGATAACAAGGTCAAACAGGTGCCATTACTATGGGTAACGGGTGGAGGACAGAGGAGCCTCTTAAAGAAGTAGTTACAGGTCTGTGAGAGCCAGACATTTTGCTTGTTTGTAGGTGACCAAATACTTATTTTCCACCATGATTTGCAAATAAGTCAGACAATGTGATTTTCTGGATTTTTTTCCTCATTTTGTCTCTCATAGTTGAGGTATACCTATGATGAAAATTACAGGCCTCTCTCATCTTTTTAAGTGGGAGAACTTGCACAATTGGTGGCTGACTAAATACTTTTTTGCCCCACTGCATATTACGTGGCACTCCCTCCCCCACAATTTTGGGAAAATGAATTAATATAAATACTTGAAGTGTGTGAGCAGTCATTGAATCACCCGGTAAAATAGGTCTAAAAAGCAGAACTTACTTCACTTATTTGATTTTTAGTCCATTCATTCAGATGGATGACTTTGGATAAGGTGAAGAAATGTAGAGTTGACCTTGAGAAGAGGGAGGGAATGAGCAAGCTCCTAAAGTGAAAAGATCACTCAGCCCTGAGAAAGAGGAGAGTATGAAAAGGAAACTCAAAATACGCCCACCTAGATATTGTGTAGAACAGTGTTTCTCAACGTTGGCAGCTTTAAGATGCGTGGACTTCAGAACCCCATGCTGGCTGGGGAATTCTGGGAATTGAAGTCCACGCATCTCAAAGCTACCAAGGTTGAAAAACACCAGTTGATGTGTTTGGGATGGAGAAAAGCTTGGCTTTCAAGATTCTGTTATTCTACCATAATATAATAAAGAGCATTCCTGCCATGCTTGATTCTTGACCTTCCCTGCCAGCCTCTGAAGGGCTGACAGACAAGATCTAACTTTGCCTTTGAAGAATGCTTCCGTCCACCACGGCTTTTCTGAAGGGGACAGGTTTTGCTGCATCAGCCTTGCCAATTTTGATGTGACTGCTGTGCCTGTTTAAATGAACTAGAAGAATCAGTAAGAGTAGCAGAGTAAGGTGGCATACACAGTGCTGAAATACCAAACCGTAATGGCTTATCTGATCTGATTCACAATCTTTTTCCCCTTTTCATGGAAAAATAAGATGGGAAATAGGAAAGTTGGAACTAAATTATGTAAATAGCTTGGTGTCCTGTCCTTCTGTCAGCAAGATACTCTCTGAAAACGGAACAGAACAGGACAAAATTTGGAGTGGTAGGAGAAATCATCAGAAGAAAGATCAAGTTGGAGAATGGGCTAGATCAGGCTGGGAGGTTACAGAGAAAAACATTCCAGAAAAAAGTCACACAACCCCCCCCCCCCGCAGTGCATCCCTCTGGGAGAGGTAGTTGGGTTGTGGTATGGAATGTAGCCAGATGCTCCATTCTTTGTCTCCTCCCTCCTTCCTCTTGGCCATGTAACTCCAAGTGCAGTAGATGCAGTTCCATCATGTGCTTCCTAGTGCACACATATCCACAAAAACATAAGATACAGCTCAAGGAGAGGGCAGAAATACACAGGTGCACACAGAGCCTACACATATGCACCTGCCTTAATGAGACTCTCATAGACACATACACACACAGATAGCATGTATATACATTCCCTAATTAACTCCTGAGGATAAACTCCAGACAGACAATAATATGGCAAGGCACTTTGCATTTTCTTTTCTTTTCTTTTCTTTTTTTGTTTGAAGATGACCTGTCATATTGCTGTTAGTTTTTCTTGAATGGAAGGAAAATATATCCTTTGGAGACAAAATGATTTACGACAATTTCATACTTGAATAAACAGATGAGTGGAAGATGGACTCTTAAGTGTAGGCTTAACTTTCCTTCCTTGCGTGAATTTGGAACATGTTTCCCCCCTGCAAAATAACCACTAAAAAAAAAAAAGTAGATAATTTAGAAAACTAATAGTTTCCAAAGAGAATACCAGCAATTCTATATGTATGACTTATAAATGACAAAATCAAATCTGTTACTGTATTACATTGGAAATTCAGCCTCTGCACAGAAATTCTTCCTCTTCTGCTTCCTGCCAGCTACATGCTTTTAGGTTCCCATGTGGGTTTGCTAGACTGAAGAAACTAGAAGAATAACTTAAACTTTTTTGCTTCCCTGAAGCAGATGCATTGAGTGTCAGGTATCTATATGTGACTCTTAACCATTAGTGTGCTTCTTGGATTCTCTTCCCATTGCAGCAGTGATAATACATCAGAAGCTAACATTGTCCTAATATCCTGGATTTACTGTCGAAGCGTCATATATGTATTTATTTAGAAAATGCATGTAAATATGTATAGCTGTATGCAGTATTCAGGATAGTTTAAAGTTAGTATAGTCAAACAGAATTTAGGAATATAAAAACAACAGCTATAACAAATGAACAGATAAATAATATAGCACAATCAGTTTGATCAGTAAAAGTTGGCCTAGTAGATCAAATACCTGCCAGAAAAAAAAATGCTATAGAGTTATGGGAAAGGAAGAAAATAGTAGGGGCCCACAGTTTAACTACAAACAAGGTGCTTTTCTGTATTCTGTTTTCCTTGTTGAGACACAAGAGAGAAACCTCAGGAGCACAGAAAGTGCAGCTTCTGTTGGCCAACCCAAGGAAGCGGGCAGCATATAAATATAATACGTAAATTAGTAAATCACCAACCCCCACCACTTTCTCTTTTATTCAGCATGCCTCTCTTTACTTCTATTGGATTTGAATCCCTTTGGCTTCCTGGATCTAAGTCCATTGATCTCCAGTACTTGGAATTGTGTCTGGAAACAGATTGGCAATCAGTGCAACTTGCGAAGAATCAACACGGTGCTGACTAAGCACCCACTGATGGCTTCACTGCTGGTGTCTGGCAACTCTCACAGTGCAATCCCATGTAGAATGCATAGCGGTAACCCCGTCTGAATGTAATAAGGAAATGCGTGTGTGTTAATATATTCTTTTTTCATTATTTTTTTCAGTTAGCATTACTGTACCTCCTACTTCCTTTTATTTGTTTGTTTATCAGATTTATATAACTGCCCATCTCATGAAGGTGACTGTGGGCAGCGAAAGTCCTTGAAAGCCTTTAGCATGCAGTTTATTTTGGTGCTTTAGTTTACAGTTTTCTTGAATAGAAGAGTTCTAATTGCTTCTGTTACTAAAAAAACTCTGTTGATGGTGGTGGTGGGGATTATGGAATTATGGTCCAACCAATCACCAGTGGAGAGAAAGCTTAGTTTAGTATTAATGGCTGGCTCACTTCCAATTTACCCACTTAAATTGCCTTTCAGTTTTGAAAATATACTTGATGATGTAACATCTATGTGTGTGAAGGGAAATACTGTAGGTCTGGATGGAGGAACAGTGTTGTTGCATGTTCTGTGTGTAAAAGTGACTTTGGACTCTCGTTCCCTTCGATCTCTGCTATTGGGAGCAATCTTTCTCTGCTCTAGTGATCTTTTTGGGAGCAGCACTTTAGTTTCTCCCATATTAATGAATGGTTGCCTGGCATTTACATCAGTGGAAACCAACTTTGTATTTTTGTGACTATAAGAAGAGGCAGCTAAAATGATCAAACTAGTTGGAGAAGTTTAACTTGGCAGATATCCTTATATTAGTAATTGGCTGTTGGATGCCATTATCAATGTTCAGCAGACATTCGAGTGGATGAATGAAGAATGTCGCATTACAGGTATATGTGAAAGTCAGGGACAGAAGGTCAGCCTTGTTGTTTTAGGAGGACAGGAGGTAACAGATCCCAGTTAAAAGAGATAAAAGGCTGATAGTACTGGTTTCCTCCTAGAATCAGTAGGAGGAGTCATGCATTTTGGAATGTTGATTTGTGAACCTTCAGACTGTGCTCAGTTTGCATGCTTGGAAATACCCCCCCCCCCCGAATATTATAGGACACTTTTGAATTGATTCCAAAGAAAGCCAGCTTAGGACTTCCTTCATGTCCTAATTTTTAGGTCGGGGGCAATATGCTGCTAAAAAAGATTTAAAAGCCTATTTCAAAGGCTTCTGAAGATTCCTTTCTAGAATGTATGATGGTTTTTATGAATTCCAGGTGTGCCTTTAAAACTGCTGGATAATAAATCTGATTCAGAAAACTGTTTGCTGTTTGTCCTAATACTCCTGTCCTTTTTATTATAATTTTTCAGTATTTGAATGATAAAATGGGGGCCTACTCTATTTTTAACAACAAAAATAGAATAATGATGGTTTAAATTCATAGAGCTACATGGGGTGTTTTGAATGTCCAACAAGGATTTGTTTTCCTCATCTTATTTTTTTTTATAAGAGGTTCTGTTTTTCTCCAAAGATGCTTCTGAGGTTTGGGGTATATTTCAGAGCAGTATAGAAGTATCACCTTAGGACCTGATACACATTGATAAAATGCTGTGTCCGCTACCATTTGACCTGCCTAGGTGAGTAGAAGTGACTTTTGCTTGTGTGGTGATCACTTTGGATCCAAGCCAGTGCTGGGGACTAAAGTTTAAATATTGAAGTGTGCTGATCTGAATGTAGTCATGGTTCACAAGCCTGCATCAGTTGCCTTGAGGGTTATGTGGCATTGCCTACGCAACATAGTGCCAAAAATGGAATAAATATTTTGGAACCTCTTCAGAAGTTAAGCTACTTTTGTTATAAATTTTAATGCAGCTCTGGTTTGTTGGGTTACCTTCTCTTCTATTGATTGCTTTTCTAGTTTCTTTCCTCTTTATAATGGTTACATACTCACTGATCTCTGATAGCCTCTCTGACTTCTAAATCTCCACATCTTGCAACTTTTATTCCTGTTAGTGTGAAATCTGTTACCCAGGACTGATCCATAGAACTGCTTGGTGATAAGGGGATGAGCTTCCCAAATAAAAGAGTAGGAACACCTAGGACTCCATATAAGGGTAGAGTTATATAGATAATTGCAAATGCTTCTGAAGATTCTATTCTAGAACATATGATGGTTTCTACAAATTCTAGGTGTATCTTTAAAATTACTAGTTATGCTTCTAAATCTGTTTCAGAAAGCTGGTTGCTTTTGGTTTTATTATATCATCAGTTCCTTCTTGTTCAGTTGCTTGTGCTCCTAGATGTATTTTTGCCCATTCTCAAGCAGTTTAAGTACTTCCTGAAAACGCCAGGTGTCTGAAGAATGTTTGTATGTTTGGTTAAAAAAATTGATATAGATAGTTGTATTTTATAATTTTTCTTGCAAGGCTTTCCACACAAATTCTGGACAAAAATTGCTGTGTTTGTTTTCATTGGTAACAAAAATTGAATTGTGTCTCTAGAGATTTGTGTATATGTGTGTATGAATTCATAGTATCTGAGTTACAAATAGAATGTCTATAATCTGGGTGGCATATAGTAAAGTGGATGGACAGCATGTGGTCAGTATGTGCTTGTTATATTTTGGTTGTGTTTCATCAAAAATGGACCATATTTTCGGTGAAATAAAATATAATAAACAGAAAATAATAATAATAATAATAATAATAATAATAATAGTAGTAGTAGTAGTAATAATAATATCATCATCATCCCAGGCCCTTGGGAAGGACTTGATAGGTGGATAAAAATGCCAAATCTAGTCTAAACAACTGGTTGACTGTGCGACCAACAATAATAACAATATGATTATACCACCAAAAGGGAATTAATATGTAATAATGATTATGTGAATAACAATAGACATTGACAATATTAACAGAAAATGCAATGCTGTTTTATGTTAGCACAAGGAGAGGTAAATAACTCAAAAGTGGAAAAATAACCTTTGTCTCTCTGTGTGTCGCATTTTAAAAATACTCTTCCACCTTGTAAGAACAAATAAATTCTAAAATGAGGCCACAACATCACCCTTCAAGTAGAAACTTTTAACAATTGGAGGGGAAGGGGAGATTTTGCCCCTTCCTGAGTCCTGTCATGATAGTTCTTAATTGCAGCAAATAATCTGTTTTTTTTTTTCAATGCAAGTTATCCAAGAAGAACATAATTCTACCATTTCATTTTGTGTTGCTAAGACGGACTTAATATACCTGTCCAGTGATAATGAAAAGAGAAGGAGGGAATTTGGTTAAGTCACTAGTTGTGCCAAATGGGTGTAACCTAATTTTAACATTTGTCCTAAATTTGATAACAAAGTTAAATGAATTCATTATGAGACACTTGACAGTATGGAGAGAAGTCTACAAATGAGGATTTCTTTTATTCATGCAATTTCTTACTGTATATAAATGAGTACAAAAATATAATGGTTAATTAATGTTAGTTTGAAGAAAGTCTGAAGAATTTAGAGGCAGAAATACTTTATATCCTATGGAGATAGGGGACAAGAGAGTTATCTACTGTGGTGCCTGCTTTTTGGAATGGCGCTCCCTCTGAGCTTCAGGAAACCCCAACCCTGCCTTCAAGAATTCCCTGAAGACCTGGCCCTATCCCCAGGCCCTGGGCTAGGATGGGGTGTATTTCCACTATGGATGACGTTTATGCTGTGTAAATGGCCAACAATATTTTTCTTGCTTGATATGATAATCTTTTTATGAATGGTTTGAATATACTGTTTTTCTTCTTAATCCTCCCACTTGTAAGCCAACCAGAATCATTGGCAGGCGTGTGGCTCTCAAAATTTCAGAAATAAATAAATAACATGTTATGTGTCCTCTCTTTTGAAATCCAGGCATTTCTGTCCATCCTATTGGGAGTTTAGAACATTCTCCCCTCCCTAAGAAATGTCTATAATAAAGTTTTATGTTAAGGGACATTGCTGGACAGTAATTTAGGTGACTGAAAAAAAGTGGGCAAGATCATAAACGGTAGTTTTGTTTATCAACTTGTAGCCATGAAATATAAAAAGAGAACCTTCATTTTGAGTGGAGTGTATTTTGTTTTTTATTGAATCTCTACCCTCTATTTCTTATCCCTTGATTGTGAGCTTTCCAGTAGCTTCTATGATAGATTCACCTTAGGTTTCATCTCCAGAAAGGTAGTTTCTATGAAAGAGAGTGTGCATATCATTTGGCTTTGTTTTTTTACTTTGTCTGGGACAATGTATAACACTTTTAAAAAATTGATTTAACAATTCTGGGAAGTACAGTTTTAAAGCTATGCATTTAAAGATATATACTCTTGGAGAGTTTTATTTTCTAAAGTTATTCTTTAGTTAAGTAAAATGATGAGCTACCAAGCTAGGGTGGTCTTTTCTGTGAGTTAGACGAACAGCTGGTTCTAAGCTGAATTTCTGAAGAGTTATCAAAATCTGTAGGATTTGGATATATGGAGCAATGCAGTGATACTGCAACCCATTTGCAGTCAGAGAGTAGCATTTCTGGAAGGTGTGCTGCATTCTTCTTTTGACCTGGCCTAGTTTTTGAGAAATCTCCCAAAAGATCTAAAGTCAATTTAAGTTAGATTATCAAACTTAATTTGCATTTTTATTTTTTGCAGAAATGTATGTGGGTCAGTATGTTTTCCTTTTAAAACCAATCTCTGCTTTGTTTTTGAAGATAAAGACGTGGACATCATTCTGTTGAAGTCACTGAGACTGTTAATCAGGCTTCCATATCTGAAGGTTGAAGATCCCATCACCCCAGACTGCATTGGCTAATGCAGGCTAGGAATGATGGCAATTAAACCCTCTCCCCTTAGGCAACATATTGTGGAAGACTGGGGTATATATACCTGTGTCTGTTGTTCTCTTCTGTAAGACACATAAGAAAATCCTGACCTATTAAAGACCATGTCTGTAATTAAGTCAAGAGTTTCCTATGTCCATTAACAGAAAAAGGCTGTGGGTTTTTTAAAGCTATATTTTTCTTGTTACATACTTTTGAAGCTTTGTAGTAAAATGAATGTCCTGAAATTTATCCTTCAACTGTCCTAAATTGCCTGGATCTGTCACAAATAGATGGCAATAATTTTTCCAGGAAAAAAACATGAATGTTAGCTTGCTTGCTGTGTATACATTAGAATCTAGTTACTTCTGACAGCTGCACTTTCTTTTCACTTTAATTATCAGGTACAGCTGTGTTTTTACTAAGAGGCTCCTGTAAGGGCTGAAGTTGTTGATGAGATGAGAACTAGCAGTTCTCAGGCTGGACAGAACTGGAATGGGAATATTGAGCAAGCCAGAAAGAGAAATATGTTCATGATGTCAGAAAAGTGGGAAGAAAAGGCCTAAAATTTAAACTCTGAAGGAACTACAAATATATTGGCTTTGATTTCTAAGGCTTCTATCTTGTCTGCAATAAAGCAACTTATCTGGCCATGTTGCGTCAGTGAATTTCTGCCGCAACCAAGTTCCTAAATATGGGTGAAGTATCTACACAATCAAGACTGATTGCTGTGCTGTGCACAAAGTCTGATAACTTGCAAGAGAAGGAATGAATACAGATTTGATAAGATGAAATAACAGGATGCAGAGAAATCCCATCATAACTTTTTATAGAAAATCATTAAGTGAAATCTTAAAGATATGTCAGACTTTTTACAAAATCTAGAAACTTGTTTGCATGCCTAATACTAGATTAGGACATTTATTTTGTGTTATTTTGTTTTGATGTAAAAGATGATTCCATAGTTGGGGCCCTGCTGGTACCTCCTTTATAGTGAAAAAGTGTGGTGTTTTTCTTTCTTTCAGTAATGAGAATTATTTGACTTGGTGAAGCCATTGGGTGTGTTTGTGAATTGTTTGATTTAGTGAGTGTTACATGAGGCGTTTTTCCAGTCCTTTTTTGCTGGATATGCATATCTTTGAAAGTACGTAACCCAATTCTTACCTTTCCTTGAAAAAGGTCTTCCATCTGTCATATTATTGGTGGCATGTGAAAATATACAACAACATACCATTCATTGCTTTAAATAAGGTCACAGAAATTCTCAGTAGAAAACGTACATTTGAAATCTCCAGGGTGATCCCTAGGTCTTCAGTGTTGTTCCTAACCCTAAATATTTTTGAAAAAACATTTTAATGAAAAAGAAGTTAGCATATCAGAAAGCAGCTTCCAGTATCACTATTATTTCAAAAAAAGTTTTGGGTCCCAAGTGGCCTCATAAGCTTTCTGGAACATAAAAGATTAGGGACAGCTGCAGCCATATTATATTTGGAAATAGGTCCGTCTGTCCAGGACGGACAGATAAGGGAAAGATAAAAAGAGATAGTAGGTTATATTCTGCAGGAAGAAGTAGAGGGGCTGATAGGAAGCATTCTGCTAAATCAGTGCAATTATGGATTGGATCCTCATGGCCAACATTTTACGAGTAGTCAAGCACCCATGCACCCATATTGCATGAGCACCCATAACATGTGTCCACCAACCCAAAAGATTTGAGGTGCCTTGGTCAGCATTTTACACAATAAATATATTCACATGCAAGTATTTTAGAATTAAGATTCTTTATTTTATGTGTCATTTGATGAAGCATACCAATAAATAGGTTTATTACTGAGAACATTACAGTTGCTGAATGCAAGTTACTTTTACAAAAACAGTGCAGCAAGATCATGAATGAATAGAACATTGGACAAGTGCATAATTATTCCCCAATATATGATTGTAGAATTATGTTTTAAGATAAGACAATAGTGTGTCATTAGCATATCACTGACATATAGTTAACTGACTCTTAGGTTTTTCTTTCACTATTGTGTAGACTTACAATGGCCTGGTTCAGATGTGGTGTCTAAAGCAATTTCACAATTGCACCATCAGTAACAAAGTTAATGAACAATTGTTCAAGCTGCAAAGAGGACTCTGTGGGGAATACATCCATACCATGTCCCAGGGAATTGGATCAGTTCAGAAATCAGGAATGGAAGCTGAATGCCTAGGAAGAAATTAATTAGCCTGTTAAAAGAGCCAGGATTTTTTGAACGAAAGCTTCTTCTGAGTTAACATATAGTGGGATGTTCCCAATGAGGAACACAGTTTTACTGGAGAAAATAAAATTATATTAAGCACTTTATTGAAATACCTGTTTGATTCTGATCCTAGCTAGTTTTGAAAAAGCAGTGCTTCAACAATACTACCATGGAAGCAGCAGCTGGGGGTGGGTGAGTGTGTCAAAATCAGCAAGATGGAGGATGGAGCATCACAATGCAAGAACTGTCCCTTTTCTATGTGTGTTTGTTCAAAAGGGGCAGGGTTAGCATCGCAATACACCATCTGCTGTCTTGCTGATTTTGATCCCCTCCCCCATAGATGTCACTATATGGAAGAATCTTAGCAGAAATGATGTGCTTCAAGACTGGAATTAGCTAAGCAGGCAATGCAAAGGAAAGAGATTGACTTAGAAACAGGGAGTTCTTGGTTTTTGAAAACTAGAAAATAAGCCTGTTGATAATTCATATTTTTGAAGACAGCGTTATAACAATTATTTTCATGATGAGTTACATACTGAATTGTTTTTGTGTGTGTGTGTGTGTGTGTACTATATATATATATAGTAGCTCACTGCTGTATATCTCCTTGTTTAGGAATACTTAGAGATCATGTACAAGGTAAAAAGAGGAGAAAAAATCAGTATACCTACTGCTCCATGAAGAAGACAGACAAAATGTTAAGAGTTTAAAAAAAAAGGTGTAACTACTCAGCTCTTGAGCCAGTTTGGTGTAGCAGTCAAGGCACCAGGCTAGAACCTGGAAGAGTGTGAGTTCTAGTCCCACCTTAGGCACAAAATCAGCTGGGTGACCTTGGGCCAGTCACTCTTTCTCAGCTTTAGGAAGAAGGCAGTGGCAAACCACTTCTGAAAAACTTTGCCAAGAAAACTGCAGGGACTTGCCAGGAGTCGAGACTGACTTGAAGGAACCAAAACAAAAACAAAAACAAAAACAAGAAACTCTCAGCTTGAAGATGTTACCTAGCCGGGTAATGAAACGTTTGCAAGAAAACAACCAAGCTCAGAGAACCCCAAGGACTCCACAGTTCAACCCTGAGCTACACATATTCTCTTCTATTGAAACCCTCAGCTCTTTCTTTTACTCAGTCTTCTCCAACAAGAGCATATATATTGCATCATATAATTATGAAAATACTATGATGGGGCAGGACAGAAGCCTGAGAACTTGAAGGGGTTCCTTGAGAGACTTAAAGGCAGAACCCCCCAGTTCACTTAAGTTATATTTTTTTAATCACTAGAGCTTTGCTTCTTAATCAATTGCTTTGGGATTTCTTTTTTTAACTGACAGGTTCTGCCACCTGAAAAAGTTTGAAATCCCCTGACCTATGGTATTGAAAGGGATTCTGCTGGGTAGCCATATTTATAAGGTAAAGAAAGATGAGCCGTTGACGCAGCACTGGATTATATCAGGAAACACCATGTGAAAATAGAATCTTCTGTTCTGAGTTTGGACATCTAGGGAGGATCTGTTGAGGATCCCCCCTCTTTTCAATGTTCATGAAACATGGAACAGGTGATACGTCTTCTTGGTGGTGGTCCCTAACTTATGGAACACCTTACCCCAGAAGTATGGGTATCCCCAATCCTGCTTGCTTTTAGGAAGCACTGGTGCTGTTCCAGCAAACTTTTGGCCCTTAATTTAGTTTGGGTGACTGTCATAGTTAGCTGATTTTTTTGTTTGTTTTTATTGTGAAGTAGTGTACATTGCCCAGACTCTGCATGGATTAGAGCAGCTTATAAATATTGTTAATTAATTCAATAAATGAACTTGCCAGATGGTTTAGCAGGCATAAATGAACCATACTAGAGGTAAGGGTTTGCTACACAGGACATTGCAAATGATAGCAACAAGGTTGAATGAGAAATGGTTGTATTTGATCAGTGGCTTGCCAGATGTTTCACATCTAAAAGATGTACACTAGAATCTGGTTCTTGTATTAAGGCTTGATAGGCTCTGCTTCCAATGAATTAGAGTTCTCCTTAAGCCAAAGAATATATAAAACTTCTTTCCCAACAGCTAGACTCCCAAGCTCCTTTCTGAAAAGGCCAGAAATTGAGATTGGGATTATACATAAAGTCTTTGGTATAGAGGTTAAGGCACCAGGGAGACCCTGAGTTCTAGTCCCGCCTTATGCACAAAGCCAGCTGGGTGACTTTGGGCCAGTCCCTCTCTCTCAGCCCTAGGAAGAAGAAGGCAAGAGCAAAATAATTCAGAAAATGCCACTAAGAAAACTGCAGGGACTTATCCAGGCAGTCACTAGGAGTCAAGGATGACTCAAAGGCAGCAAAAAAAAGAAGCAGCAGCAGCAGCAGCAGCAGCAGCAGCAGCAAAATATGTGTTCTAGCAAGCAGGGCTGAACAAAGAATTTTATTGACAGAGGGAGTAAGCTCTTATATATTTTCCACATACAAGCAGACTGAATTAGCAATAAGTGGACCAATTGCCTTGGCCAATTGGATTACAACAATAGCAGGATGAACAGGATCTTTGTACCTGCAAAACATGCTCAACCAAGGAGCTATTTTACGCAGGAGCTATTTTTGCAGAAAACATGTATTACACAACCATGAAATCTTGACAATAAAGACATTTCCATTGACCACTCAGTGCAAAATATAGCTAAGTCAAGGGCTGTAAAGTTTAAATAGCACAAAGTTCTAGGTGTCCATTTAGAAGGTGGTTATTCTAGAATGAGCTGGCAAAGTATCCTAAAATAATGATTTTGCCTTTAATTATATTTGTGGGTAAAACATATGAGAACTTCGCTTATTGCTAAATGTGGAACAGGAACAGGCTTTCTTTGGGTTTTTAAATAACATTTTGATGCAAACAGATACATGCCAGCCATCAGTATATGTAGGAAAGGAAAAAAATTACTTTGACCACTGAGATTTTGCACTGGATGTGGAAAGATAACATGGGATTCTCTTGATTGCTGTTGAATTGACGTTTACTGGTTATGCTATGTCACTGGTTAACTTGATTGGTGCAAAACCTTAATTGTATTACGTTCAGTATGGTAGCATAAGTTGTATTTTATTTTCATTACAATTCTTAGTGAAAAGCTGCCTCCTGTGAAGGAGCAGTCACATTTCTCTTGGTTACTTCTTTTGAAATGGAATCTGTTCCTTGTGAAAGCCTGCAAACATGCTGCGCTGATGTCAACATTACTGCAATATAGTGATTTTGGGCCTTTTCTCTTACAACTTTGCTTTGATATCATTTTCTGGAATACAGCTTTCTGATAAATGTCTGGAATTACTGAAATGTAGTGAGTGTGGGCTTTTTTCTGACTTTGTCTTGATATACATTTCTGGAATATAATTGGTCAGGATCTGTAATGCAGCCTCTTTCTCTTTGCGGGGCAGTAGATTTCCAAAATGCAATTGTTGCTTAGTAGGTACATATCAAACAGCGTGGTACAATATCTATGATATTTATAGCAGCTTGTTACTGTGGGAGAAATAGGAGGTGCTGGAAAGGTCCTCTGTTTTGTTCAACCAGTAGTGCTGCTGTTACAAGAATTTGTTGCTGCAATGCATATTAATTTATTTACTGTCAGATTTATACTCGCATGTTCCTGGGAAGCCAGCCTGCAGCGGTTTACAATATAACCATAAACATTTAACCAACACTGAGTAATATCAGTTACTTAAAATCAAGCAGTGAGTAATTCCACAGACCTGATGCTGCCACTGAGAAGCCCTGCTCCTGGTTGTTTTTAGCAGACCTCCTATCTGGGTGGCACTCATAATAGAGCAAAAGAAGACAAACTGGGATCTTGGCTGGTGACATACTGGGCAAATCATTCCTGAGTAGGCAGGACCCAAGCTATAAAAGGATTTGTGTACTAAAACAAGCACTTTGAAATTGGCTCAGAAAGCCGCAGGAACCTGGTGCAGCTGAGACAAGATAAGCTTCATGCATTCCCAAGAGGGAGCACCAGACAAAAGCCTGCATTCAAGACAACAGAGGTAATCTGCTCATGGATCATGGAAACCAGGCTAGCCCTATCCAGGCAGGGGCAAAGTTGGTAAATTGTGTAGCTGAAAGAAGGCACTCTTTCCAACTGCACTTGCCTGAGAACTTGGGGACAGTTTTGGGTCAAGAAGCACCCCCAGACTGTGCACCTGCTCTTTTGGGGGAGTGTGACATGCCCCAGGAACCCTCCAGTCTGACAGATTTATTGTCAGCAACCAAATCATCAGACTTGCCTAGATTCAGTTTTGGTCTGTTAAGCCTTGTCCAGATCACGATCCAGTCGAAGCAGCAACTTACTGTACATGCTGATATATCTGATGAAGATGGAAAAGAGAACTAGATATGGGTATCATCCCTGTAAAGATTATATGTAGCTCCACATTCCCTGATGATCACACTCAGCAGCTTCGCATAGCATGGGGGATAGAATAGAACTCTGTGGCACACTGTCATTAACGTACTGTGTGGACAAGCCATAATCTTCCAGTGCTATCAGCCACAACAAGGGAGGAGCAGAACCATGACAAAGCCATGTCTCCAACCCCCAACTCCTTCAGGTGGTCTTGGCGGATACCATGATTGATGATATCAAAAGCATGTAACAGGAGCGCAAGCAAAGATACACTCCCCTGTCATGCTTCCTGAACAGATTGTCCATCAGAACAGCCAAAGAGATCTTTGTGCCATGCCCAGGACTGAAACAGATCTAGCTAATCAGAATCATTCAGAAGTGATGGATTGCCAGCTACCACCTGCTCAACTATAGGCCAAGTCAAAGAGTGCCCTGTGGCTGTTAAAAACAAAGGGACATAAAGTAGTTTTTTTTTTCAAGAGGAGATACACCACTATTTCCTTAGAGAAGACAGCATCGCCCTCTAGAAAGAGAGGCATTAATGATAGTACTAACATATTCCTTGCAGATATGAGTAAGTGACTGAGGAGAAAAAATGATTAAGCCCTCAGGTTTGCTGCTGAAGACATGAGGAGGCTTTCTGCAAGCCTTATAGAGAAAAAAACCCTATTTTCCTCTGTCTCAAAGCTACACATAGCCATTCCACTATGTTCTCAGGTGAGGTGAATCATATTTGTTTTGAAACATCTGCTTTCTTACTTCATAGCCCACAATTCTTTGTTAAATCAACAAGATCTATGAGCTCAATGAACAGGCAGTGATCATTTGGTAGCCCAACAGTCTACGACCTGAGGTGGCTGAACATTTCGGTCTACTATCAAGGGCTCAACTGAAAGATTTAGTGCCACAGCAAACTGTACTGTAAGCCTATTCTGGCGTTTCATTAGATCCAGAGGCAGCTGTGAATGGGTCCTCACAATTGGCCTATGCCCTACAGGGGAGGGACAGATCCAGTAGATTCACTTTAACCATGATTTTAAAAAAAGCTATCCCACAAAGCACTAAGAACCCAAATCCAAGGTCTGTCCTGCTTGATGAGCAGTAACAGATTTCAGTTGCAACAGGACCCCGGAAGTCATAGTAGACATGAACTATTTCAACTGATCCCGAAAAGGCTGGCCTCTGTGTAGATGTTGAGTCCCCAAACACCAATAAGCAGGGGATTCTCAGCACCAAACACAAGACCAGTTCTACCAGCTCATACAGGGATGTTACTGGGCAGGGCAGTACCTGGTACACCAACAAAATCTTCATCCTGTGGTGTTCAGTCAACTTAAGGTACATATACTAGGTTTCTGTGATCTCTTGCACTTTGGGCCTGGAAAGAGGAATGGAATTCTTTGCAGTAACAGCAACACCTTCCTCCTGGCTCCCTTCATGTTTCTGCTCCAGAACATGGAAAACATTTTGGAGAATCTGGGCCCAGATGACATTGCCCAGTGTACCTAGTCAAGTCTCCATCACATATAACCAGATTGATTCATTCATCACACATACCAGGTTGGCATCACTATCTTGGATCAGATCTCCGATTGCCAGGTCAATGGCATTAAGCAGGAGAAGAGAAATAATAGAGAAAATACTGGAGCACTTGCTGGATCCTTTGGTGAAGAGTTGGAAGTTCTGTCCCCTGCAGTGGCTTGCATAGGACCTGTTACAATGCCTTTTTCTCTCTTAGGAATTCCCATCATCTACACCTCCCCTAGAAAGCATGTATTTCCTAATGGATTCACAGCAATACCAGCCCAAACATATAACTCAAAACCCCTCCTCTCAAATAACCCACCATAGCACCGCAAATTAAACAAGTGAATACCCCACTCTACTAAATTTTGAAACTCACACACAACACAGGGCCACTGCAGCAGTGATGAAAAACTGCAGCAATGCTCAGCCATACAAAGGGGACAAGTTTAAACCATCCCATTCCATCCAAGTGAGTCTTGCCTCACCACTGAAGATAGTAAACATAGCAGACAGAATAAGTAATTGTGGTAAAGCTGCATTGGGTGGCAATGGTGGCAATAATGTTGTTGCAGGCACCAGAATATTGGACCACTGGACACCATATTTCAGGATGTCGAATGCAACAGACCACATGGAAGAGCTGGGTACCTTATTCCATTGCCAGCTGCAAAATCATTCCTTTCTCCAACAAATTAGTCTTCTACATTACTTTTTCCAAGCTGTTCTTTCACACTTGTGGCTCCAACACTAGACCTTCCTCTTTCCATTTTCATGTTCACTTTCAATAACATCCTTCTGCACCCTGGAGTTCTCTTTCCACACTTCAGAACATTTATTTTCATCTTCTTACCCTTTTGTCTTCTCTGTGTTTCAGCTCTTCAGAAGCCCACAACTAAACACCAAGATAGTCATTCTACTCCTCTGATACTGTTCTCTATCACAGATTCCTTCTGTAACACAATCACACTGTTTCCTGCTCTTCCATCATCCTCTGTTTCCAATGTCCTTTCCACCTCTGACTCTGCTTCCTTTGAGTTTCCAGACCCCTTTTTCCATATGTCCAATGGATATTCAGTTATTCATTCATTTCTTACCAATCATCCAAAGATATTAACAGAAGAGAATTCTGTTGCAGGCTCAAAAATTCCATGCCAGATATCAACATAAACTACCGCTAGCAAGCACTGTGTGTGTGTTTTCTCTTTGTGCATGTGCATCAGTGTAAATCATCATTCCCTTGTTTCTTATTGTAGGATTTTTTAAAACTCAGTTCTTTCCCACCAATTCTTAGAGGAGCAGAGTATTTGGGACATTATCCCATCCATTATCTCCTTGGTCTTTTGCTCCTTCTCTAATCAGCTTCAGATTTGGTTGATCTTATCAAAATATATCTTCATTGTATTAGTTTCACTGTGTCTACAGACATTTATGGTTTCATTCTGACTGCTTTGTGACGTGTAGAACATCAGTAATACATTACCACACTTTTTTCATCCATTTCCTCTTTGAAAGAAAAAGCACCACTGTAATTTTTAGTATTAGAAGATATGAAAGACAAAAGTAGTATTTGCAGAGTCCTGGAATTATATAGTCAGAAGAGGCCATTTAGACCATCAAATCCAACTCTCTGGTCAGCGAAGTAGACCATTCTCAATAGATGGCTCACTTTCTCACATCACCAGCTCTCTCAGTAAAAGGTTTTATTGTCAAACTGCTTTTATCATCAAGAAATTTTCCTTGTGTTCTTTCAGAATCTGCCTCCTTGCCTCTTAAGACCCAGTTCCTCCAGTCTCTCCTCATAAAACTTAATTTTCAATTCCTCGAACATCCTTATTGTTCTTCTCTGCATTATTCCAGTTTTTTCAGAATCTATCTTTAAATATACCCAGAACTGAACATTGTACTCAAAATGGGATCTGGCCATGCAGAATAAAATGCAGCTACTGCTTCCTGTTACTTGGAAATTACTTGTGAAGCAGTTTAAAATTGCATTTGCTTTTTTAGCAGCCATGCTGACTCATGTTCAACTTGTGATCAGTTACTATTCCAAGATTCTTTCCAGTTTCACTTTTCACCCACCCTATTCCTGTACAAAATTTACTTTTCCTTCAGTGAAGAACTTTACATTTGTGTTTGTTTACTTTGTGAACTTTGCATTTTATTCTGTTACTTTCAGTCCAACTTTAATATATCAACATAGTTTTAAAGTTGTTTCTGTCTTCTGGAGTATTGGCTATCTTAATTTGGGGTCATCTGCACTTTGCATTTCCTCCACTTCTTTACTTAATAAAAGTCATTAATAAAAATGTTCAAGAGTATTGGGCCCTTTGGCACCCCACTTGATAACTCACTTCAGTTTGATGAGCTGTTGATAAACAATCTTTGAGAATAGTTTTTAAGCCACTTCTGGATCCTCCTAGGGGACACGGACTGGTAATGTGGCCACTCTTGTTTGATGGAAACGTGCATTCAATAATGTTTAGAACCTGTATACCCCAATGTTTGTTGTGTGCAGCATGTGTAGAAATACCTCAGTGTAGTAATTTAGATTTTAAAAGTCTTATTTCAACATCACTTGAGGTCTAATCTCTTAACTAAAAGCTAGGAGGTTAGAAATATGGTAACTCTCCTATTTCACATAGATTCCTTTTTCAGTCTTGTAATTAATTGGTAATTGTAATATTTTTTCTGATTCAGCACTAGCCACTGTATTTCTCAAGCACCTGACAAGTGACAATATTTGGACTTGGAAAAAAAATGCATGACCATATTAGTTTTTGAATAGATTGTTAAAAAATCAGTTCAGTCTATATTATTAGATTTTTAATCTTCCTATGGAAGATTGGGTTCAGGTATCCAATGTGCTATTGCATTGCTATTACAAATCCACTGATACTGAAATCCTAGGAGCTTATGTGCTTTAATTGGCTCTTCTATTTTTGAACAAAGTCTTGCAGTTTCATTTGTGCAATGTATGAAATTTAGACAAACTGGCACTGAGGCTACAATGTGCTACTGATTTGGAGTCTAATTAAAAGAGTGAATCAAAGAGATGCTATGAAGAATGTAATGAAATCTTGGGCTATAGTATCATTTGCATTATATATGCATGTGTGTGTGTGTGTGTGTGTGTGTGTACATATACATATATCCTTATTTGAGATAAGCAGCATTATGCAAAGTACAGAAAAGGAATAAGAAATACTAAGCCAGAAGAATTAAGGACATAAAATGAGAGAAAGAGAAAAAAGGAAATACAGCTAAAACTAGTTTACATGAATGCCATTTGCTATATGTCTCCATATGGTTCTACCCTTGTGAACCTTGTTGCTTTGACCTTTCCATATATCATTCCATACATTATCTTTTATTTTTTTAAACTTCTCACTTCTCTTTTTTTGAAGATTTCATCACCTTCATCCAGCCACAAATTTCTTGATCTTTCCCTTCTGTTCAATCCAATTACTCTTCCTGATATATTGTTTTGCAATTCAATCCTCATTCATTCTTTGACATGACCGAAGTGCCTCAGTGTACTTAATTTTCCTGCTTGTATTCATCATCTCCCCTCCACAAAATCAAGATACATACCTTCATTCAGATCTATTATGTCCTTCCCTTCCTCCTAGATTCATATACACACAATGTATCTATTCTCCTTTCATTCATTTCATGTGTTTATTCATACTTTTTACCATTTATTCCTCTTATAGTCCATGTCACAATCCATATGGCATGATCATTACCAGACTGGCTGTTAGATATTGCTGACCATGATGGCTTTGGTCAATTGAGGCTTTCACATAACAGTTTTTAGTAGAATATAGACTAGGTTAGTAACTTCAGTGGCTTTTTCTTGTATCGTACACAACCTGCCCTGTTAATGATTAGGACAATGCTAGTCACTTTTGGAATATATTGGTTAGTAGTCCATAAGCACAACCATAGCCCAATTTTACCATAATCATGGCACACTATTCTACACAGACTTAGTTTCTAATTTAAAACTTTTCTTGCAAGCCAACATAATGCTGAATATACCATTTTTGCTACCATATTGTTTTATACTGTAGAATGCATTACATTGAATGACACTTCTGTTTGAGAATAGCCATTTTTACACCTTGTACTAGCATTAATATACTGAAGCAGTATGAAGTGTCATTTATAACTCATCTGAAGATTCAGAAATTAGCTTACCAGTTGGCCCCATTTTCCTGATACTGTGAGGAAGATAGGAGCTGTCCCTAACATAATGGCTCAGGAAGTGCTGAGATAACAGTTTGCTTTCCAAGTGCCTCCAAAGCTAGTGCAACAAGGATAAGCTTTTCATCTCACTTGGGAAATAGAAGAGGACTTGTCTCCCTAGTTGTGCTGAACTCTTGCTTCAAATGCTTATGATTTGGGAAGGTCCCTTACCTTGCAACTGGAGGAAGGGGTTACATTCTGAACCTTGAAGTTCAGTAGTTTCTTGAAGGTGGTTCCTAGCTCAAATTGATATTGGATCCCCCTCTGACTTTCTAGTAAAAATGTTGATTGTTTTACACAAGCAACCAAAGGATATAAAGCCTTGTAACATTACAAGGACCGCCTTTTTCTTTTGTGATTATTATTGTTAGAGCAAGTTTTGTGGCTGAGGATTTTTTACAACTGCATTTATTACAAAGGCCCTAATTTGTGGCACTTTCAGGCTCCTTTTCTGTGCTTGGCAAATGATTTGCTCATATTCATCTTGTAGAATTGAAATGATTTCCTTTTTTGTCCTGTTCATAATATTAGGGATAAATAAATTTCTGTTTTTAGACGGTCAGTTGTTGAAATTAGGTGTTGAACTGTAATGGCACCAAATAATATTCAAATAGAATACCATATAACGTGCATTATATTCAGCAACAAAAAATTGATCAGATGGTCCCCACCATGCCCAATAAACATATAATAAATTTGTCCTTCCTGTAGCAACCACCGTTGAATGCTCATGACCCCATCAAAAACAGGGTTAACAAAATCCAGAGAGAATGTCTCTAGAATTTACAAAATTAAAGTAATACTGGATTTTAACAAATTAATTTCTAAGGCTTACTGATTATAAATAATTATCAGTAGCACTGCTTTTAAGAAAATCTGTACTGCAGCATTGCAAATATATCTAAATGTTTTGGCAGAAGTGGATTGTCCAGGACGGAAGCTTTTGTCTTTGTAATATTTAAACTCTCAGAACAATAGACATATAAGAGCTTTTGATTTAAAAAGACCTTGCAAAGACTGAGAAAGATTGTAATAAGCTCCCTGCTGAAATATGGAGAAACATCATAACGTCCTCCATCTATCACATTTAGATATTGTTTATGTGATGCCTTGGGCATTTGAAAGATTGCATAAGTGCTATATAAACATTTAGCATTCTGAATTGATGTTTTCTTCTGTATATGTTGCAATGTAATGAAAAGGTATTTGAACAAACAGGACTTGATATCATAAGAGTATTGCTAATATAATTTTTTCAGTTTTTATTTGTTACACTCCAGTTCAGTTGAGCAAGGAACATTATACCTTGATAGCGCAGGAAATCTTCCCATAAATGAAAATGTACCATATTGTTACCCATATGCCTTTTTTTTTTATTACAAAACACTTTTTAGGAGCAATACTTTATAAGAGAAAAGAGGCTGGGGAAAGCAAATCTTAGTGCTTTTTAGCGAGCTGCTTTCCCCTGCAATACCCCCCCCCCTTTCCCAGCCCCTTCATGTTTGGGACTCATGGTTATTTCACAGAAGAGAAATGTAGCTGGGGAGAGTTTTGGGAAGAAGGAAGTGGCTAACAAGGGAAAAACTACTTCATTCTGCTTTTCTTTGATGCAGACCACTTTCAGTTACCATACTGGCTGCAGTATTTCATAGAATTTGACCCTTGGGGGATCATTTGTTGTTGTATCCACTGTGATAAGATCTGATTTTATCTAAAGGGTGCTGACCATTGTGTAATTGTCTGGATTCAAAGTTTATAACTCAGGATTGAGTCCATTCAACGGTGGTTGCTACAGGAAGAACAAATTTATTATATGTTTATTGGGCATGGTGGGGACCATCTGATCAAATTGTACAATATTTTTCTGCATGCTCATAGGCAGTGTAGTATAGGTGTTAGGGCAAGACAGCCTATCAAGCTTGCATGGAAACTGCAGTGGATTAATCCATATACAAAGTTGGGAGTATCCTTTAGCTCAGTGTTTCTCAACCTCAGCAACTTTAAGATGCATGGACCTCAATCCTATGCTGGCTCTTCATCCTAGCAGAAGTTCATTTAAAATCTGGATGCAAATTATAAAAAATGTTTTCTTGGATGAAACGTGAGAATTGGCACCTTTAGGCATTCTTTTTAGAAAGAAAAAGGTATCACTTCCTCTGTGAATTGTGTGGTTGAAAGCTTTGGGTAGATTTAAAGTTTCAAAAGTTCAAAGGGACTTCTGTCGTTTGTATTTAGTGCTGGAAAGAGACTATGACATTTGTTCAGATGTATTCCACTTTGTACTCTGAAGTACAAAGACTTACCCAGCTAGATAAAGAGTAGTGCTTGTTGTCAGCAACCTAGTTTCAGTCAAACGATAGGAAAGAATTATATTGAGTTAGTCATTCTGTTAGGACTGTATCTTGATTTTGCACAACACATAAGCCATGTTGTGCTATACATAATTCTCTGTAGGTGGCAACAGTGGTCTAATTGTTCTGTATAGTATTTTCCTTTTGATCAAGAGAATCTGCAAGAAAAAAATCGCAATGCGTTAAAAAGCAGACTTCTTTTTATTTACAAAAATCTGACATTCCTGTTTCTCTCATTAGGATGTTTATGAGGAATTGGACTGCAGTGCCACAACCACTGGAGAATTCCCATTGAATAATAATAATTTAAAAAATACTCCTTTTTAGAATGGATTTTTGTGATTGTATAATTTCAGTCATCATTAAGGCCATGCATACACAGGACCCTATTTTGTGTGTTCATGTAATATATTTCACACACAGCTGTTTATTAAATCTGGGGGAGATGGGCGGCATGTAAATTAAATAAATAAATAAATAAATCTATACCTGTACCGTTTGAAAGTGTGTGACTCAGTTTTGAACGTTCTATAAACAGGAAACAAACTGTCCCTTTGTATTGCAAATCTCCCAGCTATGCTAGTTCTGATTTTTTTTTTTTTAATGGGGGAACAAATGAGTAAGCATTCATGCCTTATTTATGTTCTGATTATTACTATCAGTTTGGTTCTGCTGAATTTCTTTTATTATGGATTGCAAATTTGGCCCCATTTTTAACAAAGTTGGCAGCAAATATTTGCACAAATCGCTGTCTGTATTTTTGTATGCCCTCTTTTCCAGAGCATTTGTTTTCATGCATCCATCTGTCTGTATGTTTTACAAATGTTTTTTAAATAGGAAAATACATTTTTGTATGTACTTCCCCTGGGGTGTGCACTTCTAGGTGTAATTTGAGTTGGGAATCTTGCAAACCGCTAAACCGAATCAGAAAAGATGTCTCAAAATTCTGAGGGACCTGATTTCTCATCTTTCCCTGCTGCTAACTACCAAATCTTGAGAAATGCTGGGTTAGGGCTGGCAAACTTGGATGATAATGCAGTATGCAACTTAAAAAGGTGCCTAAGTTTATCGTATATAATTAAACTATTCCTTACAGTAGCAATTTTATGTTCTATTATTTATCCAGTATGTTTTTAATTAGTACATGTGCCATAACCTTCTTGTTATGCAAGGTTTCAACTCCTTCCCAAAGCAATAGCCGTGGAAGCTCCTGCTACAATAGTTGTGCTGGAAAGCCCCTGCTAAGACCTCCAGAAGTAACATTTCTGCAACAATGGAGGTTCTGACTTGTAATTAAATTTTAAATTCCTTTTCAATTTCAGAATGTCTTGGCTTAAAGGGAACTTTTTCTTTCCATTAAAATTCATTAATTTGATCAAATATTTATTGACTCATGGGGATACTTTTTTAATAATAACAGTGAGATGTGCTTTGGACTTTTTTGGGTCAGACCATTCTGCAGAAGAAATGCAAGTATTTTCATGGTCCTTTAACAATGACCAGACAACCTCTTTCCTTGTATTTCAGATTTCATGTAAAAGCATCAGTGCTGGCAGCCAGATTGATGTGGCATCTGTGGAAAATGAATTAAAGCAACATGACCAAGGCTTCATATAATTTCTCATTCTGCAATTATACTGAGCAAGCGCTTAATTGGCTCTAGTTACCCTGTGATTTTCAGCTTTTCCTTGAAAAACCAGAAAGGTAACTTTTTAATTTATTATCCTAGCTAAGGCAGAGGGGGAATAGGCACTTTCTGCCAAGCCTGTATATATATGCACGTTGAGCTGGTTTTTCAGTAATCAGAGGGTAGGATTCCAATCCAGGGTTGCAAATGTCCACAAAAATTACTTTACCCTTCCATAGCCAGCAGAAATAAGGCCCTGCAAGATTGTACGGATTTGTGTTTTTCCCTTTGAAAACTTCCTTATTACAGTATTTGGTTATGTTTCTGTAGTTTTTTTTTAAAGTACAGAATATGGCACTTAGTTTTAATAAAAGCTATTGCAACATGATCTTCCAGAGTGCTAAAAGCCTTGAAAAATGAAAGATCATGCTGTCAAAACTTCGTTGTGGTACTGTTCACTGCAGCAGTTTTAAGGAAAGACCGAAGGTCCTTGGAAGATTATCAAAGGTTTCTAAATGAGAAAATCCATTACATCCAATCAATTTTTCGGAAGGACCTTGCAGTAATTATGGGCAGTTTGCCAGCATAGGACAGTGTGCATTTTAGTGATCGTTCCAAGTATACAAGGAGTCAAGGTAAACATGCTTAGTTAAGGTTACATGTAAATTGAAAATATAAAACATCCTCCACTGTCTTTCTACTACTGTATGGCAGATTAGTATTATTAGAAAATGTTGCTGTAGAAAGAGTTTACTTCAGTGGAAAGTTTAAAAATCCATTGCTTCCTATTTTAAAATATCTAGTTTGTTAGCTTTCTACAGCTTTCCTGTCTGTTTTGTTCCTCTTGTGGTCAAAATAAAGCAGATGTTAAAAACTGGTGCTGCTTGAAAGTTTCAGGAAATTAAATTATTATATAAGCAAGTAAAATAAATCCTCTGGGTCTGTTGAGATAATGAAGACAGGGTTCATATCCTCTCCACCCCCCAGTTATAGTGCTGGTTTAATATGAAGATCCTGGCTTATCCTAGACTTTTCCATTATGTCTGAACTGTTAACCTAGTGTCAGGTTAACCAAGAAAAATCCTAGACTTTTCCATTATGTCTGAACCTGACATTAACCTAGTGTCAGGTTAACCAGGAAAAATGATATCTGTTCATGTTTTCATGCTGGATACGGAAAAATACATAGGATAAGTTTCTAGCAGTAGCTGTTGGGGGCTACTGGGAGTAGAGAAGAGAAACAGACAGAAGGAATGAGTAGAACATTTTAAATCAGACTTAGACCCAGGATCTGATTTATTTTCTCTTTTCTAGGTGAAGGGTTTTAGCACTAGGATGAAACAAGAAAAGATTATTGTTTGTTGTTGCAATTATAATTTATTTTGAATACTTCCTTTGGTTTTTGTATTATGATCATTTTAACAGGATTTTGTTTTGTTCTGTATTGATGTAGAAAATGGGTTTTCTGTGTACTGTTTGTTAGCTGGGCAACAAACCTTGTTTAAGGTAGGCAGCCATATAATTTTTTTCTAAATAAAATAAGTAGGGTTAAGTTCCTATCTACTTATGGTCTCTGCAGCCAGAGAGGGAGACCCCTAGTGGAGGAGAAGAGAACATTTTGTGAAGCGTATTAAAGATTCAGTATAATATGGCAATGTATCCCTGCAATATAACCATATGACAAGTCAATATAGCATTATAGGGACAGGTATGTGGATGTAAGTATTGTAATAAGGGCAATATCGATTTGTGTTAGGTGGTTTGTGATGGAATGGAATTATGAAGGCCAGGCTCAGGGAGATAAGCGTGTTCTTAGTTCACCGGAGGAGTGTGGGAAGTTCAAGAGGATGAGGCTGGCACCTCCTTGAGGAATTCACGGTATGTGGCTGGCTGGCTTGGGAGATAGGTTTCAGTCTGGGGAAATTTTCTGTCTAGAGGTTGTAGCTAATAAACACAGTAGAACTGAATTTGCATTGTCTCTTGGAGTACTTTGGGCTAAACCTGACATAGTCTCCCCAGACTGAACCCTAGTTCCCAAGCCAGCCAGCCACAACACCGTGAATTCCTCAGGGAGGTGCCAGCCTCATCCTCTTGAACTTCCGACGCTCCTGTTGGGGGCTAAGAACACGCTTTTCTCCCTGAGCCTGGCCTTCATAAGTCCATTCCATCACAGGTTATAGTTTAAGAGTTAGTCCCAACAGGGACTAACATCTGACCAGTACTTTTTTTAAAGTATAATTTTATTTAACTTTAAAAACATTACAATTAATATTTCTTTTAAAAATGTTAGTTATTAGTTTATAATACTTTGTGTAAATCAAATAGCAATATAACTATATAACTATACTACTATTGTATAAAAGACTTTGAAAAAAGAAGCCTAACCTATTATATGAAAAGATCTATATGATGAGAAAAAAAGAGGAAAACAATCATATATTAAATCACCTAGGAGAAAAGAGGAAAGGAAAAATGACATCACCCCTGGAAAAAAAAAAGCAAAACAAAACACAAAACTAAACCAAACTAAACTAAAAAGAAGGAAAAACCCACACCTAAATTATATTTTAATTCTAATTCTTTATATAGAAAATGGCATTTAGAGAAAAAAGTTATATCGGTCTATTAAAATTATATAACTTTCCTTAATTTCAACATTATGATTCAGTATTTAACATACTGAATTAAACCCAGTCTATACAGTACCATATTGTCCAGTCTTGCCTCCCCTTTGGTTCAGGTTTAATTCTAAGGCCAGCTTAGTTAGGCTGACTTACCTTGTCTGGATTTGGCTGCTGAGCAGGACTGGGCCTCAGTCCTTGAATGGGAGATATCCCAGAAGACCAGGGCTATGGGCTAAACTGGAAAGTCAAAAAAAGCATGCTGGAAGGCAGCGGCAAGCCACTTTTGCATTACTGCCAAGACAAATGCATGGGGGTGTCCATGAAGTCCAGAGGAGTCAGATGTGACTTCAAGGAGACTCAACTTTTGCTGTAACTGAAGAAACAATGCTACCTTATAGAAGTTGAATAAATTTATGTTTTATTTTATAAACTCTTGTCTGTTTTATAGTAGCCCGAAGAAAAGACTGTAACTTGACTGAACCTCCAACCTTCAGTGTCTACTGCACAATGTTACCAGAATAATTAAAGGCATTCAAAGTAACCATTATCATGGTCCTAGTGGGGGGTCAGAAATTTCAAAAGATTAGAATTAACCTTCTATAACCTGTGGGTCTTAGGATAAGTTGGATTATCTTGATAAATTTAGTATAAAATTATTCTAAATCCTTGCCACCAAGACACCTCATAGTGATGCTGGTGGAAATAATGGGAATGGTTGCTTGGCGGATTTAACAAGTTGGGGAAAGCTGATCAAAAGGAGTCAAATAAAACAGGGCAGTTTTTCTGTCCTTGCTGAAGGAAACCACTCCTCTTGCTATGCATGCTACTTTCTAAACATTCCTCTTGGGGCCAATTATTAGGGTAAATACTAGCGTGCCAGGCAGGCATCTTAGCTTGCTAGAAAAATAACCACGAAATCAAAATAATTCCAAAGAAGAGAGTTGTGTTTCTGAAGAAAAGGTTTCTTTCTACTGTAGGGGATTCATATTAACCACCCTTGCATTAAAAGGCTGTATGAAGACATTGTCTAGCCACAGTCTAAGCAGAGTCTCTTCACAAGCTGACAGATCATACAACGGGGGGTGAGGGGAGAAATATGTTTACACTACCCCATCTGAGCGTACTGTTTAGTTTTGGGGTGGGACACACTGAATATTTTCTGTGTGGGTTTGAAACTTGCTAATTTGAGCAGTTCATGGATATGAGAGATAGTTTTGCTAGTCAGTAACATGTGTGTTACAAAAACCTTGCTGTCCTTCCTCTAAAAATGGATGTGTACAATAGAATAGAAACACACCGCCTGAATGAGATTTTAAATAAGGGAGAAAGTAGTACAGGAAAAAAAATTAATTGCTGTTTGACAAGGGCTTTTAAATATTTTAAGCAAAGCTCCAGTAGCACTCCTATATATGGTATATGGTAGGGATCAGGAGAAAAAAAAGACAAATATTTAAAAAGTTCCCAAAATAACATAGGCTTGGGAAATAAGGAGCATGTTGCTCGCTTCAAAAGTCATTGGCATTGCTCAGAAGGTGCCACAGGAAAAAAAGGAGGGATTGGCCCTAAAATTGGAAAAAAAGGAGGGAGGGGTTCCAAAGTGCTAGTTAAAAATATTTTGAAAGAATGTTCCTTTGTCAAGGGAGATCTAAAAACAAATTAATAATCCACCAGTAAATATGCAGCACATGTGCAAAACACATTATGTATTATCTATCTTATACTCATATTTAAAAATTAAAAGAAATTAAAGGAAATTGAGGGCTGATAGTGTCCTATAGTATAAGAGTATATAAAGCAGGATATCCTGTAATGTGCATTTGTGCTTTTTAATGAAGGAACAATTTTTTGAAATGCATTGGGCTCTAGTAAAAACATTTTTCTAGCAGTGGGGAATCATCCCTCCTTCCTTTCCATTGTTCAGAAGATATATGTGGCTGATGTTTGAAATAGGAATTTTAAATTGCTTGTTATTTATTCATTCATTCGATTTATATAGCCACTCATCTCACTTTTACATGACTCTAGGCAGCTTATAGTAAAATACATAAAATACACAATGTAAAATAAAATTAAAACATAGCAGCCGGGCACTGTCTAGCGAATCAGTCACACAGCCAGGAGATGGGCTCTACCCCATGCTTGGGACCCCAGGCTCGGACACAGAACCAAGTTTTCAAGGCCATATGAAAGTCCAACAGGGACAGGGCCAACCTAATCTCAGGGGGAATGAAGTTCCAAAGGGCGGGTGCCACAGCAGAAAAGACTCCTTCTGGGCCCTGCCAGCACAACATAGTATCACCAAATTGTAGGGTTGGAAGGGGCCACGAGGATCACATCCAACCCCCTACTTTGCCCAGGAAACCCAGTTAAATCATCCTTGGGAGGTGGCTCTCCAACCTCTTAAAGTCTGCAGCCAAGGTTTTTTCTTTAGCTAAGTCTGAATTGTTACCCTAGAAAACATTCTTCACAAGTTTAATCTGAATGCCTTCTACAGGATTCCATTCCTTTGAATGATAGGCTAGATTCACACATCACAGTACATCATGGTTTACGTCTGCTCTGTAACTTGGTTCACCCACAATTTACAAACTTGTATCTTCCAGTTTGGAAAGCAGTCCATAGGATCATGTGTCATAGAGAAAGAGTAGCTGTCTCTGCAAAGAATGATAAGCCAGAATTCTTCTGTAATATTCACAAGCTGTGTACAATCATGTGGAAGAGCCCTTACAAATCCCTTTGGATGGAACTGACCCCAGCAATGTTTAATCTGTCATCTGAAGCTGGACTTCTGGCTTGCTATGTTCCTTACAAGTCAGGCATCTTAAACTAAGAAAAGCAGACTATAAGTACTAGGACAGAAAACATATTACACTTTTGATTAGCCATTCTCACAGCAAGTAAAATAAAAAGGGATCAAAAGGGCTGTCTATATGACTTATGGCTTGTGAAAGATGAATGATAAACCAGGATCCTCAGAATTCTGAAGTTTATTGTCCTTGTATGAACAAAACCAGACTATTTCTATTTCTGCTAAAGGATTTCAGATCACAGTATCTTTTTACTAGGATCTCTCCCAAAATCTAAAAATATCTCAATAGCTTATTTGAAATGCCATAGCCCAGATAGTGTGTGTTGAAGCCTAGAGGAATGAATAAGAAAAACATAATCAGTCAGGCAATACTGATTTTCCTAAGCATTCTATTTATAGCTGAAACTAACTGAATTTAAGAATCTGTTCTATAAAGATGGATTCCCAGAGAGAACATTAGCATCTGAAACTGGGTAGAAATTACTAATACACACGTGCAAACATACATACGTATATACTGTGCATACAAACTGGATCAGGATTAAAGTAAACATCCGGTCAATATCTTACTTCTGGCTATAGTTATGCTACCCCTTCTCCTGTGCTTGAGAGGTGATAGTAATATTATTAAAACGATTTCTTTTCCCATGTTTCCTATTAAGCCTTTCTGCTGGCAGGATTCTCTGATTTCCACTCAGGTTTTAATTGAGTTGGTTTATGGTAACAACTTCTGGAAGTACTTCAGTTTCCTGTTATAATGTTCAAAAGAAGTATGTGGTTTGAATGTTATACAAAAGAATGAACCTCATTAAGGAAAGATTGTGTGTGTGTGTGTGTGTACACATGTTGCATGCATACATTACCTGCACATATATACATACATACACACATGCATACATACACATACATTATTTAAAACCCTATAGCCATCTGGCAAGAATAGGATCAACCTTTGGATATCTAGTGGTCAAGCAAAATATTTTCTTTGGGCAGCATAAATTATATTACTAATATTTAGAGAGCAGCAGTTTCCAATGGTATACCAGTCTGCAATAGGATGCTAGAAGAGAAGTCCTGTGTGGGGCAAGGAAGGGGGGGGGGGAAGGGAAGGGAAGCATAAGTGGTTCATCTTAAAGCACTTCACTCAGAAGAGGTTGCAGATAGCTTATCAGCTTCTCACCACTCTTATTTTGCCCTATTTTTTTTTCTTGTTCAGCCAAAATATCCAATATTAGCATGAATCCATTTCACCCCAAATCACTATTTTGGATTAAAAGGAATTAACTAGATGGGCTACCTCCCAGAAGCCTTGAAACTGGTTACCCTGTCAATATCCAGATGTTAGGCTAAAGCTTTCAAGAATGCTTTGGTTCCAAATATTGTAGATGGGAGAGTATGTATCTCCTCCCATGCCAACTTAGGTTGGAATTATTTGTTTGTTAGCTGTATCTCCTGCCTTTCATACAGGAGGTTAAGGTACTGTACATAGTGTTTCATCCTATTTTTCTGTACAACACTGCTGTGAGGTAGGTTGGGTTGGGTGAGAATATCTGCCCAAAGTCACCTAATAAGTTTCCATGGCTGAGGTTACACTAGAAATTGGGTCTTCCTGGTGCTAATTCATTAATTGCTTGATTAATGTCGCACTACACCAGCTCTTATTAGAACAGCAACAACAAATTTCAAACTCTTGTGAGATCTTGCATATGTTAAAATTCCATGAATTCTTATGAGACTGTAGTAATTTCATTGTAACAGGCGTGGAGGGGTGGGGAACCTGGACACTATTTTTCCAACCTGTGCCGTGGATCCAGCCCAATTAATCTTCTCAATGAGAACAATAGCACTTTTAAGTGGATCTTGTCCAGTAACTATTGACCAGTACAAACTCTTGGAGCCAGTAAGTTAACTAATGAAGCATTATTCTGTTTTGCCTTTTCTTGCTTGTTGACATGTCTAATTTCCTAACCATACATTAATGTGGCACTGAAATGTAACTCTAGGCCAGTGGTTTTCAGTGTCACAGCACACATCTCATAGGTGGGACTTCTGGGTTGCAAAACCAGAAGTCCTGTTACGTCACAGGTTGCCGAGACTCAGGAGAAGAAATGGAGGCAGTCTGCCCCGGTGATGTCGCGGAGGTGGGGTTCTGGCTGTGCAGGTGCGCAGCACTTCCTGACATTTGCTTTGGCTTGCTGATGCGGCACACCTGTGGACCTTTTGCAGCATACAAATGTGCTGTGGCACGGCGGTTGAAAACCTCTGGTCGGGACACTAATTTCTGCCCCATTAATTCCCAAATGCTACAAGCTTTTCAGGAAGTATTAAGCCAACCCAAGGCATGATTTATTTTATTTGCATATCACCATAGTGCAAAATGTGTTCTAGCAGCAGTTTCTTTATACATTCAAAGAGCAGCCCAAGGCATGTAAAAAACTGTTATGCTTTGTCACCCAAAAAGGAAGTTAGGTGATTAAACAGAGACAATGAAGGCAGATTTGAGATCAGCAATAGGGACAGCAAATATCACGACTGTATACTTTTCCTCTGACTTGAGGATGGGTGGATAGCATAAATTGGCAGTGAAGGAAGACCCTGTGGCACAGAGATGTCACTGTTTTAAAGCTCTATTTGTGCCCATAATGAATATTTCGTATCAGTTGTTATAGGTGTACTGTTTTGCCTCTTGGCTAATCTTGAGAAGATAAATAGGGTCGGACCTGGGTAAGTGGAGATAGAAGAAAGACCATTAGGAAGTCCCAGGACTGTAGACTACACTGGAAAGTCAAAACAATAAGGCAGTAGCAAGTAATTCTCGTTGCTTCCAAGAAAAATGCATGGATGAGTCCATGATGCCAATAGGAGTCAAGATGGATTTGAAAGAGAGTTTATGTTTGCATTGCTGTCAATGAATAAATGTTGTTTTTGAAAAGGAAAGCATTGTATTCTGTGAATATACATGGTTGGTTGGTTTATTTAACAGTATTTATATACCGTCCCAATTTAAATGACTGTATAAATAACATCACAAACCATTGCAACTAAATCATAATCCACCACGTAAATTAAAACGATGCCCACAATTCCTCCCTAAGGAGCAAAGGAGCTGAAGCAAAAATGTTTTTAGTGCCTTATAAAATGCCAAGAGGGTTAGGTCCAGACATCCTCCAGAGGCAGTGTGTTCCATAACGAGGGGGCCATTGCAGGGAAGGTCTGCCTTTCAGCCTTTTCGTCCCCTTTCATTCCCTCGACAAGATGGACAGGATCATGGCAGTCCCTAATATATCCCAGTGCAACATCATATAAGGCTTGTAGATAATAACCAAACTTTGAAATGGGCTGGGAAACCTCCTGTTAACCAGTTTTCCACAACAGAATTGGGTTTCCTAAACCCAGGTTGTCACGTAATTGTGATCATGTGGAAATGCATGCCTGTATGAAGAATTTAATTTACATCAACATATTCCTTCACCATTCTCATTTATGTTGAAGATCCATAAAATTGGTAAAATTGGAATCTGGAAATTTAAAAAGTTTTTCAGAATTTTCTTTCTTCATGTTAGAACTTTTACATTTTGGGCTACAGCTGACAAAAGCCTAAAAAAATGTATAACTGAAATTATGCAGATTGTTTTTGTAAAATTAATATTTTATTTTTCTCTAAACTAATTCAGAACTGTTAGGACTTGATTTCTGACTTGCATAGTTACTTAGTTACCTTTCCTAAAATGTATTTGAGATAAAGTTGGTAAATTCTAAGCACAAGACTATGGCATCCATCTGAAACTGAAATGTCTGCAATAGTTAACGTGCAAGTAGAAGAGGCTAAAGGTGGTTAAAGAAAGTTAAAGAGAAGTGTGGATTTTAAAATCAGTATCAACTTGACATGCTTTATCAAATAACTGAATATGAGCTTTTTTATTTTCAGATGGGAAAATAAATTGGCCTTTTACAAATGCAATACCATGCTCTCATCAAAGAGGATAATAGCTCTCCTGTAAGTATGAAGGAGTCTGGTGTACAAAGTCACATATACTATAAGGAACAGCATCTTCTGAAACTCTGGAAAATTTTCTTTATGAATCATAATCAAACCAGATGATTAAAACATCTTGATAGGCCTTAATATTCAGAACTTAATTTTTTGTGGAGGGCTGTGTTTATTGGCTTTAACATTTTGTTTTGAAGACTTACTGTAGGCATCATTCTTCCCGCTCTCATAGGCTCGTAGAGTAAAAGCAAAGTCACGGGGACATTACAGTTTTGAATCAGCTTAGTTCTGACACCAAATAAATGAAGCTTATAATTAGGAAAGCAAGCTTTGATCAACCTTGTCTTGTGTGTTTCCCATTTCCCCTCCTGGGACTACTTTCATTTTGGATTAGTCTCAGTTTCTCATATCACCTAAATTCAAACAGACCGTGGTTAGTCTTACCATGGTTGCAGAAAGAGATTTTAAATGATTTAGGATTCTTGTCACGGAGATCTTTGGCTCAATGTATGACTAAAGTATGTTTGTGATATAGCTACTTTAAGATTAATGTTTTACTTGTCACATTTGCTTTCTCTATTGACTTAAAAAGTTAATGTCTACTAAAGCTAATGGTGTACTGCTATCATCACCAGCAAAGTTTTAATGCTGTCATTAATTATTTAATGTATTGACTGGTAAAATGAGTATTAAAATAGTCATTGGGTGAAATTGGTGTTTTCTTATTTTTATCTTAGCATGCTAACATCATAAGGGCTGCAAGAAGACCAATCGTCTGCTGTATTTTGATGCTTCAAACAGTATAAAGACGTGGCTTCCCCATGACAACATGTCAGCAAAAGATCTCAGCCCCCGACATAGTTCAAAATCCCGTGTTGTGCAGCGGGCCTCAACTATTGATGTTGCCTCTGACATGTTAGGTTTATCTTTGACAGGTGATTATCTGTTCCCTACCCGTGCCTTCACAGTATTAAATTATTTATTGATCTTATTTCTCCATCTTGTTATTGCAGAACAAATAAAAACACAACTTCTCCCCTCCTCATGAGTTAAATGAATAATTTCTTTTATCTTACTTTAATGTCTTGAAGTACAAGTCTTAAAGACAGGTCTTTTTTCCAATGGCTGATGACAGGGAAAAAAATAAGAATTGGAAGGTCATGAGAAAATAATTTGTGTCTCCTTCCTACCATTGTGCAATTTATTTTTTTGACAATTTGTATGAAAATGACACATATTTCTAGACAAGTAGATAATTTCAGAGTATTAAGAGCAGAGATTAGAGAGTTATGATGAGTTTATGGCTTTTTGGGTTCTGCTCCCCGGAAGTAGAATAAAGTAAAGTGCTATTACAAGTACAATGTAATAGGGATGGTTGATGGATATGGAAGAGGATACAGTGACAAAGATAGTAAGACCTGAAGATTGTTTTTTCCAAACAGCCACTCAGTATTATACCCTTTCAGACTCTATAGACTCTACAAATCCTTTTTCTATCTGCTTATACTGGGCAAGAGAACCAGAAAACTCAATAAACCCTAGAACTTTTCATTCTTAAAACACTATGCTTGGAGAAGCTGGTAAAATCATCCATTTTGAGTAGGAAACATAGCTCTCAGTCACAAAATTATACATCTACCTATCCATGTTAACATTTTCCTTGTACAGGGAGGTTGGGGAGAAACTGGAATTTTTGCAGGCATAATAGCTGTGTCCTTATAAATCTCCAAAACAATTTCAGGAGAGTTCTGGATTCATTCATGTTTTGGAAGAATCTGGCATTTGTTTATAAATAAATAAATACATAAATAAATTTGGCCTTTGTTCAGACATCAAACAAAACTTGTCTGAATCAGCATAGCTCAGGATTTGGCGGAATATGATATAGATGCCTTTCAGAAACACACTATCCTTTTTTTCCAAGATATGATCAACAGGCATAATGTCAAAGCAGCTTGGAAAAGAGTGGGTTTGGGGTCTCCATAAACAAATTGTAAAGAAAAATTAAGAAGCATAAAAGAGAGATTATATAGTTATAGATTAGTATACCTTCTCTCAAAGTTCTTGATTTAGTGTTGCCTAAAGAAGTTTTAATGAATATTTCACATTACAACTTCCAGCTTTTAAAAATAATCATTTCCATCCTAAATGGAATGGAATTAAAAATAATTACTTATTTTTAAATTATTTTTCTTCCTTTCAAAACTGTTAGGTGTTTTTTTCTCCTCTTCCTCCTCCATTTTAGAAGTAGTTTGAACATATCTGAAGAGATAATATTTAAGATAAAACTGAAAGTGACTTGGGAAGCTAATTCCATAAATCATGAACCATGATCAATTTATTTTATTTGTTTTACTTCTGTTGGGTCTCTTGAGTCTTTCTGAAAAAGCATAAGGGCAAATAAGAAGTTGGTTGCCCAAGAGCAGTATACAATTTTGCTAACATTTGTGCTTTACAGGAAACATCCAAGATCCAGATGAACCAATCTTAGAATTTAGTTTAGGTAAGTAATTTTGTAGTATGCTTTTCCTCATTCATTTTAAAATATTGCTTTTATATTTGCTGCTGATATGAGGATTATTTTATGTAGAGATTTAATGGTTTTGTATAGTAGACCATATAGTTTTACATGGTTTCTATGACATTTAGAACTGCCTTCCTCAGTACTTTGCGATTTATCATTTTGGGTTAATTTTGATATTTTAATTTTTTTGATATTTTTGATAGATATTTTAATATGCCACCTTTCTGGGAAAAAAAGCCTGTCAAATTAAAACATTAAATAACATAGCAAGAACAGTGTAAACTATATGTCAGAAATGTATGAAAATTAACTCAAACTGAGTAGTTCATTATGCTAGTAATCTCTGTTTCTGCAAAACCACCACTTTTGTTCAGTCTTCCTTTCTACCCCTTTTGTGTGGAATGCTGCACCTGAACATACATTTTGCATTAATTCTCTTTTTCTAATTCATCCTTGAAAAATTATCCAACTCCAATTTGTAAATAAACCTTAATTGTAATAGCACTTTTCACATTATTTTTTCCAGACTCAGTACCTTTTATTCTTCTCTCTCTTCTTTTCACCTGTTCTTAATTTCATCTTGAAGCCTAGTGTTGTGTAGTGTAACATGTTTGCTGATGATAAGAATAACAGCAATGATGATTGGTTCAAACGTTATTTTGTGTTCAACAAATGAAACAATCCATATTATTTCATTTTCATTCCTTGTATTATATTTGTGAAATTCAGTGCCTTTGTATGTACACATAATGCTGTTGATTTTCCACAGCTTGCAGTGAACTGCTAACTCCATCATTAGATAGGAAGCCAAATTGTTTTGTAGCAGTGAGTGTAACTACACCTCCTCAGGCATTCTGGACAAAGCATGCTCAGACAGAAATTATTGAGGTAGGTTGTATTGTGTTTGCTGTGTCAACAACCTGATTAAATTCAGTTGGTACCAATTTACCTCTACTAATTTTATTGTTTTTATTTTCCATTACAGGGCACAAACAATCCCATCTTTCTAAGCAGCATTGCCTTTTTTCAAGACTCTCTTATTAATCAGATGACGCAAATAAAACTTTCTATATATGATGTAAAAGATAGATCTCAGGGAACTGTAAGTGTACCAATGTCTTGTTGCTACACATCTGAACAAAAGCTTGCATGCTTTTGATCCTGAAGGCCCTATCTAGTTTCTTTAAAGGCTGGCATTATTATAGTTAGCTAGTACTATAAGTACAGAAGTCTAAATCTGTTTCTGAAGATTATATTAAACATATTACATTCCTTTGTTCAGAAATACATACAGGGGAGATCTGATCAAGAACAAGACATCTGACCTGCCCCCTGAAAATCATCCCAGCTGCATTGTTGGGGAGTCTCATTCTTATTTTTAATGCTTGGATGGCATTTTCTTTGGGGTTGCAGGTGGGAAAGGAAATCTCCAACCTTGCCTTGCTAATGAATATTAAATCCCTCTGCCTATCATCATCTTTGAGTAAAAAAGAAGGGTTGTATGCTGTATAATTAAATGCAGTGTATAGGTGTTTTTTTTTTTAAGGTGGAGCCAAAGATTTCCTTCCTATGACAGGAAGGAAGTGAATCTTTGGATCTGACTTCTGAAAAATAATTATAATGGATATTTAGTGGTTCCTTCCTTTTTTCATTTTCATAAATTGTCCCCATAAAGAAAAGAAAAAATGTACTAGATATACATGCATAGAGTTGTTTAGCATTCATGTGTGTATTCTTAATACAGAGGGGGTCAAAACCAAGTCATCTTAAACGTGATTTGATATGATTTGTTGTAATCATATCAAATCATAATCAAAACCTATAGCTACAGAGGTAGCTGAAATATGGAGACATGTATGAACTGTAAAAATGGAAAATGAAAGCTTATTAAGTATTGTTTGGTGTATGTTATATGCTTGGGCCCTCAAATCATCATTTAGATTCTAAATTATGATTACCAGGTCCTGTGATTTGGCATGATGTGTGAATTGAGGGAGAGCTGAGAGAGAACGAAAGGGATTCATTGATCAAATGATTGACTTGGTTTTACATGAAACATTGAAGCCAGAGAAATGGCCTTTCAAAACTGAAATAAAAAATGGTAATAATTTATTACTAAAATATGTGTGTATGTGTTTTTTTCTCCAGATGTATTTATTGGGTTCTGTGATGTTCACTGTACAGGATCTACTTAAGGAGAAAAGTCATAGGCTGCACTTAACACTAAGGTTTGTATTTAGCGTTGTTTCATAAGAAAAGAATCTAGTTGCAAGAAAGCCAGGCTTTTAAACTGCATGGTGGTTCAGTTTAGCTCATTTTTTAAAACCCAGATCAAAACCAAAGGGTGCCTCTTTAAGGCTGTTGCTTCTCTGTAGCAGCGCTAGCCCTCTGGAATGGCTTCTCACTACAGCTTAGGTTAGCTTTGGCTTGAGTTGTCTTCTGGAAATAGCTGAAAAGGAAGCTCTTCTGAAGAGTGCTGAGGGCTTGACTTTTGGCTTTCTCGCTGTTCTTGAGATTTTTATTATTTTCAAATGGGACCATGGGCGTTTTAATGGTTTGGGGACACCTGTAAAATTTCTGCTGGATTGCAGCAGGGTATAAATGCAAACCAGCCAACAAATAAATGTTGTGAAATAGGTCAAATCAGCAGTCTGCTGCTGCCAGTCAACGTTATATCCTGCCTTTCCTCCAGGATCTCAGGGCTGCATGATTAATTTATGCAGAGAAGGCTGAGGAAAATAGAAAGGGAAGAGAGTTGTTCAGGTGGATGGATGGGATTAAGAAGCTTTTTGGAATGTCTGTGGAAGAGCTGCTGATTGTCTCAAAGAATGGGTCAAGCAGTTTCCCAAATGGTTGTCAGGGGTCAGGCTCTGCTTAATGACTCTTGTTAATTGTACTGATAAGAGAAATCCCCTTTTCAGGCAACTTCACTATAAAAAAACCAAAAAAGCAAACAGTATCAAAAATCCGAGCAATCAAACCATCCAAATCCAGATCACCTCCCAATGCCTGCTCAGACAAAGTCTCTACAACTATTTGAGTCATTCAGTAATCCCATTTGCAGAAGCTTTTCATATTTTTCCATTTGGCTTTAGCCTTATTTGCCTATGTCAGATTTTTATTCATTATTACTCTTGCATATTTCTACTAACCCATTGAGTTCTCTGATCATCTTAAAAAGATCTCACATTTTTCATGTAATAAACCTCCATTTGTTTATAGTCTTTCCTTGTCCTTTCTTGCTTAACTTGAAAGCCTGTGTTTAATCACGGCACATCCATCTTGTTTTAGGCTGTCATACTATGTCTTTTCCTGGCTTTCTTGATAGCAAATTCAAAAAGCGATTTGAAGCTTTTCCTCCTTCAGCTTTTGTGAATCTTTAATTTTCAGTGTCTCAGCTGTCCCATAGCTCCTCAGGTTGTCATTTACAAGTTAATTGAATCTGTTCCTTATGTAGAGCTCGTATTTTGACTATACGTTAAGTCAAAACCTGCTGGCACAGCACTCATATTTTGTGCCACAGTCTGCGCGTAGAAAAGTTCTGGCTGACCTGATTGCACTTCTCCATTTTCTGTTTCCTTCTACAGCGAAGCCTCATTTTAATGGACCATTTGCAGGGAGTGTCTGTTATTCCAGAATGTCTGCTAAATGCAAAAGTATGCCTTTGCACCAATTTATGTCATTTGCCTAACAGCATCACAAAAATGTCATTCTTCTCAACTTATGTAATTTGTGGAATCATATCATTGCAAAAATGACATAAATTGGTGCAAATGATATCAGTTATTTGCATAATGACAACTTTGCACTAATTATGTTAAGGGACTGTGGGTGTCATTAAATGGAGGTGAATTTAACTGCCCCATCTGGACTACTTTGGACGCACTGAACTTGTGCATTATTTTGGGAGGGATGTTTGGATGGAAATTTGGTCCAGTGCATTCAAAGTCTGCTAAATGGGACTCTGTTAAATGGAGGTTTCTCTGTATGTAGCTGCTTCAGTGCGTGTGATGTCCATGTATATATTCTGTGTTTATGTTGCAGTGGCAAAGAACAAGGTATTCTCTTCACAAAAAACTATTACTCTATTTTCTGCATCATTGTGTTTACCAAATCCAAATCTCCCTGTAATTCCAGGTTTCTCCATTTTTCCGACTTTTGGATTCCAATCACCCATTATTAATCTTATGTTTTACATTTTACATTTATTACTTCTTCAGTTTGCCATACAATACTTGTCTTCCACCATTATGTCTGTAGTATATAGACATTCATTATATATACCCTCATTCTAATAGATATGATCCTGTTGCTTATTGGTTTATAGCTGACACATTGTCATTTCCTTTTTGAGTATGATGATACTCTGTTCCTTTGGAGTGGTCTTAAGCCCTAAATATTTTCTCATGTAATCATCTGTTTTAAAGAGGCCATTTGGTCTATTTATTCCTAAAACCTCCCCTTTAGAACGTTTTATTTCCATATTGAAAATTTCGAGCTTGTCTTGTTTCATACTTTGCATATTTCATGTTCCACTGTGTATGTCCTTGCAAAGGAGGAATTCCCCCTTCAGTAACACCCCGGTCAGTGATCAGACTTCCTTGTCTTGTGCTCACCAACTTCGGTCTGACCTCATCCTCTGGCAGCCAGATTCATCCCAAGGTTCAGCCATTTCCAGACATTTTTTCAACAACAATATACAAGAGATTTGCCAAAGCTGCCTTCTGGGTTTAATTTTGCAATCCCTTCTCTAGGTGGGTTGGCCATCCTCAAGCCTTCAGCGCTCTACCTGCCATGATCCCTCTTATGGTTTACCCTTTGCTTCATCATCCCCCTTTGACTTTACCAGCAAGGGTAGCCCTAATAGGAACTCCTGCTCCAGCCATCATCCCTCTCAGGATTATGGAAGTTGTTGAGCCCTCCCACCAGATCTAGGTGGGCATCCCTGGGAGGGTTCATTACAGTTAGGCCTGAATATTTCATAATGAAGGACCAGTTGAAACACATTTCTCAAACATTGCATCCTGGATAATAAGTTGTAAGTTAAGAATGGTTTATATTTTAGTACATTTTTGTTAAGTTTTCAGATTTAGCTTTTTATGTTGTGGTTTTGTGGTGCTTGTGCCAACATGAACCTTAAACCTAGTCTTAAACCTTGACTTCCTTTGTAACCTTCAATATTATTAAATTAAACCATATAGTCCTTCAAAGTATACCAAATTAACTCTGTATATATGTTAACTGTGGCAAGAATCTTACATGCTTCTTATTGGAAAGATTCCTTCCTTGGCAGAGGGGGAAATCAATTTATGGGGGTATGCTTCAATGTCCAAAATAACTTCATGCCTAAAAAGTCAATCTGATGTAAAGTTCAGTTCTATTTAGAAACCATTTTCAGACTACAGCTGAATACACAGATTTGTACCTCTGTGTTTAGTGTATATATTTCAGTTTTATAAGAAATTAGATTCCTAGGATTGATTTAACTTATTATAGCCTATAGCCCTGCTTAGTGTTTTATACTGGGTTAACCAGTTATTTTTCGTTTAAAGCTTAATAGTCATTTTTACTTTTTCCTTTAAGAAGTAATATAACATATTTTATAACGTCATAACTAATGAAAAATGGAAAAACTGTAATCGCAGTGATATTTTAGATCCCATGTTTCTTTACTCATATCTTACTGACTGTATTTTACTCTTTTATTCTTTTTATATGTCTTTTATCTTTCATGGTTTATATTCTTTTTTAAAATGTTTAATAAAGAAAGGGGAAAAGACTGGTCTTAAACCTGCTGGAATTTTTAATCTTTCAAGTTCATTTATTTAAAGGAACTTACCACTGCTGTGTTAGCAATCCCATTTTATCTCCATTATATTTGAAGTGGCTTTCTTTTAAGTCAGTTTAGCAAATAATTAAGATTAATTAATAGAAAATATTATTTCAAAGAGAACCATTGCCTTTTTTTCTTTTAGGTGTTCATCTCAAACAAAAAATAAGTACAGGTAACCAGGTTTGATAATTAGAACAAATAAAAATGCAATAATATATTAATAACGTTATCAGAAAAACTGTACATTACATCTAGCCAGAGAATTTTGGAAATAATCCTAAAGGCTTTGTGTGTGTGTGTGTGCGTGTGCGTGTGTGCATGCGTGTATGTGTGTGCACACATGCACTAAATGGTAAAAGATTTAGAACTGTTTATTGTAACCTACCTATGTGTGGGTTGTAAACAAAGATTATAATTTAAGTTTGATAGATGGGCCTGGAATCTCCTGTGCATTGTCTGAGGCTGCCACTTACCTGCCACATCCCACTAAGGAACCTTGGAGCAATTCTTCTCCAGCTGCTCTTTCTAGCTGGAAGGAGCTGGAAGTTCAATGCCTGCCAGGTATTCTCGGAGCAAAGGGTCCTTTGCCACAGTGTGGCTCTGTTCACTCCCCAGTCAG